>NC_051073.1:5432415-5739915 GCF_004664715.2 Peromyscus leucopus
TTTCATCAGGTCATCTCAAATGTCTGCCATACCACCTTTGTCCGCCTGGCCCTGTCCTCCCATGTGGCTGATAACAGACACAGAGCAGTCAGGGACCGAGAGGAAGTGTGTCTGTGAATGGCATTGCCATGCTCCTCAGGCTGGGAGCTCTGGTTCCATGGGGAAGTAAAGATCTGCATTCTGGTACTTTATGGGAAGCAGCCCCTCATGTCAGTTACCAGAATGGAACCCCACAACCTACCATCTGCAAGACCTCAGGCTTGTGGTTAGAAGGCCCTGTGAGGTCATCTGGAAAGTGGCATGGCAGTATCTGAGGTAAGAATTAGAAGCTTCTGTGGGCAACACACAGCAGAGTGTGTCCTCACTAAAAGGCATTGTTTTACGCTTACTGTTGTTGGTGGTGGTGGTGATGGTGGTGGTGGTGGTGCTATGGGCACTGGCATTCTCATCTGCTGCTTTGATAATTTCCTTAAGCATGAGGAATAATCAAACTGTAGCAGGGTCTGGCACTCGCCTCAGGGCCAGTGGAGTCTGCTGCTCATTCTGGGCCATTCAAAGGGTCCTAGAGGGTGCCTTGGATAGTTCCTATTCATATTGACTTCTTTGGGGTCTGAGTACCCTCTGACCATCATTAATATTGGCTAGGAAAGTCACTCTTGTCTCTGTGTGGGTGTCAGGTTTTAAAATGTGAGGCAGTGTAGTGTGTGTGATGATCTGGTATCCGATTTCACCAGTACTTAGCTTATTCTTGTGTGAATGCATGGATGGGTGAGTGGGTAGATGGATAAGTGGATGAATGAATAATGGATAAATAGGTGGATGGATGGATGAGTGGATGGACAGATGGATGCATGGATGGGTGAGTGGGTGGATGGGTGGATGGATGGATGGGTAAATGGATGGATGGATGGGTAAATGGATGGCTGGATGGCTGGATGGCTGGATGGCTGGATGGGTAGATGGGTGGACGGGTGGGTGGATGGATGGAAGTCAAGGTTGTCTTTCTCAACATCCCCCCAACATGCTTAGTCAAAAGCATTGTCAGGAAGTTCTCTGCAGATGCTTGCTACTCTGTCTTTAAAAGGAGAATTCAGAACAAACTTGGTTCCTGAAGATGGCTAGGTCACATGAAAGTGGAAATAAAAGAGCTATATAATTGATGGGGACCATTTTGGTAAACTCTGGGAGAAGCAAAGCACCCGGAAGGTGAGCTGGGACAAGGAGGGGGCAGGAGAAACAGTGGGGTAGAGGAGGCAACCCAAAGCAAGGTGAGAGGGATGGGCAGCTCCTAGTCTGCAGAACGGTGGGTGTGCTGTAGGCCTGGGGCATATGCAATGTGTCGAGAGGTAGAATCTGTTACATACAGATGGCATATATGTATACACATGCAGGGAATGTGTTGTGGATGCATCCTGCTTGTGTGCTGTGTATGTGATAGATATGTGTTGAGTTTTGTATCAGTTACTTTCCTGTTGCTGAGGAAAAATACACTGAGTTTCTGGGTGCATTTATTCATGGTAGGAGAGTCGTAGAGGCAGGAGTGTGAGGCAGCTGGTCATGCTGCCTTTACAGTCAGAGAGAAGGAAGTGAGGAGCTTTGTGTTTGGTCCCCTTTCTCCTTTTCACTCACTCGAAGTACCCCAGCCCATGGGATGATGGTGGGTGTGATGCTTAGTGTTAATTCTCAACTTGAAACAGTTAAAATTCGCTGCGGAAAAGAGTGTAGATCAGGTTGGCCTGTGGACATAGCTGATTGTCTTAAGGACGTAAGTTGATGTGGGAAGGCCTCATCTAAAAGACGGTGGCACCATTCCCAGGGGTTGGGTCCCGGACTCAAAAACATACACGTGCATGCTTGAATTTTCTCTCTGGTCTCGACTATGGATGTCACTGGCTGGTTCAAGGTCCAACAGCTTTGACTTCCCTGCTGTGATGGACAGTGATGAGGAGCTGTGAGCTAAAACTCCCTTTTCTCCTAAGTTGCTTCTTTTTGGTCCATTTTATCATGGCAACAGAGGGGAAGGTAGTGGGGTGGATCTTCCTACCTCAATAATTCGAATCTAGGAAGGCACCCTCTCACAAATGTGCCCAGCGACTACCCTAATCCATCCCATCCCTCATAGGCAAGCCCAGTGGCTTGTTTTCTGGGTGATCTAGAGCTCGTCAAGTTGACAATACTAACCATCCTGTGGAAATCATGGCTGGGTACTCTAACTTGTGTAAACTGTGGTGCGAGTGTGTGTGTGTATGTATGTGTGTGTGTGTATGTATGTGTGTGTGTATGTATGTGTGTGTGTGCATGTGTGCGTGTGCGTGCATGTGTGCACGCATGTGTGTGTGTGTGTTAGGGAGTAATACACGAGGTTGCATGTATGTGGTGTAGGTACACTGTGTGCCTATGATGCAGATGTGCTGGGGGTAAAGTGGGGTCTCTGAGTCCTATCTGTTACAGGCACGAGCTGGAAACACTGAGTGCTGACACTCTAGACAGGTCTTTCTCCAGTGTGTTCCATACACCAGGGACATCAGAAGCACACTGCAGAATTTGCTAGAAATGGAACATCTTGGCTCCCACTCCCGACCCACTGAATCAGAGATCCTGTAGTCTGGGGCTCCCTCAGCTCTCCAACGAGTTCTAATAGCTGCTTGACTCTGAACATCATCTCTGTGTACCCATGCCTGACAGGGTGAGGCCTCTCCTCATCACGACAGGCAGCACACTTTTCTTCTCCCATCCATGATGGGGTTTGGTTCTTATTCCCAATCAGATGGATGAGAGCTGCAAGAGACTAGGCTGAAGGTCAGACGCTGTGTGTGAGTGGCATGGTTGAGTATCTCATTTTCCCTTTCAGTGAGACATTCACTGATTTGGGATATAGAGCATTAAATTTTTTATTGAATTGAACAATAATGGAAAATTAGGGAGATTGCTCAGTGGTAAAGGCTGTGCCACCAACACAAGGGTAAGAACTGACTCCCCAAGTTGTCCTCTGATCTCCATAAATGCGCCATGGCACAAGTGTGCTCTGTCTCCAGCACAATAATAAATAAATATAATTCAAAACACAAGTAAAAAAGACTCTGGAAGGCTTTTGACTTTTAGCTAGCTGATCTTTATCTGTGGAACACCATCTCCCATGAAATAGTACTTTCTGAAGTCCACTGGAATTCAGATAATAGGCTTCTTATTGCCCAAGTGTGTCTGTGAGTGTGGAGCATTAGCCATGTTCACAAGCAGATGGAATCCCCAGCGAGCTCTACAACCTCCCACCTGGCTTTGGCTGTGCTCCACGTCTGCTGGGCCAGTTTCCAACTTCTCTGGCCTTCGCTATCTTCACTAGCAACATGGACAACAAGAGAACCATCCTTGCCAAGTCACTGCGGGAATCTTTGAAAACAGTATGTGAGAAGTGTGAGACATCCTGCCCCAGCTCTGCATTCAGGAATACAGGCTAATTGTAAGTGCTTGAGATGTATCCAGGAGGACTGAGTGAAACTTTTGTCAAGCAAAGTATAGGTAAGTAAAAACAAAAGCAAGCATATATAAGTGGAGATGATGCCACATGTGCAGATGATGCTGTCCACAGCTCTGCCTCACGGATGCTGGAGGGAGAGGCTCTGTTTCTTCAAGGAGCTAATCAAGGAGACACCTTTGCGAAAGCTTGCTGCTCTGGCGAGTGCTGATCATTTGCTAATTACAGACAGTGATTTGAATGTGACAGTCCTTTCAAACCTCAGTGTCTCTTAGGACCCTCCCCACTTCATCCCCCCCATCTATCTCCTTTGCTGTCTTATTTAATATTCAGTAATTCCTGTAATATCATAAATATCCTTAGAAAAAGCACAATGAAGTATATAGCCAGACAATGGAATGTTAGTCTACCTTGCAAAAAGATAAAATTCAGACACATGCTTCAACATGGACAAACCTTGAGGACACTCACCCAAGGGAAGAAACACCTGCAAAAGTCCAAATAATGAGTAACTCCATTGACATGCAGGGGCTATGGTAGTCAAGTTTATGCGCATGAAGCCAGGGGTGGTACATGGCAACCGTCCCAGCAGGAAGACTCTAAACTCAATGCCATCCTGGACCTCTTAGCAAGCTATAAGCCAACCTGGGATATAAAGTAAAACCTTGTTTCAAAAATATACAGAGTTGAAGCGTTCTTGTCAGGGTCTAGGTGAGGGAAGAATGGAGAGGTGTGGGTTAGTGGGTGATAGGTCAGTTTAAGATGGTGAGCTGGGTGCTTATAGTGAAAGTGACGGCAGTTTGAGGGGGTCCATTCCAGTGAGCTGGATGCTTAAAAGTATTGATGTGGTAAAACTTGCCACCACAGAAAAACCAATGGGATGATTTTTTTTAACCTTTCATTTACTTAGTGTGTGTGGAAAGACACACCGTGGTACACATGTGGAGGTCAGAGGACAACGGGCAGGAGTTGGTTCTCTCCTTCTACCATACAGTTCTTAAGGGTTGAACCCAGATTGTCAGCTTGTCAGCAAACACCTCTACCCACTGAGCCATCCTGCCAGCCATCCTGATCCAGAACCTTCTAATAGATGATATGTCCCATTTGGTATTGGATTTTATCCATATACATATCTAAATTGATACAAAATAGACGAGAGACAGTGACCCCTTCAATTATTAGTGGTTTTTGATTTGACAATTTGTGGGAACCATTATTGTAAGACAGAGTCTGGAAGTCTTGTCTCTTTCTAACATCTGTGCTGTAGGCTTATATATAAAACTCATACCTGTGTCTTACTTTGGTACTAATGGGGATTTACTTTTCTGCCAACGATAGATGACATGCTCATTCCAGAGGATGTTCCTTAGGAGAGCTCAGGTCTTCCCTCTGGCTGTTGGAGCTGGAAGGGCCAAGAACAGAGTGTGGGCATCAGGAAGGTGTACTTATGCCCTCATCATACACCCCCACTGTGTGGTTGACTGTAGGGAGACATCTAGCCACCAAGCTAAGCAGCCATTTTATTATTGCTATACAGTTTTCCAAAGAAGGTGGACTTTGAAACAAGCAGCATTACAAATAAAGAAATTAAATCATGAGCAATGACTTCTGTTTATCCAAAGAAAAAGGAAGATGTGGTATATGGTGTTATCAGCAGGCTATCTAAATTGGCCTAAGAGTCGGGTCTGTGTTCTCTGAGGAAGAGATGGCTGAACCAAACTTGAAAGGTAGACCAGTGGTTGCCCAGGGATGGGATTGGTGCAAGAAGGACTGAGCTCTAGGCGAAGCAGCACTGTCCCAAAATGTCCTAAAGTGTCCTGGATGCTTGAAGGAACTCATGGAGCCTGGGATTCAAGAGCTAGAGTGGGGTGAATGGGAGAGCATCATTGGGTCAACAAGGTGAAGTCACATCACATGGTGGCCTCCCTAGGGCCATAGACCTTCTCCTTTCTCTGAGAGGACAAAGAAGAAATTGAAAGGTTTCAGAGAATGACATTTGAGAAAAATCATGTTGTAGAGGACTACACTGGAGTCCAAAGTCCTCATGGGATATCCTGGGTTCACAGTTGACCACTAAGAATCAGAGACAAACCTTTCCTGTTTTGTACATAATTCAGGTATCCTTTGCTCTAGAATTAGCTAAATACAGCTGGATTAAGGGAGTGGTCTTTGGAATCACAAGGGATCATGAAAACTTCATGGTCCCACCATCACTGAGATGTTATGACATGGGAGATTTCTTTCCTCTCTCAGCTTCAGTAATTTCATTTGTCAAATGGGAAAATTAAGGTTATTTTATAAGAATTCTATGAAACATCATGCTTGATGTACTCTTATTAGTCAATTAAGTGTTGACTTTCCTTTTAAAAATAGTATTTTGTGGTGTGTGTGTCTTGTGGTGTGTGTGTGTGTGTGTGTGTGTGTTGTGAGCACTCAGAGTCAATTGGAGGTAATTCTGTTTTTTTCTACTATGTGGGTCCTGGGGCTCAAACTCAGGTCATTAGGTTTGGTGGCAAACCCCTTTGCCTGCTAAGCCATCTCACTGGCCCTGATTTCCATTTTGAGGACCTTTTGATTTCTTGTCTAAAAATGCTACAACATCCAGCTGACGGAACTATTCTGCTTTTCTAATGAATTTTCGGGTGGGTCCATTTGGTTGCTGTCTTAGCTACGGTTTCTATTGCTGCAATGTAAGACCCTGACCAAAAAGCAAGTTTGGGAGGGAAGGGTTCATTTCACAAACAGCAGTTCTGTATAACAGTCCATTATCAAAAGTAGTGAGGACAGGAACTCACACAGGCCAGGGACCTGGAGGCGGGAGCTGATGGAGATCGAGGGGGAGCTGCTTGCATGGCTTGCTCAATCTGTGTTTTTTATAGAACCCAGGACCACCAGCCCAGGGACGGCACCACCCAAATAGGCTGAACCTCCCCGGCTGATCACTAATTAGGAAAAAGACCCACAGCTGAATCTTATGGAGGTATTTTCTCAGTTGACGCTCACTCCTCTCAGATGACTCTAGGTTGTGTCAAGTTGACATAAAGCTAGTTAGGGCAGTTGCTTTCCTATGGGAGTCTGTGTGTGTCCAGATATGACCTGCTCCCACCCTTCAAAGGGTTCTTGGGTGAAAGAAAAAGGAATGAGGAAAAATATTAGGTAGAAAAACAGACCTAGACAACAAGGAGAAAGACAGATACACAGGATAGCTTTGGGAGGGCCCTGGGTCAATACCCAGATGCCCACAGGTTTATTCAAAAGGGCTTTTTATAATATGCCAAGAGGAGAGGCAAAAGACCTCCCCCTTGCAAGATCAAAGCACACCATACAGCCAAGGGTAGATGTAGTGGGAATCTTAGAAGGTCTTATTAATAAAATCAAACCTGAGGTCAGTTATTGGGGTGAAATGCTGGATGGCCAGAGAGACAGAACAAGCCACAGCTAACCTCACCTGGCCAACTTCTCAGCTGGTCTTATTTCCTCAGACTGGATGCTTCTGTGTCCTCATATCTGAATGGTTCTCAGCTGAACTGTGCTGCTATAAGCCTGAAAGCTTAACCAGCCAAATGCTTCTAGTTTCTGGTCTTCACACCTTATATACCTTTCTACTTTCTACCACCACTCCCTGGGATTAAAGTCTCGCTTTCTGGGATTAAAGGCATGTGTCACCATGTCTGGCCGTTTCCAATGTGGCCTTGAACTCACAGAGATCCAGAGGGATTTCTACCTCTGGAGTGCTAGGATTAAAGGTATGAGTGCCACCATTTTTTAGCCTTTTTATCTAGTGGCTGTCTGTTCTCTGACCCCAGATAAATTTATTAGGGTACACAATATTTTGGGGAACACAATACCACCACATTTTCAAACACCTGGTAACCACGCCCCTAGCCAAATCATCTCCTTGCAATCCTACTAGGTAAAGCAAGCCCAGATTCTCCCACTCTGCATAAGATCTCACTAGATAGCCTCTCTGGGCCACCACACTTTCCCAAGGGAATTATAAGAGAACTAGAGGCTCTCTGCCATGCCCAGAAAGTTCTGATCTTCTAGAGGTTTTGAGATAATATTATTCAATATGCAGCCTTTGTCTTTCATGGGCTAGACAGCATCTCTGTATTTTCTAGAGCAGCATGGAGCTCAGAGCAACGGTGAGACTAGAGTCCAAGCTGCTGTATGACTTGGGGCAAACCTTTTCATCCTTCTGAGACCTGTTTCTTTACTTGCAAGACAAGTTTAAATGATGATGAGCATAGGGCAAGTGCAGATGCCCAGCATGCAACAGTGCACGCTGAAGACCCCACCTTCTGCCCAACCTTTGGACACGGTCTTAGAATGCAGATGCTTTGTAGACAGCACCTCCCTTGGGAGTGTCTTGGCCTCTGCTTGGGTTTGGTCCAGTGTGGATGTGGGGATTTCCCCAGCATTTCCCATCCTGGCCCCACGGCTCATGTGTAGCCTTCCTCCTGTGCGCAGATGATATAGGCCTGGAAGGCAGCTGCCAGCCAGGTTAGACCAGAGTCCTCATCCTGATTCTGCATCTGAGAGAACTGAAAAGAGAGAAGAAGGCAGTCACCATAGATTACACCTAGCTCACAGCAGGGCTGAGATAAGGATCCGTTTTCCAGCCCCTCAGGCCAAGGTCTCTCTACTTTTCTATTCTGTCAGTCTTATGAAACATCAAGAAAGCACCTCTTAACCTGGCAGCAAACTGATAATACGCCATTGATGTGGCCTTTATTTCTTCTCTGTAACACAGAGATGGGATTTGTCTATGCACAGTTAAGTTACAGAAAACCAACGATCAGGGCTCACTTGTTCTCATGAGGTCTGACAGTCAGCTGAGTCCACTTTGTCCAGTTTGTTCTTTTTCTTACATTTTCTTCAGGTCAGGTCAAGGGCTTGGGTCTTTAAGCCTGAGAAACACCGATGAGATGATGGACCTGTCCCTCCTAGTTTTATCTCAAATAGTGAGAGCTTCATTCTGTTTTCCTTAATTGAAGTCTTCTCTTGGTATTTTTATTGGTTTGGAAGTTCAAAAGCATTCTCTGTTGTGGAGACTGCAGAAACAGGTATTCTTCCTCATGGTGGACATACACCATGGTGTGGTCTAGTGTGGGTTTTTAGCTCTGTTAAGTCTCTGTTTAACTTTTAATCAGATAATCCTACTTCTAGGTATTTAGACTAAAGACAGATCTGTGAAATGTGAAGACGAGAATGCAAAGCCTGGTCCACTGTGGTACAAATCATCATAGTGAAAGCCTGCGGTAACTCAAATGCTCACAGGGAGGTGAATAAAATAGTCTACCGCTCATGCTGGAGCGTCACATGGCTGCTGAAAGAGATGAAAGAGAATGTGTAGGATGCATCCTCTGCAGGGGGTGGAGGGATGGCTCCTATCGGAAGTGCCTGCTGTTCAGGAAGGAAAACTTCAGCTTGGATCACCAGCATCTACAGCAATGCCAGGTGGGCACACATCTGTAATTCCTCTCTCAGTAGGTGAAAACATGGGATCTGGCTCCAGAGACTAGCCACATAAATGAGCTGTGTGTTCACCTTATTCACTGAGGCAGGTTCTCTCAGCTGAACCCAAATCTCACCTATATGCTAGTCTATCCTCAGTCCTACACACACACACACACACCACTCTCACACACATGTGAACATATATATACATACCACATGCATGCAAGCATGCTACACACATGTAATAATGAAGAACCATGAGGGTGAGCAAATGCAGTGTTGCAGTATGCTACCTTCTTGATAAGGAAAGTGGCTATGTATTGAACATACTAAACATGATGAGTTAGGACACAAAAATTAATAGCAACTCGGAATTCTCAAAAAAAAACCAGTTAAAATAAGTTGGAAAGCTTTTAAAAACATGCATTTGGTGGCTGGAGCGATGGCTTAATAGTTAAGAGCACTGGCTGGTCTTCCAAAACCCTGGCCTGGATACTCAGCACTCACATGGTGGCTCACAACCATCCATACCTCCGGTTACAAGGGATCAAATACCCTCTTGTTCTGGCACCTACAGACACCAAGCAGGGACATGGCCCATGTACATGGGTGCAGACAAAACACTTATGTGCATAAAATAAAACAATAAATAAATATGCATTTTATTTTGTATATTTGGAAACATGCCAATGTTTTTACAAAATTATAAAACGAAATGCAGAGGATGTAATCTTTTAACTCAAAAGAAAAATTAAATGGTCAACTGAGTAGTAACCACAAAGAAGCAATACTCGGAATGAATTAAATCTTGATGTATCGGGCTGGATTATCGGAAGTGGGATCCATGCCTAACAACACAATGGCAAAGGGATCTGAAACTGCCCCAGTCAGTATACTGTTAGTGATACCTTTGTGTGGATGTTGCAGTCACGATCTTTGTATCATTGTGAGCAGCATGACCGACAGTCAAGGAAGAAAGAGTTCTTTTGGCTCATGGTTTTGGTTCACTAAGGTGGAGTAGGCACAGTGGAGTGGGTCTGTTCGTGGAGGCTGGAGTGTGTGCTGGAGCCATAAGAAAACCTGAGATGGACCTCAGGAGCAGACTCTTCAAAGGCCCGCTTCTAATAACTGCTCTGCCAGCTAGACCCTACTTTCACGAGGTTCACTGCCTCCCAAAGTAACATCAACAGTTGGGGAACAAGTGTTAAAAACATGAGCCTGGGGGAGGACATTTCAGATTCAAACCATAGAGGTTTGGGTTTTTTCATAAGTCAAGACACAGCATGTGATAATTATGTGTATGTTATAGCGAAACACGGTTTTTCTGGGCTGAGGAGATGGCTCAGCAGTGAGGAAGCTTACCATCTGAGAGAGGATTCCAGTCCTGCAGCTCACAGCTACCTGTAACACCAGTTCCAGAGGACCTGATGCCCCCTTCTGGCTTCCCTGGGCACTGCACTCATGTGTACATGTGTGCACATAACCCCACACAGACATACATACATACATACGCATAATTAAGAAACAAAAATCTTTTTAGAAAGAAAAGCTTTTTTTTTTATACTAGACAAAGTGAATAAAACAAAAAAAAACCCTAAAGGATTAAAACAAAAATATAGAACTTTAAATTTTGATTGAAGTATCTTGAGATTGATTTCCTTATGTCTTCCTCTTCAAAGCAGATATTCTGGCTTTGTCTCCCAAAAAGACCTAGAACTCACGGTCAATCCAAAGAGAGATGCTTCAGTGTTTCACTTTTGGGTTTACACATCTTCCCTGCGGAAAGGAACCAGTGCGTCTTGGGAACAGTGACGGACATGAAAGTGACAGTGATGGACACGGAAGTGGAGCAGGAAGTGTTCATGGTGAGCCGAGGCATCCTGTCACACAGGGAAACACAGAAGCTAACGGACTGTGGCAAAACATCTGGAGGACATGGGCGTCAACATGTACAGGCCCCACTGGCCAAGGGAAGCAAAGACGGGCAATGCTAGGTATGGAAAGATTATCTTCAACGCATTGAAATACTTACCCTACGCTAAGATTCATGAGTTCATAGCAATGTAGGCTAGCCTAGCTGACCCTAACCCCAAGTATGCTGGGAATCAAATTCATCATTCTGAAAACCTATTATTAAAGGAAAATAAATAAACATGGAGCCTCCCTTTCCAGACAGAGCTGTGCCTCAGGCTAGTCAAATAGTTGGAGTCAATAGTGAGGGTGGTGGTAGTAAATGATTTGCTTTTTTTTTTTTTTAGAAGAATTAATAAACAAAGAAGGAATCAACTATAGTGTCACCAGTCTGTGGTCACACATGGAAATAACAGATCTTGACGATGATTGTTGATGGTTTAGACTATCAGGCAAAAAGCTGAAGAAAAACTCCCCAACGGAAAACCAAAGCGGATGTCACCTAAACCCAGTGGCTAAGGTCAACAGCAGAAGAAGACAAGCAGGCCTTTCATGGCACCTGAAATGGCACAAATGGGAAAGCCACAGCATAGCCCCTAGAGTGGGGTGCATGGAGAGCCACAGCATAAGCCCCTGGAGTGGGGTCCACAGAGAGCCACAGCACACCCCCTGGTGTGGGGTCCACGGAGAGCCACAGCACACCCCCTGGAGTGCCGTCCACAGACCTTCTAGTTGGGATGTAAGCAGTTTCTGCACCTAACTTTGGTGAAGCTACAGAATGGCACAGGAGGGAACGACGTTCATTAAAAAAATCACAGCAACATGAACCGTGACATCAGAAAAGGGACAAGCAAGACGTAAGGGATTGTACAGCACAGAAGTGGCCGTAGAATAAGAGAGAACAAAATAACATACAGATCAATGCCCCTGGAAAGCACAGTCTGGGGCTGGAGAGAGAGCTCAGTGGAAGAGTGCTCACTGCTGTTCCAGAAGACAGTCGGGGCCCAGAACTCAAACCAGATGGTTCTCAACCTACAACTCCAGCTCTGGGGATCTGATTCCGTCTTCAGGCTTCCCTGGGTGCCTGCACCTACATGGCATATGATCATACATATACATATATAATCACACATATGTATAATGCACACACACACACACACACACATATATATATAATCACATATACATAAATAAAAACAAGTCTTAACAAAAAAAGAAATATGGCCCCAGATGCCATGCAGAGAGGTCTTGCTTTCAGACTGAGTCACACCAATGGTAAAATCAATCTTACCTATTTTTACCTAAGAGGAAGCTTTGAGTAACTATATGATTGTGTGCTCTTATGTTGTGATGTAGCTATGGATTCTACAGTAACGTGCTGAGAAGGGTAGAAATTTCTAGACTACGTTTCTGCTTCTGCCTCATGGAATCAACAGCTTTCTTTGTATTTTTGTCCAATTTCAAGAACTCTTTGAGAGAAATGGCTAAATTAATTCTTTCAGACAATATTTAGAAAACGATGTAACAAGTCTCTTCTTTGGGTTCATGGATGGGTGCCTCACGGTGGCTGACGTTTCACCAGACTCAGAAGCCAGGTGAGATTCACCTCCAGGAGGCTTGGCCCGTTTTGGGTCCTTGCCTAGTCCCTCCCTGACTCCAGCATCTTTTCTGGGGAAGGTGTTCCATTAACCATTTAGAGCCAAGCGTGGGCTCGTTAGCGTGACCTTTGCCACAGGTATTTGGTTTGTGATTGCAAAACGAAAAGTTGTTGTCATCTATCAGGGAAATTACATGGAACAAGACGAGGCGGCAGATCTGAGGCTGAGAGACCTACCCAGATTCTCTGTTGCATCAATTCACCTCCTGCAGCTGCTGCGGAAGCCAAGGCTCATAGCCAATCAGAAGCCTGGACATTCTAGGGCACACCCCCAGCTTCTGGGAATGCAGCACTCGTGGGTGGTGGCTTAACTTTTTCTTCTTGGTAAGGCGCTGTTATTGACACACTGTTAGGAGGTATGTCCTAACGCATCCAGTCTATGGGGAAGAGTCCCAGGGCTTGGAAGGAAACCACAACTATTAAATCTCGAAACAGATTCAAATGAGTTGGGCATATTTACGTTTGAAGGGAAGCACAAGTACTCAACTTTTCTTTGGTCCCCTTAGGTTCAGGGGATGTGGCGCAGAAACTGAACCTGCCCCTGTCTATAGGAGAAAAGGCAGCCTCCTTTTATCCATGTCTATACCTTTACTCACAGGATTTCACCAGCAGGAAAGTACAAACAAGTGGGGTGAGCACATCATTCTAAGACAGAGCAGTAAGTTATGGGAAAGCAACCCTGAACCAATCGGAAGAAGTCACCGCCCCAAGTCTGCCATATGTGGACTAGTTACTTTGTCTCAACGATCAAGCTTGCTTTTTTTCATTTTGTTATGCTACTTTCATAAGATAAATTGATGTCTTTTTGCTGACAAAAGAGGGCAGGTAACATTTCCCCTTTCTTTTTATTATTATTAGTGTGTGTGTGTGTGTGTATCCTGTGTACGAGCATCTGCAGAGGCAGAAGAGGTCATTGGATCCCTTGGAGCTGGAGCTGCAAGCAGTTGTAAGCCATCTGACATGGATGCTGTGCTGGGGACCAAACTCCGGCCCTTTGGAAGAGCAACACTTTTAACTGGTGAAACATTTCGCCAATCAATCCCCCAAAGTTCAGATTTTTTTTTAAATTTTAAATTTTACTAATTTTAAAAATCATGTATGTGCATGTGAGCGCAGGTACCCGAAGAGGCCAGAAGAGGCATTGGGTCCCTTAGCGCTGCAGTTCCAAGAGGCTTGAACCAACTGACGTGGGTGTTTACAACCATGCTCATGTCTGCTATAATGGTACCAAGCTCCCTTAATCTCCGAGTCACTACTTCAGCCGAGAGGACATTTCCTACATCTGTTGTCTGTAGCTCAAAATAAGCTTTTGCCAATGGGCCCGTGTTTTAAGGGGTATGTTGTGAGCTCTGTCGCCTCGTCGGATGTTCAGAAGTAGACGTGACCTTTGGGTTATAGGAAACCGGCTTTCCCTGATAAACCTACCTCCTTGATGATGCCTGTGGTCAAACTAGGATGCTGTTTAGATTGCGGCGCCTCTTCCTAAATCCTCCTCTCTGCACACTGAGCCCCCAGACTCCGTCTTGGGAATGGGCTTTGTATCAGGGAGGCCAGGGGTGGCCGTGGCTCCCGGACACCACTGCGGGCATCCTCTGCCCCATGTGTCCCTTTAAACAAGTCAGTGCAAATGTGTTATTACCATCGTCTTGCTTTCTTTGGGGACTTTGGTAACAGATGAAGAACATGGTTTTCCCACTCACAGTTCTTAGTAATCACCCCTTACTGCCAAGTGTTGTTTTTCAGAGGCCTGGGAAGACCTCTTGAAAAGGGGACTTTTTAAATATGATATGAAGAGCAGCTGGAGGAAAAAGATGAATAGACGTTAGTTGTGGATATGGAAACTGTTTTGTTCTCTGTTGGATCCAGTTTCTTCTGTTGGGACAGAAGAACATGTCAGCTGCCCCTGGCTCTGTGTGTTTGGGGTTGCGTGGGAACTGGAGGTTGGGGCTTCCAAGATCTCCTCACTTTGTTTTGACAGTGTTCTGCTTTGTCCTGAAGATCATGGCCAATTGATGGTATTGCCATTTTCTAACTAAATAAAAACTCAATTAAGACTTTCTGCTACTTGGGATACTTCAATGTGTTTTTCCCATCCCTATTTTCCTGTCCTGTTAACACAGAGTTGAATTCTTTCCATTTCTGTGACCGTCATGTGCATTTTATGTCCCTCATTGGCCTTAGTCTCACTAAGTGACTGTCCCCCATTCCAGCAGAATCATTGATCTTGAGTTTCTGTCAATTTTTGTACTGTTTCTTATAAAGGAACTCTGATTTGGGACTATATATAATATTATCTATATTTTATTCATTATTTTTCTTCATTGTGAATGTCATTTAATAATTAGGCACATTAAAATATTGAAATGTGCATATTTAGAGGTGTGGTAATTGGGGGTCCTTTCCTTTAGTAGTGAAACTTCTCCTCAAACTGTGAACAACTTTCATGTTTCAGGAAGTGGAGGCGTTCCAAACCAACACTTGTCTACCAGGGTTCTAGAAACGCAAGAAATACATTGCCTTTGGGCTCAGGCCCACATGGTGAACAAGATGAAAGTCAGAGATGAGGGAAGCAAGGAAGGGAGAGAAACTGAGGCTGATAAGTAAAGACAGAAAAAGCAGCTGTTCTTTTGGAGAAATTCTTTAGTCTTGGGGAAATCTTCACTCAGAAGAACTTACTTGTCCCCCAAAACTATTTCCCAGGAATTGGAAGTAAAAGGAAGTGGCCTTGGCTTCCCAGGCCTTCTGAGATCAAGATTTTCTTTGTTCATTTCCAGTCCATAGGAAGGGTTAACTGAAGGGTGGAAGTGTGGTGTCACAGCATGGGAAGGGTTAACTGAAGGGCGGAAGTGTGGTATCACAGCAGTGCAGTGTGGGTAGTTTAGCCTGACTGCTGTGAGAGGCGGCTTGTTCTTTGGATGATCTGGGGCCTGAAGAACCACAGGCTGTGATAGTTTCAGGGACAGAGCCTGTAGCTACAAACTAGCAACCAAATGATAAACCATACCAGGGAGAGATGGACGCCAGCTCTCGGGTAGTCTGTTCTTGGTGACCGAATTTAAAATCAAATGAGGAAGTGATGTGGTCATGCACAGAGAGCAGATTGAACCTTTGTCATCTTTGAGTCTCACAAATATCATTAATTCAAAAGTAACAATTGGAACCAGTGGTTTTTGTGTTCTTTAAGAAAATCATGGGCTAAGGATTCAGCCCATGCTAGAGTAGTCAACTAGCATGTGCAACACCCAAGGTTTGCTTTCCTAGCCCATGCATGTGAGAGCACATGTGAATACATGCATGCATACATGCGCGTGTGCACACACACACACACACACACACTCACACTCACTCACTCAATAGGATTGTTTTAGGTCGTTCTTTCTCTAGAAATTTAAGTGTTCTACAACTAAAACCCTTTTGAGAGTGTCATAACTTGCCACGTCTTTTGTCTTGGTCTGCCATTGTCTTCTCCTTGGCTTATAAACATCTCGGGAAAGAGTCAGATAACTCTTTTTAACCTCCAGCGTCTCTTCAGCATGATTACACAGTAGGTGCTAAGTTGGCATGAATTTCTGGTTAACTCTCAATTTTTTTTTAGTATTGTTTGAAATATGCATATTGTCTGGGATACACCCAAATGTAGTTCATTGTTTGCCTCAAATTTAAACTCAAGCAAGGGCACCATGTTTCTGTTTGCATAATCTGTGTAACTCTCCTCTGGAGAAATGTAATTCAATATGAGTTGCTTGGTCTTTGATGGGATGCTTGCTCTCTCTTGGGGATTTGAGCATCTCTGATGACTTCTAGCATGGTCCACACTTGATTGGAGATTCTCCTACTCTGGCTTGTGTGCAGGTCAGGTCGGCCTCATGCTGGATTCAGTGGAGCTGGGGTGGGGTTTGTGTTTTTAGCAGCTCCCGGGTGATCTGGAAGTTGGATGCCGTAAACCACACTGAATAGTGTCTAGACTCATTCTCATTTTCAACTGAATATAAATGAAACTATGCAACCCTCATCAAAATGTTCTCCTTGCACACTGCACCCCCCACCCTTGATTTTGTGCATTCTTTACAACATTTTTTTTAGCCCAAGAAAATGTTATGCCTTGTGTTAATGGAACAAATCTGTATTAGACTATGAGAAAGTTCTGGAAAAGCACATGTGATTGATTCCAGGAATGGGTCATTAGATTGTTCATCCTTTCATATTTCTGGAAGGTCCAGAAGCGTCATTACAGAAGTCACATGGGTGTGCTTGGTTAGCAGGCCATCCTGGGAGCCAGTCCTGAAGCATGTCTGTTGCTAAGCATGGGAAGTCGGCTGGTCTGTTAGAGAAGAGCATGTTGAAATGATTTCCACATCTGCAGAGAAGGGCCCAGAAAGCCTTTTAAAAATGAAAATCCCAGATTAACCACTGAAAATTTTGCTTGCCTGGTATTTAGAATCTTGGACTAGCTAGACTCCCACGAGAGGAGTCCAATGATTGTCACATCAGGGCAGGGCATATCCCCAAGATTGCTCCTGCCTAATTCCCATCACCTGGTGGGCAGGCAGCGGGCTCTGCCCCTTCACCAGCTGAAGGGATTAAGTCATCTGGTATTAGAAGTGCTCTGTCTGCTCATGACCCCCTGCGACTAACAGTGCCTGCCGGGAGGGAGTCAGGCAGCCAAAGAGGTGTTGACAGGGTGAGTGTCTGCCTCCTCTACAGTGTCTGATGTGGCTTCAGTGTCAGACACAGGGCAGACAAGGAGGGGGAGGAAACTGGCACCGGGAAGCAGGGGACGGGAAGGGAAAAACTGTCGGACTAGACTCCGCTGGCAGCTGCTGAGCTCTTTAAAATCCTGTCTTCGGTAGCTCTGAGAAAGGAGTGGGCTGCAGAAGGAGGCAGATGTTGTCCCAGGGGAGAGTTGAGTGGCATCTCATAATAGACCTTTCCACTCACATTTACATGGTGTGAGAGCAACCCTTTCCCTCTGGGCCGCTCCTAGCACCTGACTAGGAACGTGGAGCTTCTCTGGTTCCTTTGAAGACACAGCTACCCACGGGATCAGAGAGCACGTGTCAGGAGGACGGTTGGGAAGTCGTCTCTGTGGTTAGATGCCTGGGCCGTATCAAGGCCTGTTTCTGATTTTGATAACTGCACCTGGCTTGTGAAAGAGTGCATCGATCTTGGGAAATGTACACTAGGGTGCCTCAGAATGAGACGATTTGTCTGCAGATGACAAGTCATAACTGAGAAATCAGGTACCGAGATGAAATAGTCTTCCACAACTCTGGCATGATTTCCAGAGAAAGCTTTATGGAAACAAGTACTAGTGCACCCCCGACCCAGTTTCTGCCACTACATGAGGCCTGCTTCCATATTCTCTCTGGAATTCGTACCACGTGTGGTTCCATCCTCACAGTCCTTCCTAAGCAGGCTGTCTCCAAGCGATCTTCATCCCCAGGGTGTTGCCATTTTTCCCAGGAGGCTGATAAGCCCCATAGGGAAGATACTATCTCTCTGAGTTTTAGAACCAGACACAAAGAAATCTGTGTGTGTGTGTGTGTGTGTGTGTGTGTCTATATGTGTGTGGGTGTGTATATGTATGTGTGTATGTGTCTCTGTGTGTATTGTGTGTGCATGTGTGTGTCTGTGTGAATGTGTGTGTCTGTGTGTATATGTCTGTGTGTGTATTGTGTGTATGTGTGTCTGTGTGTGTCTGTGTCTGTGTGTGTCTCTGTGTGTGTGTGAGTCTGTGTGTGTATGTGTGAATGTGTGTGTCTGTGTGTGTATGTGTGAGTGTGTGTGTGTGAGTCTGTGTGTGTGTGTGTGTGTGTGTGTGTGCATGTGCGCATACATCATATGCTTGTGAGGGCCAGAGGACATCCATGGATGATATACCACAGACACTGCCCACCTTTTGGAATTTTTAAATTTTTTTGAGATTGACTCTCTCATTGGTCTGGAGTTTGCCAATGAGCCTCAGGGATCTGCCACCCCCAGTGCTGGGACTGCAAGGCAGCGCCACCACCTCCAGCCCCTTAACTGTGGGTTTGGGGGACCCACCCTGGGGTCCTTGTGCTGTGTAACCTCCAGCCCAGCTCTCCCTTGGCTGTGATTGGTCATAGACGGTAAAATCTCTAGCCACTCATGGCTGACAGAATCCTGCACACTGACCCGTGGGCCTGTGGCTCTCCTCTGTCTTCTAGCATCTTCTCAGCCTTCCTGGGGTCCGAATATGGATGGCATGCTCTCAGCCGCTTGCTTCTGGAAGGCGGAGAGTTCTGGGTCGGCTGGGGCAGATGACTGTCCACTTGCATTTGCCACGATGAGGCAGAAAAGCAAGGAACAGCCTGTTTTAACCAGCTGCCTTCCCATGCTCCCAATGGAGGGAACCTCAATCCTACTCTTTCCATAAAAGAAAATTCTTGAAAACGATTCGTTTGGTTTCTCACTCAATTTATTAATTTCCTCTTTGAGTGTGAAGAAGTAGCTTTAAGTAGTTCAAAAGCTATATAATATTAACTGCTTTGGGCCTTCTTTGAAGAGGTTTCAATGCAGGGCAAATTGTGCCCACATACATGTGCTTACCCCCACGCTGTCTTCTCCTTTTCACCAGGACTGAGGCGCTAAAAAAAAAATTAATCATTTGGGTTTATTTTTGTACTTCAGACTTGTATATGAGCACATAAAACATTCCAAGATCAGTGCTGTCCTTTCTTTGGGAGTAGAACATGTTAGTTTGTGTTTAGGGTTGATTTTTTTTAATTGCTAGTTGACTGTTTAGAGAATTCATTTCTACCCACTTAGGATGTATTTCTTTATACCTGTGATTCCTACGTCTGCTCGATGGCTTGCTCTTGTTATGTCTGCCCTCACAGTTAGTCATCATTTCAAGAGGTGCTCTAGTTACCCTTTCAGAGACACACCATGATGCATCTTCTTCCTTAGTAAGAGGGGGTCATTTGCTGCTTCCATCCGCCTCCTGGCTCTCCATCCCTGTTTGGACAAGAGACGGCAGGGTGGCCTCTTGATGGCTGATGCTGCAAACACAGCCTTCTTATGAGGAAACGTTGAGAGGCAGGGGAGTGGGGAGGGCCGGAGCATCTCAGAGCATTAAATAGCTTTCTGAGTGAGAACAATTAGTGATGTAAGTGTATTCTTGAAAATGAACTGCTTGGGGGTGAGATTACTTACGGATGCCATCATCCCAGCTAAAATCTCCATAAAGAGTTCGGTAGCTTGGAGGAGTCATCTTCAGAGACCAAAGTTATTGGAATTCATAGATAGTGTTTCGTGTGGTACTCTGAATGAGGCAATGTTCTGGTCACTCTAGAGCCTTTCAAAATGGCCATGACCTCCAGGGCTTTCTCTGAGGGGAAGTCAGGCAAATGCATACTGCAAATGTGTGGGTACTTGGGACTATTTTAAGTTTGTATCACTACTGCCATGTTTTTGCTTTTCCTAAACCATGTGTAACATTATCTCTCCTTCATTATCAACAAACAGGCAATGCTTTCAGCAGAGTGGAGGACTGTGTGTGTGTGTGTGTGTGTGTGTGTGTGTGATTTTCTAAAACAGAGTATTCTTCTTGTAATTTATTTAACTTACCAATTTTATTTTACAATCCGGGGCAGGTAGCATGTTGAAACCAAAGCCAGAGCAGTATAGTTGATCATCTTTTTCTTGGTTTCATAATAACGGTGCAAAGCTGCAAACATAAACTGAAATCACATAGGTTTCTCTGCTTTTAAGGAAGAAAAATGTATTTTGATGAAATACTGCCAGTTACAGTTTTGATACGATTTTAGCTCTGTAAATTGCATTTAAAGATTATATTTTTTACAGTATAAGGAAGCTTAATATATTTTCCAAAATTGTTGGAGATTTGACACTTTATATCCTAAAAGTCTCCAGTAATTTTATCATGTAGGGAATAGAATGTACACAACTGTGGATAACTATTTGTGTTAGACATTTCCAGTGGCCTTTGTAAAGACTTAGAAAAGACTTTTGAAACTGATTTCTCATGTACTTTCAGAGTCCAAAAGTCACAATTCTCTGTAATCAGTCTACCAAGGACTACATCTAAGGTATTTCTGCAAGCTCTATTAAGCCCCCGCCCCCTCTACTCAGTATAAGAGTTTTGAGTGCCACTATATTGGGCTAAATATAAAGTATCATTACAGTGATTCACAACTTGCTAGAATTCCAACCGCCGATTGAAAACTGTCTGACAGACAAACAGGGTCTGAGAATCGCTGTTGTGTGCCACCAAAGGCTCGCAAAATGAGGTCGCAAAAACAGAGAGGCAAAGCTACTCGTGTTTTTGAAGCCATCAACCGCACCTGAGGCCCGAGTTGCTTTGGTTGATCGTCAGGTCTTCCATGAGAGTTGGTGTGAGAGGCAGTATCAGGTCTGAGGGCATGTAAGGGTAATATTCATTATAGCAACAGCTGGCATGGATGCCCAGCATGCAAAGCCATCAGGTATCTACTCGTTCAGGGGCGACATCCTAACTCACCTACCATTTTCTAAGCATCAAATCCAGGTACTTGCACTAAAGATACTGTGTGCCTTTTCTGTTAGCATGATTTCTGCATCCGTGACATTCTCCCTTCAGCAAGCTAGAAACCAAAGCTGAAGGAAGCACTTGAACCAGCAGACTCTTTAGCTGAAGCGGCCAGGTTCGGGGAGGCTGCCTTGGACGGTCTCTCCAAGAGGCCACCTGCTTCTTTTAAAGTTCTCAGCCTTGCCGAGCCAGACACCGCGCCCGCAATCACCCAGATGGCTTCTCATCTTCAGGTCCTGCCTGCCCTGCTCCTCAAGGAAGGCCTCCGTTGAATGGAAAGTGTATACTGAGTCTTCCAGCTCTCCACTGCGTACTGCTTGGCATATAAAATGGCACCAGATAACTCTTGGTTAGATAATTTTTGCAAATTAGAATAACATGACGTATGCAAATTTCCTTGCAAGAGACAGGATGGTACCACTGTCTCACACAGCAGAGGGTAGCTCCAGCCACTAGTCTAAGGCCACCGAGTCCTTATAACGTTGGAGAGGTGTGGGTGCGCCATGCAGGTGTGTGCATACGTCATGTTTTATTCAGACGCCTGGTACAAGGGTCACTCCTGGAGGTGTGGACACTCTCAGCAGCTCACACTCTCTGTTATTGAACCCTGCCTGCTTTGCAGGTGAATTATCACATAGATGGAAAGGGTGACTCGGGGCCAGGCTGTCAGGGTTTACCCTCCGGCTCTCTCATCCGTCATCTGGGGGATCACTGTCTGTTCCTCTAAGTTCCTTGTGCTTAAGTTTTATCACGTCTAACCCAGGTGAAACTTCGTGTTGTGAACCATGTACTCTGACACGAACACATGGGTTGACAGAGAGGTCTTAGGCAGTGACTTGGTCGTGAAGCTCCTGAGAGAAGGTTGATGTGGATGAGTTCCAGGCCGCTCTGTACAGTTCCCTTCACCTTTCAGAGAGGAATCTTTACTGTTGTGCTTTACAGTAGAAATTTGGACAAATATTTACTCTTCCTGTTCTCCAGGCAGCCTCTTGACCTTGCCTTGGTTTGTTTTAACTGTAAACGTGTTCAATGCAATATAGAGCATGCCAGACCTGCAAGCCAAGAGGCATCGCACACCTCGTGAGGCATGCTCGTTTCTGCAAGAGAGACCAAACTCACTTACTTTTGAGTTGTTGCTGTGTTAATTCTTTGGATGGACTTTTATTTAAGGATTGAGTTCAAACACAGAAATTGACATAAAAATCAAATGGCATCACCAGTTAAAGAAGGCTTCAAATAAGGAAAATATCACCAGTGCCTAAACAAATGTTTTGAGGAAAATGACTATGAGCTATTGGGATTAGGGGGCGGGTGTTCTGAGGTTGCTTCACATAGCAGAGAAGCCTTTATCTAGGATGTCCCAGAAGGCAGTGAAGGGGAAAGATTGCCAGAGTGGCTGACCATACTCATTGTGAAACCATTGTTATCTCCTCCTGACAGAGGCTTCGGATTGATGCAAGGAGATTAATGAGTTGCTGAGATGAACTCAGAGGGGTATATCTCCAGAAAACACAGAGATAGATAGACAGATGAGAGAGAGAGAGAGAGAGAGAGAGAGAGAGAGAGAGAGAGAGAGAGAGAGAGAGAGAGAGGAGAAAGAAAGTTGCAGGCACACTCAGGACCACAGAGGCACCTGGGGGGATCACAAGGCCTTGGCTGACATTCACTCATCTATACAGTGAAGTGTGGAGGCTGAGCATAGCTCAGATTTTATTCCTGGGTAGCTGGGATCAGAAGTGAAGAGAAAGAGGACATGTGACAGCTTACAGTCATAACAGACTGGAGGGGAGAATGATATAGTGAGAGAAAGACACCCAAAGACTTATCTGTGTGCATGCTCTGGGCAGGTGTGGATGGGTCAGGGGCAGCCCTCAGGGCTGTGACAGTCTGTGTGAAGGGACAGGAGGTGAGGCACACAGGGGCTGGGTAGAGAGGTGGACAGCTTGAGTGTGACCAAAAACACAGAGACAGTGCAATAATACATGGTGTGTACATTAACAGACACACATGCAGTCCCTGTTTGGATTTTAACAAATGGAGACTCCTAGGCCCTGTATGTTAGGGAGTCGAGTGCCCAGGATATACATGATCTCAAAACACCCTCAGAGATTCTCAAAGGGCCCACTAAAAAGCAGCATGTAGAAATCAAAGCTCTAGTGGTCTAGCCAGCCTGAAACATCAGAAATGAAATGCCCGTGGTGCGTGCGTGTGCGTGTGCGTGTGGTGTGTGTGTGTGTGTGTGTGTGTGTTCATCAGGAAGGGCCTCCCTGCAGCGTCTACTGTACTGTCCTGTCACAACCATCTACAGATTCAACCAGTTCACATAAGCATCACTTTCCAGCTTCTTATTTGAATATAATAGAGATATAAAACAAGTCAGGAGAGTGTCTCTCAGGGCCGACAGGTGTCCCAAGAAAGTTTTACCATTTCTTTACTTTTTTTATACTTTTTCTTTGTTTCACACACAAACACATGCACACACACATACAAATACATGCACACACACAGACATATACACATACACACATACACTCTAACATGCATACACATGGGTACACACAAGCATGCACCACTTTTCCTGAACTATATCGGAGTAAGTTTTACATCTCATGCCTGAAATCTTCACTGGACATTCTTTTACACAGCCATCGTACAGTCATAACCCCTAGTAACTTTAACACTGATAAAATAATTCATCTGATCTATCATTTTGTTCCAGCTTTGTCTGTTGGCCCACTGTCTGTGAGAGCACGTCTGTCCGGCATGCCTCTAAGAATCAGGTAGTACACTTAGTTACCCTGTCTCTTTCACCTCTCTATTTATTTGGAAATAATTTTTTCAGCCTTCTGTTGTGTTTTAAGACACCATTTTGAAGTCACCTACACCCCCTACTGCTTTCAATCTGAGCGTTGGCCGTCTTTGCTGCTTCCTTGTGAGCAGATTCAGGTGATACACTCCATGATGGATTTGCGGTCCCTCTGAGCGACTGCATCTAGGGAGACGCCATACCCCTCTTGGTCAATGTTAACATTGCTTATCTAATTTAGGTGATCTTGAATTTTTAAAACCCTTCTTTGCATCTAACAAACAAGGGCACGACACTTTGAAGTCACACAAACATTTTGATCTTCATTTACTCCCCCTTGTATTTAGTATCTACTGGCAGTTATTCCTGAAATGATCTCTGTTAAGATTGTAAAACTACCGTTATCCAGCTCCACATCCCCTCTCATCTCACTTAGCATTTGCCCATGGGCTTGGTCCAGCCTTGTCTGTTCATTAACTCTTAGTTATTAATTGATCTTCACTTTGTTGTTTTGGTGTTCACATTGTCCAGGTCTGGCAACAGGAGTTCCTGTGAGTGGCCGTTGTGTCCTTGTGACATCGTCTTATTTGTTTTGAGCACCTTTTTTTGTTTTGTTTTTTTTTGTCTCGTCCTGTCTCTACCGTGTTTTGACCCTGAAAATATTTTTTCTCTATGTACTCTTGATTCCTTTGACTAGGCAATAGTATAAAAACAAGATTTGGATACAGTAATCCCTCTGTATCCATGGAAGATACATTCCAAGATCTCCAATGGATGCCAAAAGCTGTGTATAATATCAAATCCCAGACACGCAATTGGCCTTTCAGCCAAGACACTTACTGCAAGACTAATGGGCGAGTAGCTTATACAATGTGGACACGCTGGATTAAAGTATGTTCATTCAATTGGTGGGATAGGACAGGGTGACACAAAATTTCATTAGTCTACACTAAGCATCCTATGATGTGGATTATTTATTTCCAGAACTCTCCATTCAATATTTCCAGACTACAGCTGACCAGAGCTAAATGAAATAGTGGGAAGAAAAACCAAGTTCTAGGTGGGACCAACTGTAGTGAGTAGGATTTTGTGAAATGAAATATTCTTGTTTCTTTGTTCATCTAGTAGATAGCTGTGTGTGTGTGTGTGTGTGTGTGTGTGTGTGTGTGTGTTGCACCAACAAAGAGACATGCATATATTGCTATGTAAGCATACATATTAGAAACGCAAGGTTACCTCTGCAGAGTTCTCCCTTACTTCCCTCCATGACATATTTGTATGATGTTTCCCACAGTGAGAACTCTGGCTGCCCTCAGCACTGGTCTCTACACATTTCCTCCGTCCTTCAGGACATTCAATTCAGTTAAATGTTGTCTTCGTCTGACCCCCAATGCTACACTCGCCATAAGACATTAACCTCCTAAGTTCTTCCCAAGCTGAGGTCTTGTAGCCGCATCCCACGAGCATCAGTGACATATGTCTCCTCCGCATCTCTCTTCCTCCTTATCCACCTTTCTCTCTCTATTGTCTTTTTTTCTCTCTCATTTTCCTTTCTGTCTTCTTTCACCGAGGGCCGCACTCAAAACAGAGAGAATTCCTTTGATTTCGCTCTCACTTTTCTTCCGGCATTAGTACTGCCCTCGCCCCGCTCCCTGCTCTCCCTGCTTCTGATTTATTTTCAACTATGAGATCCATCAACATGTCTTTCGAAATCAAAATGTAACAGAGGGTTTACTTATAAAAACATTCTTCTTATTTTCTCATCTCTTCCCCTGGGAGGTAATTCAACATTATTTTTTCCTGATGTTTCTCTTTCGCCCCTATTTTGTATTGGGTTGGTTGTTGTGGTTTTGGTAAAATAAATAAATAAATCCCATTTCCCTGTTTCTTCTTCTCTTCCTTTCCTTGCACAGGAAAGGCAGCAGACACTGGTGTGTCTCTGTCCCAGGCCTCACTCACGGCACTTGTCTCTCAGACGATGCATCTCCTCACTGGAGCTACACCAACTCAGCCAGGGAATTCCCATCCCTCCTTGTCTTCATCCGCTGAAGGCGGTCATTTCAAAGAGTCTGTATCTCTTATCTTTCACTGCAAAAATGTTGGCTGTGGAATAAATTTAGTTTTCTTCTTCTTATCCATTATAAATTTAAATGTGTGTTGAGAGGTGGGAAACAAAGCCTCAAATAGATACTTTGGAGCAGATGGCATTGAGCCAAAGCTGAGGCAAGTCCTTTTGGAGTGCAATAAGCGTTTCTCATACTTTCTACGTCTAGACGCTCAGCTCAGCTCTGGCTTCACCCTTGGTCATCTCAATGTTCTTTTCTGTCAAAGATCTACCCAGCCTAGGCCCCAACTCTCAATATCTTCCAGAGAAACCTTCATGGTCCAAACAAGCGCATCTTCATCCAGATTGTACTCATGTCTCTAGGCTTTTAAGGGACAGGCCCAGTGGTGGTTTTATATAACACCCCAATCATGTAAGCCCAAAGCCTTGTAGACGTGTTGGCCCTAGAGGCATGGAGCTATAGTACAGGACTGGGTGGCTAATGATTGTCCTTGAAGGTGACTCACAGATGATCAAGGCATGAAGTTCACAGGGAGTGTAGGAGAAAGGAGGTCCCCAAATGTGACATCTCTCCCTAGACAGAATGTGTGTGGGACCCACAGGATGCTGTAGAATTCGAGGGGAATCTGTTCAGCCTAGGAGAAAAGTGCCCAGGTCTTGTGCTGCATAACCAACCTCAGGTGGAGCTGGGCCTTGTGCTCAGGACTCAGAGTCTGTGGAAACCACAGGACCTTTGCATGGACTTTACTTCTTTTCCTCAATTTCATCTATGAAACAATTTCTCTCCAGAGGTGGTTATGTGTGGATGTAATCCCAGTGATGAGGGTTGGAGAGACAGGGGGATGCCTGGGGGCTCAATCTCATCTGTCGGCATCAGGCCAGAAAGAGACCTCGCTCACAGAATGAAGCAGATGGCACCTAAGGAAGGGTGGCACTTTTGACCTCCCATACGTACACACATGCACATGATCCTACACAAGTGTACATGATCCCATACACATGCACGTGATCCCACACATATGCACGTGATCCCACACACATGCACATGAACCCACACACATGCACGTGAACACACACACATGCACGTGAACACACACACATGCACATGATCCCACACACATGCATGTGCAGCATGCACGTACTCTCTTAGACACACAAATATGAATCATTTAGCGCAAACTTAATTATTATCCAGCACACAGTAAGAGTGAGACAGGAATTCCCACACCCCCCACTCCCAACACATATATTTTTACATCCAGACAGCTTTCCCCAGCCAACCCTGGGATATATCTATGAAATAATAAGTGAAAACCTGTCTGAGGGTTCCACAAGCTCAGGCAGGACAGCGCCTGCACACACGGTGTTGTAAAGAGGATGTTCCCTTTGGTGGAACGCTCTGGGTCAGCTAGTTTCTCTTCACAGAACCCCACCCCCACCCGTGAGCTCGGCGACCTCACCACTGCATCTGTGCGGTTTGTCCCTGCTCGGCCTGGCTCCCACCCCAGCCTTCAGCAAGTCGTGACGAGGCTGGTGACGGGAGGCACACTCTATAAGTATGAAGGAGGTGGGGGGCAGACGCCGGGTGTGAACAGTGGAGACAGTGGTGAGCAGACACCGGGTGTGAACAGTGGAGACAGTGGCAGCAAGTGGTGGTGAGCAGACACGGGTGAACAGTGCACAGACAGTGCAGCAGCAACCAGTCAGTGGTGTAACAGCACAGACGAACAGTGTGAGTCAGTGTGGTGTGAAACATGTGGCAGTGCCAGTGGTTGTGAACCAGCTCCAGGAGTGGTGTCTGCAGAGCAGCCCACAACAGTGGCTGGTGTGAGTGTGAACAGTGGAGACAGTGGTGAGCAGACACCGGGTGTGAACAGTGGAGACAGTGGTGCTAACAGCAGCCGGTTAACCACAGGCGTGTGGTGTCCCTCACTCTAACGGAACCTCCGGAGCTCGGTAATGCATAGAAAACAAAGCCAGAGCGGCTCCAGTGTTGGTGGCTGAGGAGTGTGGCACAGGGGAGCCTGTTCGAGAGGAACCCCGTGCACGTGACGTTTAGTCACACACAGAAAGCAGTGTGCACGGCTGGAGGCCTTCACAGTGCTGTCAGGCCTCTGAGGGTCCAGGGCTTTGATTTAAAATGTTCCGAGTCACTCTGAGTGCTGGGTGTGGACGTAAACAGAACACATTTTAAACATTCTTTCAACCCCTGGGTGGTTTGTTTTTTTGTTTTTGTTTGTTTTGTTTTTTTAGGAGAAAGAGAGGGGGGGACAGAGGGAGGCAGAGAGAGGGAGAGAGAGTCTGTGTCGCCTTCTTGTGTGTGTGTGTGTGTCTGTGTGTGTGTGTGTTTGGGTGAGTGTGTGTCTGTGTGTGTCTGTGTATGTGTGTGGAAGGTCGTGGTAGTGAACTTCATCAGCAGTGAAAGTGCGACTTTTAAACACCTCATCTTGAACAAACGAGTTTTCAGCAATCCCCCTGGAGGCTGTGGAGATGCTCAGTGTAAGAGAGCACGCTGCTCTTCCAGGGGAAGAGTTCCCAGAACCCTCAGCTCAGTTCCCAGAACCCACCCTGGGAGGCTCGCAACGCCGTAACTCCTGCTCCAGGGGCTCCAGCACCTCTGACTTCCATGGACACCGTCACTCGAGTGTACGAACTCACACACAGACACACACCCACACAAACAATTAAAACTAAGACAAACCTTTTTCTAAAAGATCACCAACTAGACAAGATGAGTTCCTAAGTTTACAACAATTCTCTCAAATGCAATGCTTAAGTGGAAACATTTTATCTTGATTTAGGGCACTTGGAGAACTTAGTCCAAATAAAGTAAAATAAAACAAAACAAAGAAAAAAGGAAAAGAAAACAGAAGATATGCAGAGGTTTGCCTTCTGGAGGAGTCTAGATCCCAATAAGTGACCAGTATTAACCTACACACCTGGTAAGAAGGAAATAGATTAAGGTTTTGTTGTAGAAGAGACATTGAAGGAATAGGAACTAGTCAATGAGTATCATATCCTATTAGAAAAAAAAAGACACGTGTGAATTAGAGGCGCAGCGTGGGCTCCTGTGTTGTGTGGTCTCACCCGTCCTGATTCACTAGCTCTGGACATTGCTAGGAAAACGCTCTTTCCCGGGAGCACAGTGCGCATCCCTGGAGCTCATCGGGGTCAATTCCGCCTCTTCTAAGCAGACGACAGTCTGTCTTCTCAGCACCCAGCCAGCGTGGCTGCAGTCGCTTGTAGCAATTAGTCTCTGTTGTGTGCAAAGACTCTCGTGTTGACTGAACCAATTAAAAGATCAATTAGGGCAATGCAGGCGCTCGGAGAGAGAGTTCAGCATGACAGGGAGTCCGATCTCCACCTGTGTGGGGAGCCACAATCAAAACCGTCACTTAGGAAGACAGATTATTTGTTCCTAACCCTTTGGCCTTTAAAATGTCTGGACATTGGTAGTTGTGTTGTGGAAGCTATTAAGTCATCAGACTAATATGACAAAAGGGCTTTCTTTTATGAAAGTGTATCTTATTTTTGATTATGTATATGTGTCTGTGCACACGAGGGTGGGTGCTCACAGAGGCAGGGGACACCCTATCCTCCTGGAATTGGACTTAATGTGGCTTTGGAACCAAACTCACATCTTCCAGAGAACCAGTACTCAACCACTGGGCTCTCTCTCCAGCCCCAACACAAGGGGTTCCTGATTATAGGACTCCCTCTTATAATAACTAAATATCAACAATTAGGCAAAAGTAATAAGATAACATTAAATTTGTTATGGGATGTCCAGAATAGTTTTTTTTCTCCATGTTTTAGTAACTTGGATTTCTTATTTTTATATTAAAAGGCAAAGAAATCAAGCCTCATTTATTCTAAGTTCTCCTCTCTGTAGGATCTCAGCATGTGAATGGTCTTGACCCTGTGGATATTTTGCCAGTGCAGATTTCTAGAGCTGGCTCACGGATGGCCTGAGAACCAAGGCAGACAATGTGGTCACATCGACAGGTATCCGCTGTAACCGACCTCTCAGTTTTCTTTTCTGCATTGCTGGGGATTGAATGGGAGCCTGTGTGTGCTGGGCAAACATCCCTCTACTAAATCACACCAGCAGTGTCCTGGCTGTTTTGGATGGGATTGTGAAGGCCACCTTGACTTGGGGTACTGAAGATCTACAACCCTGAGTCTCTCAGAATCTGCCCTTGATTGGAAAATTGAGTGCATTCTCTCTCTCTCTCTCTCTCTCTCTCTCTCTCTCTCTCTCTCTCTCTCTCTCTCTCCCCTCCCTTTCTCCCTCTCTCTCTCTTCTTCTCTCCCTCTCTCCCCCTCCCTCTTCCTTCCTCTCCCCCACCTCAAGTCAAGATGAGGACAGTTAACAGTGGCCCTTCAGAAGCACTGAAGGTGGCCAGCAGAAATCACCAGAGGCTATGAAAGCCTGGGCAGATTCTTCCTCAGAAGCTTAGAAGGAACAAATCGTGACATGACAAAATCTTTTGCTTGCGACGCTCCACTGTGGTACTTTCTAAGACCCACTCCAGGAAATAAGCTCAGGGACAGACTTTTCTGTACATTTTCCTGTCTAATGACCCAGAATGCTGCACTACCGTAGTCTGTCCACCTAGATAAATAAGAACAATTCAGTGGTTGGAAAGCTCGCCTCTAAACTACTGCCACAGAATCATACTCACCAAGAGAACCCAGAAACCTACCTATGCCGCCCTCTGAAGGAATACACACGTTTTCAAAAGGCATGATTGACAGCCCCACTTGTTTACAAGTAGGAGGTCCCCACCCCCTGGCTCTCACCACTTATAAAACCGAGTATTATTGGAAGGCCTCTGAAGATATCTCATAAAACTTGCTAAAAGAGTCGTTTGATCTCTGGGCAGTCTGAGGACAGATATGGCCCCGTTCCTTCTGGAAAACGCTTTGTTCTTTCGACTCCACTTAAGGAGGCAGTAGAGCAGTTCTAATACGGAGGCTTTCCGACTCTGTAGAACAAAGCCAACCCGGGTCCTTATCATGTGAAACTGCACGGGGGATAATCTTCTAGAAGACATAAGTAATTCTCCATAATGCACTTGGCAATACTTTGATCTTTTGTGCATTTTTTTCCTTACTAGATGCATATTATAAACGTCGCCGTGCTTGTTTGGGGTTAGTTCAGTGAAGTGATGGCAATATTAGAGGCTGGAGATTATGTTTTGAATATAAGCTACTGAAAGGACCAACATAATTTTACAAGTTCCTGAAAAATGTGAAATTACATTCCAGTGCTCCCCCACCCCCATTCTGGTGCGAATGCCAACGATCTGGTGTCCTGTATTTAATTTTCTCCTGTTTTATTAACTGTTCACAGACTTTAGAAGAGCCTTTGAAATCTCCATCTTCCAGTGAGAATGGTAATATCCAGGTGAAACGCTTCCAGCTTCCCCCACGGTCTATAACCTCAACTCTTCTCTCGGTCTCTCGCTCACTCCCACTGTGCATTAGACTTGGGGGGTGGGGTGGGCAGATGAGGACAGAGCAGGGGGAAATGAAATCCCAGGATGGAGGTCTAAGACTCCTTTGATGCAAGAGGAGCCGCCAAAGAATGCAGTACAAGGGAAGGTTACAATCAGGTTTACATCTTGGTAAGACCGCTATGGAAGCTGCTGCGAGTACAGTTGTGATCTTCAAGTGACATGCGAAGCTGGAACAGGAGGGGCCGCTGAAGCAGTAAAGCAGGCTGGCCCTGTGGCTACCGAGTCTAGAGAGACAGGCCTAATAAGATGTGATGAGCCCTACGTCTCTCGTGTTAGTCACTAAAAACACGGGCTGCGTGATTGCCTGATGTGTCGTTTTAAAATACAGTGGCTGCTGCTGTCTCGTGAGCCGTAAAAAGAAAACCAAGCGTCATCATCCAGCCCTGGACTTTTCCATCCAAACTCAGTCTTCTTGCAGTTAATTTGAAGAATTTCAGGACAAGAATCAGCGTCGGGGCGAGTTCTTCCACATTGATAGAAGGAGATGCCACCCGTTAGTGACGTGCCCAGAGAGTCAGAGGTTGCTTGGTGTGGGGTTCTAGCTGTGTCCCCGAGGAACCAGCTAGTGTTTGCTCAGCAGGGGCTGCTTCCTGCACCGGGGACAACTCCCCTTCAGGCATGGTTGAGAGAAGTGGTGTGCTCCCTGTCAGAATGAGGACGCGGCTGAGGCATCAGAGGGAACAGCCAGCGTCTTACCATGGGAGTGCTCTGTCCTCACCAAGCACTGAGCGGAGACCAGATGGGCTGCCTGACTCTTGCTGACAGGATAGCATTGTCCAAGTCCAGGGTCTGCCAGGTGTGACCAGATGCACTTCACACGGAAGCCAATAGGTGGCAGAGTGATCTTTTCTAGATGTCACAGTAACATTCCTAAGGAGAAATCACAACCAGGTTGACAGCAGAGCATCAGGACTTGCGTGTCTTGGCTTGTAAACAGTCCGATTTTAATCTTTTCACATAGTCTGGCCATTCAGGTAAGTTAATGTTTAAGGTTGTATAAAATATTCCCAGTCCACTAAAACAGCAGGATTGAGAATAATCAGCCCAAATACTCACAGACTCACATTTATTGCCTTACGTTGTACCTTCTTGTGTCCAGAGATTTTGTTCTAATTTCCTTTTTGACTGATATGTGCAGGTGGAAATGAAAACAGTGTTAGCACGACATCCAAAGGGACTGTTCCTCATGATGTAACAGGAAAATCATAGGGGGCGTGAATAGGAGGTCAGTGTCCACAGTCCACCCCCCTGGTGAGCGGTCCACACACATACTAGGGAGGGACTCGGGACCTGAGAAGTATGTCTTTCTAAAAAACTGAAGTTAGAATCCAGAGCTGAGTTACTGGTAGGTCAGACGTTCTCTTCTACTGGTCACTTCTACATGTTACTGACTTACTGCTTTCCTTCATTAAAAACAGATCTAAAGTACAATAAAACCAAGACATGTGCAGAGGGGGAAATACACAGAGAGACGTCAGGAGAGCTAAATAGGGTGGTTCTAGAACGATCTCAGATGTCTTGACATGTGTCGTGTCTCAAACCTCAGGTGGCCTCGGGCTCTCTGCCCTAAGGCGTGCAGAGGGCCCTTCCAAGCCTCACCCTTGGCTTTTATTCCCATTGAGACAGGGCTTGGTGAGATGGCCCAGTGGGTAAAGGCGCTTGCTGCCATGTCTGGCCACCCAGAGTCAATCCCAAGAACCCGCAAGATAAAACAAGAGACTGACTCCTCCTGTTGACCTCTGACTGCCCCATGGGCACTGTGGTTCATGGGTGCCCACCTGCACACATACATAGCACACACACAGTAAATCAGTAAACACATAAATGAATAAACAAATAAGTAAATGTAGCAGAATAAGGGTGGTGGTTGCCTTGTGTGGATCATTAAGGACCTCCAAAACCAAACTAAAACAAAACAAGCAGACAGCAACAACAAAAAAAGCCTACAAAACAAAAACACTGGATAAACAACATAAATAATAATACACGAATTTTTAAAGAATAAATAGAAATGAATGCAGAAGCATCCGTCATGATTAAAAGTTCACAGTCTGAGAGAGAATGGAGCATTAAACAACCTGAGGCAAAAGGGCGCGTGAAGGGCACCCCCGAGGGCCATGGCTTCCACATGCCACACAATGGAAAACTATGCTGCCCTGAAAAATGAGTGTGAGACTCTCTCCATACTGCTGATGTTTCCTCTGAGGGCTTCAGTTCTTTTAAAGAGCACCATGGAGTGAGAGATGTGTTGCTTGTTCTGTCTGATCTACAGACAGCCCTCACAGTCCAGCTTGGGGGTGGGTGGCCAAGCTGCAGTACTATCAGGTGCGGCTGGGACATGCTCAAATGTTCCAGAGGATTCTTCTCAGAGAGATCCAAAGTCCCCCACCTCTTCCAGATTACAGAACTCCCTGAGTCATGATAGAGGGGCAAAAAGGTGGTCCTACTCTTTTCCTGGATTTCTGCCACAAGGCACAGCCTTTATTGTTTTATATGTGTGTTGTATGTATATGTGTATGCATGTTCCCTTGTGTCAGGGCATACATGTGTGCACAGTGCATGTGAATGGGTTCCTGTGTGTGTGTGTGTGTGTGTGTGTGTGTGTGTGTGTGTGTGTAGAACCAGGAGCTTGCCGATTTGGTTAATCTAGCCAGTCGGCTTGCCCCTGGGAATCCCCTGCCTCTGTCCCCCGAGTGCTGGGACTGCAGACAGGCTCCCTTGCCAGCCTGGCATTCATGTGGTGTGGTGCATCTCAACTCTAGTCTGCATGTTTTTATGGCAAGCCCTGTCCCCCTGAGCCATCGCCCCAGCCTGAGACACACAGCCTTCCGAGTCCAGTTCCCTCTGTCCAGTTTCTACCTGGCTGCCTGGAGACAGTCTCCACATCCTGCAACAAGTCAGCACACTGGACGCTGCTCTGTGCTTCTCGGAAGTGTCTTTCTACTCAGCCTGCTCTCAGAGGTGACGGGCCTCTCCTCCCTTCTGTGGGGTTCTCTCTGAGCTGCCTGTTTTAGGGAACATCTTCTGAAGGTTTCTTTTACCCAGCCATCAAATGTGTGGTAACCGCAATCTCAGGAGGCCGGAGCTTGAGTGTGGGTGGTACTGGAAGACAGGGCAGTGCTAATAAAGAGTGCCACCCCAGGGTCACTAGACTGCCGCCAGCCCTGGCTTTAGCTCCCGCAGCTCAGGGCAGGACCATGTGCTTTTCAGTCTTGCTTTTCATTACTGATAAGAAGGCAGGCAAATTCCAGCCAGGAATGCTAACTACCCCCAGCTCTTTGCAGGCATCCTCTGAGCGTCAAGGGGAAGGCTCACTGGGTTGACAGCAGCCACGTTTACTTGTTTATTGGCCACAGAACGAAAACTCACATTACTGCATTTAAACTAAGCAGGCAGGTTTTGGAAAGATTCAAGAAAAGACTTTCAGGCCCGAGGACATTTTAGAAGAGGGGCAAATAGATCCCAAGAGCCAGGTGTTGAGAACAGCTGGAAACAGGCACTGCACTCACAACTCAGAGCAGCTGTAGTTGTCGGCCTAGGACCTGCACCAGATCAAGCCGGGCAGCAGCCCACCATGGATGGGGGAGGGGCTCATGAGCCCCACCCCTAGCTAAGGCGCTGTTGGGAGCTGATGGAAGCTGGGAAGGGACCGTTTTCTTTTGCATCCCCTGGCTGGTTGCCCACGCTCCAGTGGACAGTTATGCACGCGCGTACATCTGCGCAGCACTGAGGAGACACGGCAGGTCCATTAAAACAGAGGAGGGCATGCCGCAGGGATGGGACACTGTGGGGGGACATCTGGAGAAGCTGGAGAGGTGGCAGGAGTGAATGTGATCAAAATACATTTTTACCTGTATGGTATCTCTAAAAAAATAAATAAACAAAAATGTATTTTTTTTTAAAGGCGAATTTCGCTTTTAAAACTTTACTAAAGAAAAGGAGATATTCTGTTGACAGCCAGGCTTGTTTGATTTAAACATTGTCTGTTCTACAGTGGCAACTTGAAAATCTAAGAGAGAAAAATGACGTCCTAATAAGCAAACAACTGATTGGATTTTTTTTTTTTAATTTTCAAAATTACAGGAGGTTACTCTTAGGATATTTTTTTTTCTTTTTTGGTTTTTTGAGACAGGGTTCTCTGTGTAGCCCTGGCTGTCCTAGAACTTGCTTTGTAGAACAGGCTGGCCTCCAAATCACAGAGATCCTCCTGCCTCTGCCTCCTGAGTTCTGGGACTAAAGATATGCGTCACCACTGCCCGGCTAATTTTAGGATGTTTGATACTCTGGTTAATATAAGGATTTTTGATAATTTACATTTATGGGGTTCCATTTCTCAGCTTTAAGGAATTCCGTGATAGTCAGGCAAAGTAAAACGGCAGGCTTAACCTAGCTGAATTATTTTTCTTCTACCAAACATGTTTAAACTCATGTTGGGAAAAAAAAAAAAGAGTTGGATGGCTTTCCCTTAAGGGTATCAATGCACATCCTGTCTTTTCTTATATACACAAGAAAACTGGGGTAAGCTTTTTTTTTCTTTAAGATTATTCTTGGCAACTCTGTGGGAAAATCTGTTAGCTTGTCAAGATAAATTTTACAAGAAGTATCCCAGGTTATGGAAACCATGGCAAAAATATCCCAGAGATAAAGGGCCTCTGCCGCACCAGGATTACACATGTGCATGTGTGTATGTGTGTGAACAGGGGACCTCGGGATACTTAGAATGCCCTGGAAGCCAGCGGCGTCTTTTTTACTTCCTTCGTTTTTTCAAGTACGAGATCCTGTCATGAAAGAGGATGGACAGTTTTAAAATGTACCTGGCAAAACTGAGCATGCTCAGATGTGTTGAGTGGCAGTGTGTGTGCTCTCTAGAGCATCTTCTGTGGACCACTGTCTGATGTAGCCGTGACTAAGTGCCGCAGACACAGTGAGTCTTCGCTCCTTCCGAGAAGGGCCATCATCCTACCATTCTGAAAACTCCCAGCACTTGATCACAAAGTCGCCCCTCTTCTGCTTTGTGAGTGTAGGTGTTTGTGCTTCAGACTTGGTGAGTCTTCGTCTATTTACTCTCTCTAGCGGGCAGAGACCTCCTTCCTCTCCATCCGGATACAAGGTGATGCTTCCCAGTCTCTGGAAAGAAGGCCCTATGAGGAAGCTGTGGGCCGCCATCCAAGGGTTGTCACTAATAGAAAGATAGGCAGTCCAGGACTGAAGCACAGGCCTTGGAAACCAGACGAGCTCTGGGAACCCCTCACAAGCAGTGTGACGCTGGGAAGCCATGACCTGAGGAGCTGAACTCCTTTCTCACCTCCCTTTTAAGTTTCCATGAGGAGCAAAGGAGCTGAGGTCTGTGGACAGATCAGAACGAGATCCTGGCCTGGGGGGTGACAGAGGCCAAGGGACGGCCTTGGCCTTGTACTGTTGACACTGTGATAGTGACATGCTGAGGTTACATGTCACAGGCATAGGCTGACGAATGGATGAGTATGGGAAGAAAGTAACGGAGGTGAATAGAAAACCCAGGTAAGGTGGTCATGGATCTGCCTGGATAAGGAAATGGAATGCCTTTCCAAGAGACTTCAGTTCACATCCCTTTTATATTTACGTGTGTGTGTGTGTGTGTGTGTGTGTGTGTGTGTGTGTGCTGGTTCACATAGAGACTTCAGTTCACATCCCTTTTATATTTACGTGTGTGTGTGTGTGTGTGTGTGTGTATGTGTGTGTGTGTATGTGTGTGTGTGTGTGTGTGTGTGTGTGTGTGTGTGCTGGTACACGTAGAGACCATGGAACAACCTCTGGTGTCATCTTCAGGGATATTATCCACCTACTTTGAGACAGGGTCTCTCTTTGGTCTGGAGTTCACCAATTGGTTTGTCCTGGCTGTTCAGTAAGTCCCAGGGATCCTCCTGTCTGAGATTACAACCACACACCACCTGCCTGACTTTTATAAAAATGTGGGTTCTGGGGTATCAGCATCACACTTGTGGGACAAGCACTTAGCAGCTGAGGTATTATCTCCTCAGACCCTCCGTCCCCATTCTCGTTAGAGAATGGCCTGGTGGGGAACTGGGTTTCATGCTCAGGGGAAGGAGTTATAGTTACACGTTTGATGGTTACACGTCCTTGTTTTCCTAAGAAGGCACAGCTGAGGTCCGCAATGCTCCACCGGGTAGCAGCTGTCTCTCTCTTCCTAGCACCTTTCTCCACAGCATGGCCACCTGGGCCAGGACCCTTTGACAGAATCTTCCTGAGTCTCCTCCCTCCCCCCTCCCTCCCTCCCTCCCTCCTCGTCCCTCCCTCCCTCATCTCTCCCTTCCTCCCTCCCCCATCTCTCTCTCCTCTCTCCTCCCTCTCTCCTTCCCTCTCTCCCTCCCTCATCTCTCCCTCCTCCCTCCCCATCTCTCTCTCCCTTGCTCCCTCCCTTCCTCTCTCCATCCCTCCCCATCTTTCCTCCCCTTCCTCCCTCTCTCCTTTCCTCCCCCATCTCTCCTGATCCCACACTCGAAGGTTCTGCCTACACTCAGTGGAAGAGCCTCTATAAGGCTCAACCCCTGGAGGAAGGGCATGTTAGAACCATCTTAGAATCCCACCACTTCACCACAGGAGAGTGAAGAGCCCACAACCCAAATGGTCCACAGCATGAATTGCTGTGCTAAGTTTCTACCGAGTTATTTCTGGTGTTCTGCTTTTTTAAGTGCGTGCAGCTTGAACATTAAGACATCGGATGCAGATGCCACCTTTAATCCACGTGAACTTGATCAAATCCTTCCAGTTTGAGGACTCCTTAATCCCTATCGTTATTCTCAAAAAGGTTATAAAGTCTCAGGGTTACGATCATCACATATTCACTCAACAGACACTAGGTAAGTGTTTACCATGGGCCAAGTACTGAACTAGGTGCCTGGAGGGTGTGGCATTTCCCAGGAGATCTCCTAAGTCACTCATCCCCGAGGGTACATCAGTGTGATCAAAGCAGCCAGCAGGTCTTGCCTTCCTGGAGCTGACGTTATCATCAAGGGAAACAGACTAAGCTCCGTGTGTGTGTGAAGCAGATAGCCCCGAGAAGGTAGTAATTACCGTGGAGGAAAATGTTCTCGTGACACAGTGGAGAAAGAGTTGTAATTTTCAAAAGCGGTCTTTAGTGCTTCAGAAAACCCTGGAAGTGCCAGCCAGGTGATATTCTGGAACCATCTCTTAAAAATAATCATTAACAGAGAGAGGTGTTTATAAACCAGGGCTGCAAGGGAGGAGGGTCCGTGGGATGTGGAAGGGGTTTCCTTTCCAGCGCATGGCCCCGCCCTTCAGGAGCCAACAGTGTCTGACCCTGCACCCCGACACCTCACACAGTCAGTGGCTCAAGTCAGCCCTGACCTTTGCTGCCTTGACACACGGAAGCAGAGGACAGTGACGTGGGTGTGCCCTTGTGTCCTGAGAGCCAGCCCTCAGAACTTCCAGAAGGACTTGTGGGGTATGTGGAGGAGCTGGAGTCTCCTCAGATTCAGTGACATCCCGAGAGGAACTCCGAGATACCCCACTCGCACCTTCAATGCCCAAAAGTAAAGGAAAGTTGTTTGCTCTGGTTTAGGGAATGACTTGGAGGAAGTAAAGGTCACCTAGAAGGTAGCAAAGCGGGCACTAAGCCCTCTCCCAGGATTCCTCCCACTGAACCTTCCAGAAAGTGGCTCCCAAAGCCTCCGGTAACCTGCTTCTCCACCCTCCACCAGCACCACACGGGTCACAGGCCTCTCATCCCTCGAGCTGCCCGGTCAGAGTCCTCTAGCTTGACAAAGCCCCAAAGAGGGGATTTGTGTGAGTCCATTCTAGGTCAGTTTCCTGGGGGCCACGTTAACACATTACAAACGGGCTGGTGTAAGCAACAGAAATGCATGGCTAAGAGGTCAGAAGGTCACGCTCCAGGTGTGAGCAGGGCAGGTCTCTTCTCTGAGCCGTGATGCAGGGACCTGCTCCAGGCTTCTGGAGTTCCTGGTTCCCTTGGCTTGTGAGAGCATCTCTACCTCCATCTTCATGTGTCTGGATGCATGGATGGACTCTAGTGCCTGCCCCGTTTTCCTGTGCCCACCAGCATATTGGGTAAGGGCCCCACCCCTGGATCTCATCTAAACTGATTGGATCATACTGGTCTTTCTTACAGATCAGTTCATCTTCTCGGGTCTGGGGGTTAGAACTTCAACAGAGAAATTTTATTGAACCTGTAACGATTGAACCCCAATAGACTCTTTAGACCCAGCATAGAAAGAGCGCTCAGCCAAAATGTGGTGGCTGCAGCTCCCTTCCCTGGTCCCCACAGCTCCCTGAGATGCCCCTTGGTGACTTAATTATCCTTCCATGTCTTAGAGCCTTTAGGGGTGTCTCTCCATTAGCCAGGGGATGTAGGAAGCTTCTGGACCAGTGAGCTAGTGGGAAGGAAGAAAAGGAAGACCATGCTAGACAGCTGTGTCTGGCTCCCCAGAGGCAGTCTCTGCTCCCCAGAGGTAGCCTTGGCTCCCCGGAGGTAGCCTTAGCTCCCCGGAGGTAGCATTTGTGGGCGGGCCTGAGGATGCAGGAGGGTAACCGAGGTGGCTGTTTTCAAGCACCATCCAGGATGAAAATTGCTCCTCTTCAGTCTTCTGCGTGGCTTCCAAGCCCTCATGGCCAGCCATGGACCAGGTTCTTCCGTGCTTGTTGCTCTAGCTGCACCGGTAAACATTTTCTAGGGCAGACACAGAGCAGGTTCTTTACGTGTGTTCCGAGGCTCAGCACTAATCCTGCTCCCCGTGAGTAGGCTTCGCGGGGGACTTCTTCCAAGCAGGGAGGAGGTTCTCTTCTATCTCCACCACCCACAGTCATCTTGTCTTATCTTGTGTATTGCCTCACAGCTGTTGGTCAAGAGATTGAATACATCAGAGAATCATCGGGCTCATCTAGACATGGTCTTAACATTGAGAGAGTATTGTCCAAGTCCAGGGATGTTGGGAAATTGCTCTCCCTTTTTAATAACTCTTCTTTTTTGTTTTTAATTTGGGTGCCAGAAATTCACTTTAGTAGAGAAAGGTGATATGCAATAGATGCATCTAGATGAACCATTTACTGCAGCTTATACTAAGTCTAGATAACTGCTAAAAAAAAAAAAGTCCTCATCTACGATATCTTGATAAGAGAGAAGGGCAAGGACCAGTGAAGACATCACTGGAAGGCAGCAGAATTGATGCGGGAGGGGAAGACACAGAGGAGGATGGGAGCAACTGGAGCTTGGTTGCATTCACTTGGGAGCTTTGTAGCCCTCTGTCATTGTCCTTCCTCACTGTCAACTTGATTGGAGTCAGCGTCACCCTGGAGACACATCTGTGGGTGTCTGTGAAGATGTTTCCTAGACAACTTAGCTGAGGAGAGAAAGACTCGGCCTGAACAAGGGCAAGATTACCCACTGGCTGGGGTCTGGAATGAAAAAAGGCGGGGTGTGGGGGCGAGGGAAGAATGAGCTGAGCATCAGCATTCACCTCTCGGCTTCCTGACTGTGCACATGATGTGACCAGCCACTGCTCATTCCTACAGTCTTGCCTTCCTTACCCCAGTGGGCTGCACCCTCAATCAGGAGCCAAAATAACCCCTCTTTTTCCTTAAGTTTCTCTTTTTCATGTATTTGATCACAGCAATATATTTATGCACCAAAGCATGTTGAGTGTCTAGTGACTTAAGAACATTCTGGAAGCTGATTAACTTTATCCTTGATCATGGTGGTACTCTACCAGTGAGATCCTAATTATAGATATCCACTTAGAAAATAAGGAAAAGTCAAAGCCTAAAATGAGTGCTTTGGGGCTGGGGCTTTGGCTCAGTTGGGAAAGTACTTGACTTGTGAGCACAAGGACCTGAGTTCAGTCTCCAAAACCCACATAAAAGTCTCAGTGTGGATGTACGTGTGTCCCCACTGTTGCTGGGAAGGCAGGAGGATCATCTGGACTGAATGGCCACCCAAGTAAGTAGGTTCTAGGCCAGTGAGAGATCCTTTTTTCAAGTCAAGGTAAACAGCACTCAGAAATTACTCTAGCATTTGATCCATTGCCCTCATATATGGGGTATCCACAGCCTCAGTGAGAGCTTACCCCTCCCCATGTATACCAGAACACATGATCCTGTACACACACACACACACACACATACATAAATATAATAGAGCACTTTTGTGAAATGCCCACGAAAACTGGCAGTGTTGCATGGGAAGCTCTCTGAGAGGCTGTGACTTTAGTGCTGTGGCGCTTGAGGTAGAGTTCCTGAGTCAAACGAGGGGGCCAGTATTCTTAAGGATAGCACCTGGGGTTATCCTCTGACCTCCACAGCCATATACACACATATGCAAATCCACATGCATGAACGCACACATGTACATGTATAAACAAAAGATACACTTTGTGTCTACAAGGTACAACTCAAGACAACATATTGGAGCACGTGGATATTCACAGTAATTTTAAATCATAAAGTCAGCTGTGGTGATTGCCAAGAAAGCATACCAGCCACTCCAGTATTGCTTTGCTCCGATATATGTTCCTTGGTTGGCACGGAGCCGAGACAGGGCTGTCCTTCAGCCCTGGCCAGACTTAACGCTTCGTTACCTTGCCCACCACGGCACAGGATGCAATATGGAGCTCTAAGCATCGATAGCTGACAGCAGGAATGAGCTTGAATTGCTGTGGGTTTAGCACTTGGATGCACTTCCAGGTTCCTGCCTGTATTCTGGAAATAACTCAGTGGGGTATTTAACAAGCCTTGCACTTTGCTCTCAAGTGAATTTAATCTAGTGAAGACATTCTTATTGGGAAGGTCAGTTTTCAGACCTTTGCAAAACGCAAGCAAGATCCAGCTGGCATGTGCCCAGAGGAGCCTGGGTCTTTCTGGTCAGCAAGCTATAACACCACAGGAAGAGATGCATAGGGTAAGTGTTCACATGGAATGTCCATTGTACTAGGTGATGCATAAGATCAACTTATGGACGAGTTTACGTGTTGAGTCTCCTAATTTTTTTTAACTTCTTTATTGATTCTTTGGGAGTTTCACATCATGCACCCCAATTCTACTCACCTCCCGTCCCCCCATAGCATCCCCTCACCCCTGCATTGCCCCCCAAAAGAAAACAAAGCAAAGTAAATAAGCAAACCAACAAAAACAAGAACAAAAAGCCAAAAAACAAAACAACAGCAAAAACAATGAAAAACCTCTTCACTTCTTCTTTCCTGCCTCTCCAACCCCTCTTCATTCATCCTGGTGGCACTGGGAGCTGTGTGCCACACAGTACACCCTTTTGTCCTATTAGCTTTACTAGTAAATGTTCCTTGCAATGAATCACTGGTCTGGTTCAAGGCCTCTGGTTTCTGGTTCACCATCATCACTGGATCCTCACCAGAACTCCTCTGGGACACCCAATGGCTGCCCAAGTTTTGGAGATCCTGTAGGTGTTGTTCCACAGGACCAGTCCCTTCACAAGCTCCAGCAGGTCCTAGATGAGGTAGATGTTAGGGTGGGCCAACCCCAGGCCCTGTTTGCCTGAGCTCGTCAGTCCAGGCCACTGGGGCCGCCCGTCTCAGGCAAGAAGCAAGTCTCCTAATTCTTACAAAATCATATACACTGGGAATGTCTCCTAAGAACTTCTGTCATTACTTGGAGGGTCTGTCTGTATTCCAAAGGCTACTCTAGCAGGAAGGAAGGAAGAAATCACACTGTTATGTGGAAAGATCAGGAAGCTTTGAACACATAATTTAGAGCTCAGAGCGTAATCAGCACTGACGGATCAAAGCCAGCGCCTGCTGCAGTTTCTCTGCCTGATGTTTTCTGATCACCCCCAGTCCCCGCTCTCCGTGGAAAGTGTTGACAAATTTTGACCAAAGTAGCAAACAATCAAACCTGTGACTTGACTTTGATCTAGCCTTTCAACCCCAAGTAAGAGGTGCCATGTGTGATTATTTGGGGTGAGAGGTGATCTTCAGTGGATTTTAATGGAACTTGATTCAAGGTGGCAGGGTCCTGTGCTGGTTTGGTTGGAATCCATGTTTCATGTCATTCTGATGCCAGCTCAGCTGCCTTATCTATCTGATATCTTGGGAGTGTACCCATGGGGGCTGCTGACTTAGAAATTGCTAGGTTTCCTTAGTATCTACATAGTCTCACTATATGCTGCTCCGATGATTGCAAGATGATGCTAGCTGAAAATAAAAAGCAATAAACTTTGAAATTATTTTAGCTTTACTTAGTATGCCAATGAAGTTTTAGCAAGTCTATTTATACCTAAGACATTGCCACAGTTATCAGTGCCAGAATTTAAGGAGTTTCAAGTCAGAGACGGTGGCTCATACCTATAACCACCCTACACAGGTAGCCAAGGCCAGAGGATCACAATGAGTTTGAGCTGGCCTACCTGGGATGCAGATGGAGGCCCTGTCTTCGGAGAAGGAAGAAGAAGGGTGGTGGTGGTGGAGGAGGAGCAGTAGGAAGAAGAGGAGGCAGGTGAAGCCTCATCATCCTTTAATATATTATTGTTACTTTATTATTTAATGCATTATTCAATGTAAAACCATGAGCACTGTAGCCTAGGGCTTTTTCAGTCCCATTCCCTCCCTGTGATCTCATTTTCTGTGGTTACAGTTATGCATGGCCACCCATGGTCAACTTTAGTCTGAAAAAGTTGAATCCAGTGATCGGAGCTACTTAGGTAAAGGAGGGCTAGTACGGGGAGGAAGAAAGAGGAAGATCACTCTGATAATTTCTGTCACACTGTGTGGGTAACAGCCATCCTATTATTATTAGGTTTTGCCATTGACTTCTTTCTATCCCTATTTATTAATTAAACTGTTGTCTTAAGCCGGTTGGGAAGGACAGAGGTTGAGTTGTCCCCATGGGACACATCTCTCATGGATAAAAGGGAACTGCTCTACACTGAGACCCCACCACTTCTGACACAGCGTGAGTGGAGATGATTGCAGTAGACCAGAGCCTTCCAGGAGGCCATGGTCTTTCTGAGCCCTGCCCATCTGGCCTCAGTTCCCCACCATCATTGCAAAGCTATTATCCTGTGTCTCGTGGAAATGGGGAGGGGCATTTTCTTTGGACTTGTCCCCACAGAGGTCACCCTGGCCTTGTGTCTGACATTTCATTTCCTAGAAGAATAGACAGGATAAAGTCTCTTGACATTGACGGGTCCTGTTAATGCTCATGACTCCAAGGACCCAGGTCTTCCTCAACCATTAGAAAGAACAATTCTTTAGTTTAGATAAAACTGTGTTCAATTGCAATCTGCTCAAGTTCTATATGGTTTTTTTCCAGAAAATTCTTGTTTTCTAAGACAAGATAGTCTTTTTGCTTCCATTCCCAGGATACTAAGCCTTTTTTTTTTTTTTTTTTTTTTTTTTTAATGTTTCTGTCTCTGTGCCTCATCCCACACACTAAACAGGCCCCTGACCACAGAGCTTAGGTCTTGGCACTCTCTGGTTAAATACACCCTGTAGTGTTTACATGATTCCATATTTGTTGAATGCTGAGGTGTCTGGTCTAATCTAGACACTGAGGAAGGAGCAGAGAAAAGCCAGGGAGTGGTGGGGGAGTGTCAATCCTCCATTTTGTATAGCTAAGTTGTCTGGGCGTCACTCCAAAGATAATGAGGGGCATCGAGAAGTTCTGGCTGAGGGGCTGGGAAGATGGCTCCAGCAGGAAAGTGTTTACCACAAGCACGAGGATCTGAGTTTAAACCCCAGAACCCATGTGAAAATCCAAGTGCGTTGGCGCCCGTTTGTAACCACAGCACCGAGGAAGTTGGTGCTTAGTGGCCAGCCAGCCTAGCTGAGTGGATGAGGTCCAGGCCAGTGAGAGACCCTGTCTCAAAACCCAAGACGAGCAGCACGTAAGGAGTGACACCTGCGTGTGACCTCTGACCTCCACACTCACTTGCACATATGTACACATGCATCCTCCTGCGCGAACATATGTACCAGAAATGCTGTCTCAGGAGCCGTGTCATGAAAAAACTGCTTTTGACAACTTCCCTGACAGCCATGTGTGGGGGACAGGAGATCATTCTGGGATTTCAGATGAGCGTTAATCATGGCTCTACCCTGATTCAAGTAAAAAGAGAGAAAGAAACTGGGGTTATCATGAGCTTAGTGCTGATCATAAATTGACTTGGGATTGATTGGATCACAGAAGTACAAGACCTTATAGATCACAGCACAACGTCGTGCCCTCCCCCCTGCTCACCCCCCGGGGAGTACAGGAAGTGGGCGTGCAGACACTGGTACCCAGTGGACTCTCTCTACCTCACTGTGAAGGCCCGCCTCCATGGGGCAATATCAGTCTTTTTCCTTACAGTGAGCCAGAGTCTTGTCCGCTCTTCCCACCTGTGGGCCCCAGAGTCCCCTCTGGAATGGTGCCAACCGTGTCTGTATCCTAGCGTCTCAGTTGTTTGCCGAGTGATGCCTTGTCTCCATCAATCATCTCCTCACGATCCCCAGCGTGGTGCTTCGTCACGTGACATGACCGTAGATCTCCTTGCCGTCATGGATGTTTGTTGCTGTTCAATGGATGGACAGTCAGACTTTTGTTAGCACAGCTCCTGGAGCCAGGACCTCAGCAGCAAGCTCAGGAGAAGCAGTAACCATCCCCGAGTGTAGATGCTTTCCCACTCAAGTCCTGACCCCATAGTGTACCATAGAATAGACGCTACTTTAAGCTATTCAGTTTGGGGGTCACTTGTTACTTACCAGTAGCTGACTAATGCAAACACCTCATATGGTCACTGATATGGAATAGCAGGAGTGAATTATAGGTCTGCTTTCCCTGTTGAAAATGGCACATTATGAAGCAGCATGGATGGTTGGCCATAAGAGAAATTACAAAGCCGAATTGCAGCAAGAAACACACTGCATCCAGGATAAAGGAAAGTATAGTTCTGTGGACCCTCAGAGACCCACATTGTAGATCCTGGCTTGGGAGAAACTAGCCAAGAGCGGGTTCGTTCCCCTCTCCAGCTGACAGAGCTGGAATGACTGAGGGCTGTGAGCCAAATGCCGTGGGTGCTGAGGATTAAACTTGGTCCTCAGGAAGCACAGTGTGTGCTCTTAACTACTGAGCCATCTCTCCAGCCCTGAAGTTGCTCTCTCTAAATGTTATGCTAAAGCATAGGGACCATCTTGTCTTCTGAAGAGCAAATGCAAGACCCACCCCAGCATAAAGTCACAAGCATACGAGGCTCCTAATAAACACACATTCTCATTAGGACCCCCTGTCATGTGTTACAAACCCACTTTATTCTTACTTCTAACAGATCGTGCTCCTGGGTTGTTTTTTTTCTGTCTTGCTAGCTTTTAACAATCCTTTATGCGTGTTAGGGTTGTTCCTCAGGAAGCAGTGGCCATAACCACGGAAATCAGAATGAAATAACACGACATAACTAAGTTGAGCTCTTGGGCAGCACACTCTGCATATTAAACCCCATGCTAAAGGATATTTATAAACCAGAGTGTCTATTCTTCTGCAGAACTGAGTCTTAACTGTACGTAATTCTTTCCCCAGCTTAAAGCAAGAAAACTGGCATGAGAGAGTCCTCTGCTTTGGGTGCTGAGGATTGATCCCAGGTCCTCATCATTGCTAGGTGAGCTCTTGACCAGCACACCACCTCATCAGTCCTTGTGAGGCAACTTCAAATTATATAATCATGAGCTTCGGAGCCTGTGAGTCGGGCAATGCTGCCTTAGCCTCCCTGTTCAGCAGCTGTACCTTTAGCATTCAGTTAAGCCTTATGACACGTGATACAGATGGTTCATAAAGCATCAAATGAGATTTAAAGGTATAGTCAAGATGGACTGATGAGTTTTGGACATAATTTTCCACTGATGAAGCTGGGAAATGTGTGGATTCTGCAGTGGATGCAAAGTAGTTGTGCTGTAAAGAACAGAAAGTCACACTGGGACACAGTCGTTCACTATTCTACTCAAGGACTTTCCAAACTATGACATGGGGAAGTTGAGCCAACCCTGGAGGCCGGCTTCACCAGTGAGATTTGACAGTCAGAACAGCTGAGGAGAGAAACTTCACAAGAGATCCAGGCACCAGCTCTAGGGTTCTCTGGAGCCTCTGGTCCAATACTAAGTCCTCCATGGTGCTTAGTGGAATGTTCAGGCTTTCTAACCAGAGAAGTGGGACACCGAGGCTCCTTTGCAGGAAGCAGTTTGTTTTGTGCTAGCACAACTCTGTGGACTTTTTTTCCTCTAAAGCAGAGCCCAGAACATAATGGAAGAGACTATTTTGTTCAGCTTTGGCTTCTTTATCTCTTGTATATGGTGGCTTACATTCTGACTGGGTGGTTTAAACTGCTGGGCAGTGAAGCTAAGGATGGCTGGATGTGGAGGAAGGGAGACTGTAGGAAAGAGCTGGTGGTGACACCCATACACTCAAAAACACTGAGCAGCCTGTGTGGCTCCTGTTTGACTTCTCCTTGACCCTTGGGGGCCTCTACCACAGAATAGTTGCCGGGCACATGACACGGATGGAGATTCCAGTAGCCATATACTCCTGAAAGATGTTAGAATTTTAGTGAATGGAATCTGGGGTTCCAATGAACACTACAACTCCTCTAATAGATTGTACACATAAGAGTCCACTCTTAGAAAGTCAAGCCAGTCTATCCACACAGTAAATTATTGCATGATACACTGGCAAGGCTAAAACCAGACAGGTCAACTCATTGTTTAAAAGAAAACAGGTCAATATAACTCAGTACTTCATAAAGAAAAGCAATCTGTACTTTAAAATCTTAGCTCCAACTGTGTCCAAAATGCAGTAAAAATGTACCAGGACAGGCCAAGTAATAGATACACTGAAGAATCAAGAGAACTTATCAGAATGAGCAGATAGATGCATTGGTGTGATGGTTAATTGTGGTATCAGCATGGGATTTAGAATCAGATAAGAAACAAACCTCTGGATGTGTCTGTGAGGGCATTTCCAGAGACCTAACTGAGGGGGGGGGTGACCCACCCTAGATGTGAGCAGTACTATTCTGTAGGCTGGGGTCCTGGAATGAATAAAAGGAGAAACAGAGCTGAGAACCATTATTCATTCATCTCTCTGTGTTTCCTGACCATGGATGCAACACGATCATTCACTTCACGCTCCTGTCCTCTCTACTGTGATGAACTGTATCCTTCAATTCTGCACCGAAATAAGCCCTTCTTTGATTTACTTAAGAACTTCATTACAGCAGTAATAAAAGCACCTAACACAAAAGGTGAAGCATATTAGTAAGAAACAAATGTCAGCACTAACAGAGAGGCTCTTATAAAACTATTGTGTAGGTTTTCAGAGATTTAAAGGAAGGTGTGCACACAATGAATGAGCAGACTTGTTCTTTCAGCTGGGAACTGAAACTATCAAAAGGAAGAAAATGATATTTCCATTACTGAAATGGGATCTGCTAGAAATGAAATTCTTCCCAGATGGGATTGATGGTAGATCGAAAAGCGCAGGAAGAAAAAACGATGCGTGAATTCATCAAGATGTCCAGAGGAACTGCTCACATTGGGACTGAAGGAAGACAAGGGCATCAGTGGATGCTGCCAGGGATCCTCCGCCCTTTGGTAAGGGTGAGCTGGATGATGGGAGACATGCACAAAGTCCTCAGAGATAAGAGCAGAATCAGACGGGCACCTGTTGCTGGAGAAGTACAAGAAAAACACTCAATAATTTAAGTGCAGCTGTAAAGCAAATGGCTTAGATAATGTGAAGGTGGAAAGCGGAGACTCGGGGTTGGCTTTCTCTCACTGTAACGACAATGAAAGCACGAAGGAGATGTGGAGAGATGGCCCAGTGGGTCACGTGGTTGCCACTCGAGCGTGAGGACTGGTGGCCTGACTGTAATTCAGTTAAGGAGGCAGAGACCGGATCCCCTAGGGTAGACGGGCTCCCTAGAATATTCAGGCCAGCTCTGGGTTCAGTGAAAGACCCTGACTCCATAAACAAAGTGGAGAACCATTAGGGAAGATATCAACATCAACCTGTGACCTCTTCACACATGCACACTACACACATGGGCATGTAAACCCACACATAGATGTATCTATATAGGTGTGAACATACACATAGTCATTAGTTAACTATACACAAATATAGAGCCTTCCCACTCCCAATCCTGGAAGAAAAAAAAAAAAAAGATCCACACATAGCATCCAGAATTACTGCTGGTACTCAAGATGACCACTACGGTATTTAATTAAGCACTTATATCAATCATTAGAATACCTCTAGGGTGCATTGATATTTATTATAAGTCTACTTTAAAATGAAGACAAAGAAGCCATGCAGACAGCTCAAAGGGACCCTATTGTGAACCCCAGGAGATACCAGGGCTCTGCCTCTTGGTATCTGATGCTGAAATGGGAGCTACTCAGCCTTTCTCTTATACAGACCCTTTCTCTCTAGAGTGGGGCTAGAGAGCAGTCCCCCAAAGCTCCAACGACTCTTGGAAGAATTTAGGAAGTGTCATGGGGATGTGAACACTCTCTTGAGACATTTATTGGCGACAGAAAGAGTAGAGAGAATAAGTAAGAATACCTGAGGCCATGTCAAGTTCTACTTCGCTCTGAGGATGGCTGGAGGGAGGCAGGGTCAAGGCAGAAGAGAGGGGCAGCCCAGAGTCAAAGAGAAGTCAGGACGTTGACGTGGCCCTGAGTGCCACTCTAATCGCTGCAGGGACAGGCCGAAAGAGGTGACAAAGGCTGAAAAAAATGCCCGGAGGAGAAGGGTTGCCTGACCGAAGATGGAGCCGAGGATGCACAGAAGAGAAAGACGAGACTCGTGTGCAAAGATATGTTGAGGGGACAAGGAGAGGCAGATTGAGGGAGCTGACCCAGCTAAGAGAGACACGCCCCAAGACTGCCACGCAGACCCCACTTTCGGGTGGAGAAAGAGCCAGTGAGGCCTCTTCAGCATCCTGCATCAGATGTAGTTTCCACAGACAACCTGCCATCGGGTATCACACTAGCCTTTCCCATTCTGCAACTCTGTCATCTCCGGGTGATGTTGGAGGAAGCCAGAGCGGGATGTACTTACTGGACGAGCGGATGCTCTGGCCTTGAGCTTCGTTCAGTGGTGTTGTGGGGTATTGCTTGGGTCAAACCAATTTCAATTTAAAATATTAACAAAACCAGAAGTTCCCTGTGTCTTAATTAGGGGTCATCAACTCCCTTGTACGTGGTCCCTGTCAGGCCTGCCTGTGGTAATTTGGGGAGCTCATTGGAGCTTAAAATGAAGGATTTGATCGTCAGCTTCTTGTAGTCATGTAGTCACATTGTTTTTGTTCTCCTGCAAATAATGGGTAGTCCGGACTCCAATTAGAGCAGTGTTCAGATCATTTTATATTTGCATATTTGAATCGACCGTCTTCGGAAAGGAGAGGCCAGGCCATGCAATTCTCCAATTATCTAGAGCAATTAGAAGAGATGATCAGACATTTCTGAGGTCTCATTAGCAGACGCGTTGCCTGCTCCGACATCTCAGCAGATCACGGCCTGGCCGCCCACATTCTCTTTCCAGAGAGATCTGCAGACAGTGACTCACTCTGAGTTAAACAAAAGTAGCTATTTTCACAGCCCATTTCTACTTTCCCTCCGCAAAGTCCCTCATTACTGCCTTGGCTCTAAAATATAACATTGAGATGGCCAGTGGCCTTTTCTTCTTAAAAGCTGCCTAATTTCAGTTTTCGGTCTAGAACCTTCCTCGTCTACGCTCTGATGGGGGCTGTAGTGGTTCCCCAGGGACCAGACTTGGCGCTGAGAGAATGGCCTTTGGGAAAGTGACGTAGCTGGTATTCTAGAGTCCAGGGAAGGCATCTCTAATCACCTTTTCGCTAATAAGCACTTTAAAGCTAGGCTAGGGTTGTGGGAGCAGGAGCCCTCCAGGAGGGGCCTGGTCCTAGCCCAGTTGCTGGTGCTGGGCAAGTGTCCCCATAATACTGCTGTAAGATGGCTCGATATGGCAGCATCGATTTCCAGAGGTTTCCTTGAAGCTCACACTGCACACATATTTTCTTCCCCAATGCTGCAGAATTTCTAAGACTTTTGTTTATTCTCTGAGCAGAGAACAGGCTCTTGGATCAATAACAGCAGCAGCAACAACAACAACAACACTACACACACACACACACACACACACACACACACACGTACCTCATTTTAATCAAATATAGTCTTCTGGAAAAAGTCGTAGGTAACTAAACTTTCCAATAAAATGTAGTCAAATCAACCAAGCTTTATGAATACTTTGGTGATTTTCATTGTTGTTGGTGATGGCTTCCTTTCCTGGCTGCAGGACAGTGGGGACCAGAGGGGACAGGCATCTCAAGTGACCTGCAGAAGAATCCAGTTGAAGAAACAGATTGGGCCCTTTCCCACTTGGGCTGCATGTAACAAACAGAACATGCTGGGGAATGCACAACATGCAAAAGCAAGAGAAAGTGGATGCTATGTCAATGACATGCAGCCACTCAGGTGTCCCTTGTCCCAGCACTTTTGAGGGTAGGTCTCTCCCTAGCTCTGAAGACACTCCCATTCACTGGAGTGTCTTTCCAGTCTTAGTGAATGGCCTCTGTGACTATTACCTGATCATATGTTCTCGGGACACAGGAACCTGGAAATGTTAGCTGCTGCTCTCTGATGTACCCAATCCCTTGTAGAGCATTGTTTTCTTCCACCAGAAAGATTTACAAAGGTTGTGATGTCCACCTGGCTCACATGAACCCAAGAGGTATGCGGGAGACCAGGGAATCTGGTTACCATCCCGAGAGTCTCAGCAGCACAGGAGAGACAACCAGCTTCAGATCTTTCCAAGCTTGCAATGAGGCAAAACTTGCTGGTATGGGGAGGAGTGGCGTCTGGACGTTCTTTCCATATGAGTTCAGGATTGTCACTTCGTCACATCCTGTCTCACCAAACGCCTCTCTCGAGTTTTCATGCTGTGATTCCAGACTAACCTACAGCAAAATACTCCAAAATCCTTTATTTCACAATCTAACCAAATGGTTTCATATAGAATGAAAGCATTAACAATTCAAAGGTTATGTATCCTTTATTAATCAAATGCATAATAGTCCTCATCACAGGACATGCCATAGAAGTAAGGTCACCTTTCTCTTCTGGGATATATATGGGTTAGATTTCATAAACTTTGGCTGTTCTGGTAATTCTGGCCATTGTAATGTCTTTCTCCAATTCTAAAATAACTGGTTGCCATTGTTGGCGTCAGTTAATATGACCCCTGGATTTATCATCAGGAGTCAGAAGTATACAGACTTGACTAGGAACATCTCTGTTGGCACTGTGGAATCCTTGCTTTCAAAGCCTGATTTTCAGAGATGCCATATGCAATATGTATGTTTTACCTTTCTGAGTGGGCCGGCTTCATTTCACTTGTACTGGTGCATATCACTAGGCTATGTATCAGTGCCTTTAGGATCACTGCTGTATCAACTTTGCAGCTTTCTTTCACAGGCTTTAGCACCTCTAACTGCATTCTTATCCTCGATAGAAGTTTACACCTGAAGGCAATAAATCAACCATCTGGGTAACTAGTGTACATCTCACACAATGCTGACTCACAAGAGTTTTAAAACACTAGTTTTAGACCAAGAGAAGAAAAGTTACCCAGATGTAACACCTAACTCCATGTGTTCTATACTTTGCATGGCATTCTGCACATCATTATGAAGTTGACTTGGGGACCTCAAGGGATGTCATCTCTGCTCACCCCAAACACCCACTGTATTCTAATGTCATGCTCCTAGTCTCCTTTGTGGCATTTGTCCACATGCTCTCTGTGCTGCCTCTACTGTGGCTCCCAGCCTGCTGTAATGATATATTTACAATCAGGTTTCCCAAGGGGTGTGAGCTTCCATGACAGGACAGGGGTGCTGTGCCTGGCCATTCCCATAGCCTCATCATATGGAACAGTGCCAGGAGGCAAGAGAGTTCTGATTGGTTCTGGTCGGTCCTCAGTAGGGTGCTTGCAGGCGCTTGCTGCTTCAGGGGTCAAATTCTGTATCACCATTCTTTCTGAAGTCTCACAAAGTCATATTCTCTCCAGGGGCTCATCACCTTTGGTTCAAAAGGGCCTTGACCAGGCATGCCTTTCCAGTGGATTCAGTTGTATCTGGTCTCCATCTTCTGCCTTGGTGTGTCAACCTGCTCCTCTTTGTAAGGGTTGACCCTCTCCTCCCAGGCTCTTAGGATCCCTCCAGGCTTAAGTTCTTTGGCTCTTAAGCATCCCCTCATTACGGTCAACACTTGACAGTCCTGGCGTGAGTGCTCTTGGCGTGATCCAGTTAGCCTCTGAGACACTCTGTCCCTCTTGTCTCATGGGCCCTGCCCACTGTGATCCATCTTGTAAAGCAATGCTGTTCTGCAGCAAAACAGGAATGTGTGTGTGTGTGTGTGTGTGTGTGTGTGTGTGTGTGTGTGTGTGTGTGTGTGTCTGCTGCAGACCCACTTGCCCTCAGTAAGAAACGTGCAGACATCCAGCGCTGAGAACAGGGCTAGCTCTCATGCACAGTGGAGCTTTGCCTCACACAATGCGTTTGTCAGACTCAACTGGATGTCCAGGAAAGCAGAGTCCACTGTGTGGGAAAGGGTTAAGATGAGGGTACAGTGTCTGGAGCATTTGAATTTCCATTCTGTTGCTGGAGAAAGCTGGACAGAATGCCGGAAGAAGTTTAGACATTTTTGTCTGCCTTTTTCTCTAGTCTTGTTACTATTGATAAGGTATTTCTCTTGAACAAGGTTTTGTTGTTGTTGTTCTTTTATTTTTTGTTTGTTTTTTACATTTCAACCAACGTTTCCCCTCCCTCCCCTCTTCACAGTCCCCCCCATCTCCCCCCTGCCCCATCCACTCCTCCACTGTTTCTCTTCAGATACAGGTGGGCCTCCCATGGATCTCACCAGCCATGCTATGCACCTCCTCTTTTATAAAGGCTGGATGAGGCAATCTGGTAGGAGGAAGGGGTCCCAAAAGCAGGCAACAGAGACAGAGATAGCCCCAGCTCTCAGAGTCTCACACGAATGTTGTTAGAGTTTTTCTGGTCCTACCACGTTGGGCACCATTTGTTGTTAGAGGTTTTTCTGGTCCTGCCTGGGCCACGGTCAGGACAAATCTCTCTCACCTGTCAGTCCCGTAGCCGCTTAGACCCAACCAAGTAAAAATAAAGAGACTTATATTACTTATAAACTGTGTGGCCATGGCAGGCTTCTTGCTAGCTATTCTTATATCTTAAATTAACCCATTTCTATGAATCTATAAGTTGTCATGTGGCTCGTGGCTTACCGGTACCTTACATCTCGCTTTCCATGGTGGAGGCTGGCAGTGTTTCTCCTTCTGCCTCCCTGTTCTCTCAATTCTACTCTCTGCTAGTCCCGCCTATACTTCCTGTCTGGCTACTGGCCAATCAGTGTTTTATTTATTAACCAATCAGAGCAACACATTTGACATACAGAACATTCCACAGCACACGAAGACAAAATTATACAACTGTAACATGTATGCAGAGGGCCTAGGTCAGTCCCACGCAGGCTCCCTGGTTGTCAGTGAACAAGGTTTTTGATTAAGCACTTTTATAAGTATGAATGTGTTTAGTCTGCATGTGTGTATGTGCACTATATGCATACTGGCTGCTCACAGAGGCGAGAAGATTCCACTAGATCCCCTGGAACTGGAGTTGAAGATGGTTGTCCGCTGCCAGTTGAGTGTTAGGACTCAAACCCAATCTAACTGGAGCCTCTGACAGAGCAGTAAGAGCTCTGAACTGCCAAGGCGTCTCCCCAGTGCCCCGGTTCTTGTATTTAATGGACTATCTACAAATCCTCAAGGGGATATTGAACGATAGAGATTTGAAAAACAAAGCCTTAACTATGACTTACTTTCAAAGTTATGTATCAGTAGCATTTGGAGTCCATCTCTGGAAATACTCAATTGTGATTTAGTGGTGGAAACAAGACTTTGACAGCAATGGCAACAGCAAAGTCGATATTGTCTAGGCCGGGCAGTCCCTGGAAATAAACCACTCTGTCTTCATCTCTAAGCACTGTGCCTTGTACTCAGTTCAACAGTCAGGATATCATGTCATGCTCCAGCCTACCTATTAATGTAACTAGAACAAAGGTGGTTAAGAGATAGCCATAGGGTGTGAATAGAGTGGGTTTCCCCATCCCCATCACCATCTTCATGGCAGGTGGCTAAAATCTTTACCCAGATCATTACACAAGCTTTTCATTGAGAAAGGAAGAGTGATATTTCAACACTGTCGAAACCACACATGGATCCAGGAGAAGGATATTAAGGTGCGAAGCCTTCTGTTCTGTGCACTCTGCCATTGTAGACCAACAGCCCAACACCCCATGCTGATGTGGGATGGTCTGTATGTCAAATTGCTCTGATTTGTCAATAAATAAAACACTGATTGGCCAGTGGCTAGACAGGAAGTATAGGCAGGACTAACAGAGAGGAGAAAAGAAAGAACAGGAAGGTGGAAGGAGTCACTGCCAGCCACCGCCATGACAAGCAGCATGTGAAGATGCCGGTAAGCCACGAACCACGTGGGAAGGTATAGATTTATGAAAATGGATTAATTTAAGATATAAGGACAGTTAGCAAGAAGCCTGCCATGGCCATACAGTTTGTAAGCAATATAAGCCTCTGTGTTTACTTGGTTGGGTCTGAGCGGCTGTGGGACTGGCGGGTGACAAAGATTTGTCCTGACTGTGGGCAAGGCAGGAACACTCTAGTTACACCATGTACTGCCATTGTAGACCAACAGCCCATCACCCCATGCACTCTGTCATTGTAGACCAACAACATCCCATCACCCCATGTACTCTGTCATTGTAGACCAACAGCCCATCACCCACAGGAAGGGCTACTGCATCTAGTGGACAACTGGTAGTCACAATGCAGAACGTATTTGAAAATCCCCACAGAGGAAACATTTCATTTTTAAAAGGAGAATGTAGGTTGAGATAGATTTCTGAGAAGACTGAACGGCTCAGAAGAGAACATCCATTCTTGTTACCACAAAATTGGTTCCACATCATCTATTGGGATCTCTAAGAAGCCTTCCAGAATCAAGCTGCCTTTCTGTTCTTTCTTTCTCCTTCCTTTGTTTATTTTTTGTCTTTCTTTCCTTTGTTCACTCTTTCTTTCTTTCTTTCTTTCTTTCTTCACTCTTTCTTTCTTTCTTTCTTTCATTTTTCCCTTTCTCTCTCTCCCTCTTTCTTCCTCCCCTCCCTCATCTCCCCTTCCTTCCTCTTGTGTTTGTCTTTTTAACCAAGGACTTTGGTTATATATATATAGAACAGGTTAGCCTCAAACTCAGAGAAATCCTCCTGCCTCAGCCTCCCAAGTGCTGAGATGCCAGGCATGTTCAAAACAATGGTTCTGACCGAGGCATCCTGAACAGCAACTCCATGGACTCTTCAGTCCAGATCGTTCTTTGCTGTGGGGCTGTCCTGTGCATGGTAGCCCTGGGGGCTTGAGTTGGCCTCCACTGAGAATCATTGATTTAAACCAAAACAAGGCAAAGAAAAACTGGGCAAGCACCTGGGGAGCTGACTTCAGTTGTGATGTTGTTTTCTTCCCAGGCAGAGGCTGCCAGTCTTCCTTTGTCCTTCCCCACACCTGTGTCCTGGCGTTATACCTCTGCTTCACCCCCTCACAGAGAAGGGGCAGCATGTAGACAGTGACGGCATTGCGCGGGGGCTCAAGACATACTTGGCGAATGAATGACTAAGGAATGAAAGAATGGATCATATAATATATATTATCTTTATATGGTAAGAGAACTCTGAGGTGGTGGTGGTGGTGGTGGAGGAGGAGGAGGAAGAGGAGGAGGAGGAAGAGGAGGAGGAGGAGGAGGAGGAGGAGGAGGAGGAGGAGGAGACTCCTTTCCTAGTTTCTCCTGTAGCTCTAGCCCTCACAGGGCTGTGGATGTACTTCTACAGCATGGAGGAGAAGAGTAGACCATGCCCTTGCTCTTAAGTCCTAGATCTGCATTGCACAACTGATCCACCAAATCACTAAAGACCCCAGAAGCATGTGTGAGTGTTTGGCTGTTGGCTCATTTTTCTGTTGAGTCTCAAAACATCAGAAATCAGACTAGACTCATACCCTAGCAGAGCTCCTGCTGAACCAGAGTGACGCCATGCCACATTGCTCTACTCTCCCGTTTCCCCTGAAGAGTATCACCACTGTCTCCCGATTCTAAGTGGGATCCATCATGTTCCTTCCATTTAAAGTGCCCACCGTTTGTTCCAGCTTCTGCAAAGACTTCGTGTGGATACAAAACATATCATCTTGACAACATTCCATCTTCTCACTATGAAATAAAACATTGCCAAGAAACAAGGAACAGCAACCAGGAGAAAGAAGGCTAAAAGCTCGTTTGGTGGTGTTTCAGTTAGAATTTCATCACTACAACAAAACACCTGACAAAAATGACAGGTAGAAAAATGTGGTTTTGCTCATCGTTTCGGAGATTTCAGACGATCGTCCTTGGTCTGGTGGCTTCTGGGTCTGTGATGAAGTGGGACTTCAGCTAGGTGGGAGCATATGACAGAGACTGCTTACTCACCTCATGGCCAACAGAAGATTGGAGAGATGGAAACAGAGATAAATACAGACAGACACAGACATAGACAGAGAGAGGAGCCCAGGCAAGACACAGTCCCCAAGGACATGTTTTCTGTGATCTACTTCCTCCAGCTAACCCCCCAACTTCTAAACTTTCCAGAACCTCCCAAAATAGCACTGGCAGTTGAGAATCAACTCTGCAATACATGAGCCAAGCCATACAGGTTTGAGTGCATGTCTCTTACTAAAAATAACAAAAAGACTACTAAGAGGGGACAATACATTTGACTTACTGGTTGAGCTCCTGTGACATTATTGGCATTGCCTGTTGGACGCTAGGGAATTATAAGAACTTTTTTTTTTTTTACATTCCCAAATTCTGCCCAAAAACATTTGTGAAACACATTTGTTTTTAATATGACTATGTGGGAAAACCATTGCCACTTCATTGGTGTATGAGGTGTACATCATAAGGAGAATTGATGTACGGTTAGGGAGGCATGCAGCTCAGTAGGTAGAGTGCTTGCCTAGCATGCATGGGACCCTGGTTCAAACCTCAGCACCAGGGTGGTGGTGGTACACCCCTGTAATGCCAGCAGTCCACTCAGTGAGTGAAGGCAGAAGGATCAGAAGTTCAAGATCATCCTTGATTGTATAATAGCAAGTCTGAGGTCAGCTTGAGCTACCTGCACAAATCTTTTTTAAAACTTTTTTTTTAATGATGTAAATATGGAGGTGGGACTATTGATGTTCCTCGTGAATTTTTCAGACTTTTTGAATACTTTTTTTTTCTCTTTTTAAAGATTAGCTTCATTTTGGTATTTTATGGAATCTGGGATGCATCCATTTATGACAATACTCAGCACAAATTAACACATTCTAATAAATACTGCATAACTATTTTGATGATTGAGAGTGACTTATTACATAATTAAATCCTATTGCCTTTATGTAGTGAAGACCACAGAATAACATCTCTGATGTCCTAAAGAAAAAACCCAGCATTGTGACGCCTTACCATGGAGAGGCTGGGGCTCATCACAGCTACAGAAATACGGTGTCTGCTTTCAAAATATCATTTGCTGTATCGAAGGCTCACTAGATTGGTGAGTGGCACATGGACCACGAACCTGAAATTCAGCTCTCGCAGAATGTAGCATGCCCTGTTCAGTACCTTCCGAGGTTAGGATGCCCCTTTGGTATATTTATGCTTCAATTCATCTCCTTTCCAACCTGCTAAGATGTTCTTCTCAGATTGTGAACCTGACCAGCCCTGCATCTCTCAGATAAGCACCTTTAATTACTATTGCTCCTTCTGAGATAATATACAGGTCCTGAACACGATCTAAGAGGACTCTGTCCTTCCTGCCTCCTTGTTTTCCATTTCTTCACCTTGGAATACCTTACTTAAGAATGTTTAAATCTCTCTCTCCGTGTGTGTGTGTGTGTGTGTGTGTGTGTGTGTGTGTGTGTGTGTGTTTGCATGAATATGCGGAGGACAACTTTGGGCATCATTTCTCAGGTGCCATCCACCTCCTTTTGTGAGACAGGGTCTCTCACTGACCTTCGGCTGGTCATGGGGGTGCACTAGCTGGTCATCAATCCCCAGGAGTTCTGCTTTCACCGCCCCCCTCAGTGCAGGGAATACAAGCACACGCCGCCACACTCACATGGGTTCTGGGGATTGAACTCGGGTCCTCCTGCGTGCAAGGCCAGCACTTCACCTCCTAAGCCACCTCCCCGGCCTCTTTAACGATTTTAATGAAGGAGCAAGGCAGACATGGCTCAGCAGTTGTACTTGGATCTAAACCCTGAACTTTTCCACACTACCTCTTATCCCTGCCACCTGGGTGCCCGAAACACAAGATGCCCCCTTGGCACAGAGCAGAGGCCACCTCCGCACAGCAGCAAGGATGACAATGTTGATATGGACGCTATGGCTTTTCCATAGGTCTGCTAAGGCTGGCCTGTTGGGGTCGGGAGTGGGCAGATAACTTAATCCTCATCTTTTTAGGTCCACTGATAGAAAGTGTCGTATCAGTACAGGGACAACACAGAATCCTAATTAACATTCATTGTTGTTAGTGAAACCACGGCTACTCATCTTGAGAGTGAAGCCTCCCATGAAACAGGTATTGACAAACTATCCACTGATTTAATCATCTCTCCGGCTACTTGTGTTTGTAAATGAATCTTCTGTCAACATCAGATTCTCATTATCAATCTACACCCTGCGTGTTAGGAGCATGTAAAATTGATGAGCTCAAATTTCTATTAAATGCACTGTCTATTTCTGGGTTACTTACATGGGGCTTTCTGGAAGCTTGGGATCCTGGTGTCTTGTAAACAAGATGGGCTCTTACCTTTCACTTTAAAAGGGTCTTTAGAAAGCTTTTAGGGTGATGCAGACACAGAGAACTCATTAGAAAGACTGGAAGGAACGGAATATTCCATGTGCATGGAATTCCTAGGTAATAAGTGCAAACCAACACTGCAGAGAAATGGATGAGAAGAGTACACACGTCACCTCGGGATCTTCTGGGTGTCTTGCCTGCATGTGTGTAGGTACACCACATGTGTTCATTGCCTTTGAAGACAAGAAGAGGGTGTCAGATCCCCTAAAAAAATTGGAGTTTCAGAGCCACCAGGTGGGTGCTGGGAATTGAACCTGGGTCCTCTGGAAGAACAGCCTGTGCCCTTAACCACTGAATCATCTCTCCAACCCTTTATCTTTTATTTATTTATTTATTTATTTATTTGTTTGTTTGTTTGTGTGTTGTGTGTGTGTGTGTGTCTGTGTGTCTGTGTGCCATGTGTGTGCAGGTACCCTTGGTGGCCAGAGGAGGGTGTCAGATCCCCTGGAGCTGCTGGCAGTCGTAAGCTGCCCAGTGTGGGTGTTGGGAGACAAACTCAGGTCCCCTGGAAGAGCAAAAGACACTCCAAACCACTGAGCCATCCCTCCAGCCCTAAGCGGACATAGCTGTTGTTCATGTACTTTATTTGCCTACAAGATTTTAGTTTTTGAAGCTTAGAGTTTTCCACATTGGCCTTACTTATAACAGGACCTAACACTTGACACGGAAAACTGTTCCAACGATGAAATGTTATTTTCAGGCATTGGGAACAGCTGCTATTTATCGCGTTACAAATGCCACCTCCTGAAGAATGTGATGCTGTTTCAAACATAGTCGAGGACTGGCCAGGCAGCCTCAGCCCAGCTGAGCTGTGATAACTTGGCATGTTGTTATCATGTTATTATGAGGTACACTCCACAAAGCAGTTCCAGACCCTTCTCCCCGTGCCTGCAAGTGGAGGCTCTGTTGACGTTGGGGGACTATAAATCCAAGTGGCACTTTTATGATGGAGAGGTAGACGGTGGTTAGAGGATTTGTGTGATGTTTTATGAAAATTAGAAAATGCTGCAAACTCTGAATAAAGAGGATTCATGGGAGGAGAGTCCGGGCTGCTGAAGGCATGGAGGCTTCCTGGAATCCAGGAACTCCTTAGGATTACAAGAACCATGCTGACAGCTTGCCAAGCCTGCTCCTGTGGGATTAAGTGCAAGGCGAACTCTCAAACTATCCCTTGTATTGCATGACTTGGGAATGCCTGCACAGGGAGACAGCTGAAACACCCTTGGCACTTGTAGCCTGTTCCGCTTAGCACGTCTTGACATCATCAAATTCTTTTTTTTTTTTTTTTTTTTTTCTGTTCAGAGGCATAAACGGAGGGGAAAAAGATGTACCTAATTTGAGAAGCAACATCCTCACCACAATCCTCTTTGAGGTAAAAATAAACATTTTCTCAAGAAAAAGGTGTTTGACCTTCAATGAAATCATCTTTTGCTTGTGATATTAGGAAATAATGTAAACATTTCTGTGTGGGTTCTGACACTAATTGTCAGCACATTTTTTTTTTTTAAATTGTTCTCAAAGGCTAGGGAAAAATAAGATATTTGCATTCTTAGAAATTTGAAATATATAATTAAACCAAAAATAATCTCACTTTTCAGGACTTGGTATAAATAAATAAATAAATAAATAAATAAATAAATAAATAAAATTGACTAAAATGGAGAGCCTTTGCAAAATTGCTTATAACAACAAAAATGGTCCATTTTTACATTAAAATATTAATAAATTTAAAAATAGTAATATATTTAATAATCTGTTAATAATATGAATCCTATTGAAGTGATGTACTGATGCTCTCTTACGTTGAGTGGTTTTTTTTTAATTTTGATCTTTTACATATTCTTATTTTTTAAAAAAACTAAACAGATACAAACTGTGTCATCTGTAACATGTTTTTAAAAGCACTGAGAGCAGGAAGGATGGATCAATGGTTAAGAGCACTTGCTGCTCTTGCAGAGGACCTGAGTTTGGCTCTTAGCATCCATGTCAGGTAATTCACAGCCACCTAGAACTCCAGCTCCAGGGGATCAGATAACCCTTTTCTGGCTTCCTTGAGCACTGCAAACACATGAATGCATAGGGCATACACACACACACACACACACACACACACACAAATAATAAAAATAAATATTTTAAAAATACTTAGCAGGATAATGCCCCCTTGGAAGATTTTCTATTATTATTTTTGGAAACTTTAAGAGCTGGACTGCCATACTGATTTCTAGCAGAGGTCATCCACGGTGTCCTGTAATCTTCTCTCAGAGAAGACTGCTTTAAACTGACGGCCCTTCTGTTCAATTGCTGATGGTTACAGAGGGAGCTCAGGGTACTTTCTCACATGAAGACAACGCAATTTCAAAAAGCCATTGCCAAGCAACTTCATACAAAGTTCATTTCTCCAAGGGATGCAACAAATTTCAAATCCTGTTTCTACTTGCAAAACTTCTCTGAGAATGTACAGAACTTGTTCTTGGGAAACTTCTAAAGTCATGCCCCTTTAGGGATTTGGCTTCTTGGTCTAAGAGGACAAGAAACTCTAGACTAGCATTGGGAAGCCAATTGTCCGTGGGTGGTGAGTCAAGGACACATGAATTTCATAGCTAGGCTTTTCTGGAAGAGCTGGGGCAGCGGCTTATCATTCCTTACTGTAGTAACAACTTAGAGTTCACTGTGCATGAAGCATTGGGGTACAGATAGGAAAACTACAGGAAGACAGCCAGTGTGGGCATGGCCAGGCCAGATCACCCTACCATCAATCAGGGTTGTAAGTTTAGGAAGAGACATTTTGGAGATGTGCACAGGGAATGATGGACCTACCCAGAAAGCCAGGCAGTGACCAACTTGACCCACTTGTCTCGGGATGGAAATACATTGTTTCAGGTGAGGGGGTGAAAGTCTAAGATGATATCCAAAAGGTCGGCTCCCACCAAGGGCCAGGGACGGGGGTCTCTTCGAGAACAGGTTCTGCTGGTTTTATTGGCCGTCTTTGGACTTCTCTGGCTTATGCATACACTAATCCCACCTCTGCCTCGGTCTTCGTGTGGCTGCCTTCCTGTGTGCCTGTCCCTCCACTTCCCTCCTTTTGTAAAGACATAGACAAGTCACAGTGGGTCAGGGCAAACTCGATCCCAGGGCCACCCTCACTAGTTCCATGGAGAACGTTTTCTTTCCAATGTTATATATTGAGGTCTGGGGGCTGGGACTTCAATATGAATCTCCTGGGTTCTAACTCCACCCCAGAGAGCAAGGGAAGGGGATTTCAAAGAGGGCATTAAGATGTGTTTGCCTTCCAGCCTGAGTGGGCTCTTTTCATCCCTGCTTCCTGATTACAAGAAGCCCTCCAAACATGGTATAAGATCTGACCTCAGCACAGAAGAGGCATCTGATAGGGATCCTGAAGTCAACCTATCCTCTTTTCATGACCCAGAGAGGCCTCGCTGTCTTCTGTGAGTGCCAAGGAGATCAGGTAGGAACAAACAAAATGAGTATAACTATTGAAATCACTCTAGGTCAAGAGGAGAGAGATGCTATTCTGAGCACGTCATTCAGAGGAACCTTCTAGACAGTGTTTGGCAAAGGAGCTCGGAAGAAAATAATTTAGCAGTTAGGATACAAAAATATATACACTTTCAAAACAGCAGGAAAGAGCTGTGAAGACAGGATGGTGATCTCAATCAATGCCTGGGGATGGGAGGGAGCAAAATGCAATCCGACATCGAGCAGGATCAAAAGCTTCACTATACACTGTGGATCTAGCACTGCAGAAAATAGAACGGACACTCTGAGTGCTCCCCGGAACAGGGGGGTAAAGGACAGAAGGGGGACAAGAGAAGAGACAGTGGAGACTGAGGTGTCGGGAGACAGAGCTCTCCCCCACGGGGACGTTTGTGGAAGAGACTGAGTGAGTGGGAAAGGACACAATTGCGGAGCAGATTCTTGTCCGACTAACAGTGTCACTGAAAGTAAATGTAGGCATTTATATTAAGGTCATATATTTAATTTTCAGGATGTTATGATCATATTTTACAAAGATCTCCCTCCACATACATTATTTTGTGAACATTTTCCATCCTTGGTATATAAAGGAATCAAGAGATCTTTTAAAAGGGCTTCCTGCAATGTTATCACATGCTTAAACTGTGATTTAGGCTTTGCAAGATTTGATTCTGAAATTTTGCTTTTTCCATATAATTCCATAGTGAGATTTGTTGTCTAATCATATTGATTTTTCCAGTCACTGAAGTAAGGGGTCAGAAGACATACAAACTGGTGTTTCTACAGGTTTACGATTCTGCAGGCCCAATCTTTAAATAAAATAAATGTTGGGGTTGAAGGAGGTCTGTCTGCTCTTTAGTTGTGTTAAGGACGTTTTTAGAAGTGTGAGAAAGCTTGAAACCTCTGTAAGGTTGAGAAGGCTGCACCGTAGAGCGATCATATGTTAAAAAGAAATCAAGTCACATAGTCAAGTGGCTGGCACATTCTAAGGACCTTAATAAGTGTCACTATTCTTTTTGCAAATTGTCACTTGTTTTCAGATTTCTTCAGTTGAAGGGTCAGTGAAGATTTTAGGCTACGTGAGCCCAGGACCTCCACTGAACACAGTAAGTCTGACTATTATGGCCTGGAAGGAGTCCCAGCAGGCACACAGGCCAGGAAATGAAACCGTGTTCTATCACAACTTTAAATGTGGCCACAGAAGCTTGAATTCAATACAGTGACACGTGACTTTCAGCTATTTCAGAAGACAAGACCCAGCCCCCTATAGCTCAGTGGCCATACAGGAGCAGTTGTCCCAGGATCACTTGGGAACATTTATACCAATGGTCACACTTTGTTTCCACATGGGGAACTAGGACATCAGACACAGTGGGCAAAGATGGACCACTGAGCTACAGCCCACCCTTGCTTCACTTAAATTTGCAACAGGGTCTCTCACCAGGCTGCCCGGGCTGGCCTAAGACTTAACTCTACAGCCCAGGCAGGCCTTGACTTAGCAATCCTCCTGCCTCAGTCTCCTGAGTAACTGTGATTATAGGCTTGCACAACCAGGCCCTGGGCACACGTTTTCTTTTAACTAAGACTAAAATGAAAGTTTGTTTTTTTAAACACACACACACACACACACACACACACACACACACACACACACACACCACAGCAAGAAGTGTAAGATATTTATAAACATACAAATTCCTGCTCCCACCTCTTAATCCATATTTGAGGCCTGGCAGGTTGCGTGGGCTCCTCTGCAGCACTGGTTAAAGGGAGACTGACAGAGAACATTCCTGAATCCCCACCCTTGTGGTTTCTATGGTAACAACTCCCGTACTTTTATAATGCGTCTTTCATAGTTAAGTAGACAGTGAGATTTTTATTCATCAATGAAAAGCTTATTCAAAACTTTGTTCCCCCAGAGAAGAAAAGATAAACAATAATTTCACGTGGTAATTTCCCAAATTTCTGTACCATATCTACATATCCAAACACAGCTGGGTGAAGACTCACATTGGCTCCAGGCAAAGAGGAAGCCTGCTTACCTTTATTTTAAAAGACAAAGCACAGTGTTTATCCAATCAGAAGGGTGACTCAGCTCCAGGCCCAACTGAAAACAATAACTCCAAACAAAAACAGGTGCCCATAGTGTTTTCCACAAAGATTTTCCACGTGGATGGCTGGGAGGGCAAGCAGAGAGGGAGAGAAGCATTTTGAAGAAGAAATACACGTCGAACAGAACAGCATATGGGGCAGGATTTTAAGATCTGTGAGTTTGAGAGTTTATAAAACAAACCAGGGGATATTGTTTCTACTTTCTGGAGCTATGATGGGCACAAACGCTGTCCATATTTCATGTCATGCCTTAATGAATACCTGTGAATATCTCATGGAAGAAATGTGTACTACTAAATCCTACACAAGACTAGAAATGCACTAAGATTTTTCTGCATTTTCTATCTATCTATCTATCTATCTATCTATCTATCTATCTATCTATCTATCTATCTATCTACCTATCTATCTATCTATCTATCTATCTATCTATCTATCTATCTATCTATCTATTTATCTATCTATATCTATAATTTCAACAGTAAAACAGTAAAAAAAAAAGACAAAGAATGACCTACTATCCCTGTAAATACTTTTTATATGTTTTTTATATGTCTTGGGGCTTTTGTTTTGTTTTGCTTGCTGGTTTTGGGTATCCAAACTTAGTGGAACTAGACAGGATGGTGCCTGCCGCCGAGGAGCCACGGTCCACATGGAAATGTGGCTGTTCTGAACTGACAAGTGCTGTGCACAAGACTGGCATGCTGGATTTGTAGGTTTGATTGGGGGTAAAAGTGAGTGGATGGCAGATAGCACACTCCTATTTCCATGTGGTTTACACATTGAAATCATAGTTTGCCTGTTTCGGGTTGTGGAGAAGATGGGATTAGACTTGGCCTGTCTCATTTTACTGTAATGTAGCCACTAGAAAAGAGTTCCATCATGTACATGGATTGCATTCTGTTGCTCCTGATGGAGCGGTCATAACGGCTGAATGATTACGGGATATGCCCGGGTTGAACTTCTTAACCTGGCCATGGTACTTCCCTGGGAAGCAAGAAGCTAGGAGAGAGGAGGAAGTCTGGAGAGAGATGCTACCTCTGGGGGTTATGTGCCTTGAGGCTGTTTTCCCGTGTGTATGTGCATGTGACCAACTTAAACACAAAAAGTAGCTTTAAAATAATGGAAACTGAAGGATGAGAGGATGGCTCTGTGGGAAAAAGCTGCACGGCCAAGCCTGATTAGCAGAGTCTGTGCCTCAGGCCCCACTTAATGGAAGGAGGGAGTCAGCTCTGCAGGTTGTCCTCTGACCTTCAACAATGTACACATGCATGCGCACACAATGTACGCACACTCACACACTCATGCATGCACACACACATAAATATATAAATAAGTAGATAAATGTAATCAAATTTAAAACAAAATGCTCTTAGTAAGATATAATTAAATTTTGGTGACAGTAAAGTGTTGCTAGAGAGCTTCTCTCCAGGTTCCCCAAGCCCCGCAGTCCCACAATCCACTTATAAAATAATCACTCAGACGCTTTATCATTATAACTGTATGCGTGCATTCTTGCTAACTTTCTTTTTCTTAATTAACCTTTCTATATCTATACCTTGCACATGGCTGTGCTTACCAGAATCTTCACATGCTGCTGTCTGGCGGTGGCTGTAGTGTCTCTCCTTCTCCTGCCCCAATTCTCCTCTCTCTTGTCCCGCTATACTTCTGCTGGTCACTGCCATCAGTTTTTTTTATAGAACGATATCCACATCATAAAGTTCTTTCTATTGTCTGAACAACGCCATCACAGGGCTGGAGAGATGGCTCAGTAGTCCAGAGCACCTACTGCTGCCCTTCCAGAGGACCCCAACTCACTTCTCAGCACCGTGTTGGGTGGCTCACAACTCCAGGGGTTCTAATGGCCTCTTCTGTCCTCTTCAGGCCCCGGCATATGTGTGTCATACTCTCTCACACACATGCATACACACATAAATAAAAACGATTTAAAAATTTAAGAGTGCCTATGGAGTATATGATTGCTTGTTGCTGCTCAGTGTAGGCATGCATGTGTCTGAGGTGAGTGTGTGCAACCCTGTACACATGCATGTCTGTATCTGTATGTATGTTTTCAAAATATTTCCTTGTGAATAGAGTGAGATATGGTTGGTTCAAGGCCTTTGTCTCCCAATATTTTAAAGAAAAACATGACCTTTTGTAAAGTTTCATTAGATAAATATTTCTGTGAAGAAAAATTTAAGCATATTCCCCAAACCCCCTGTGTTAAGAGAGAAAGAGCACAGTAAACAAGGTTTGAAGCCCTGTCTTGGGACCTGTCTTCCACAAAGGATGCAGAGTAATGTCCTCGAGGTTATTTAAAACAACAAATTTTCCCACCAACTTAAAAATACAATTGTTTACTTTTAATAGAAATTCAGTTTATTTTCCTCAATAAGAATTTAACTGCAATGAAATATTCGATTGAAAATAAGATTTAATTCTTTGTGATTTCCCTAAAATCGGATCAAATACTATCAATTCACAATTATTGGTTTTATTGCTAAGGCTCTTGGTTACAGTGGGTTTTGGAAACAATTAAACTCTAAAGAGCTGTTTGAGGACTTATTGGCATTTATTTACTACCTGATCTTTCTGATGCTATAAAATGTAGTAAGTGATACCAAACACATACACTCAGAATAGGAAGAGAGCAACATTAACCATTTCGTGTCCAACTCTGCAGAGTCGGCCTTTGCCTGCTCCCAGCTGCAGGTTTATGGGATTCGGCCCCAGACCTCCTAACGTCACAGCGTTTTTCCCTTTGCTTTCTATTGGGAAATGGCCTGTGCTCTCAGAAACAAGCACGGCTCTTGCATTTACTTCATTTACCATGTTTCTAAGTTCCTTCCTTACAATTCAACAGCAGCATCCTCTTGTTAACAAGGCCATCCATCCTAAAAAGGGGGTTCCAAGCCATTTCCAACAACAGACTCTCTTTTCCCAGCTCTTCAGAAAAGCCATTGCTCCAGCTGTGACAATATGACAGCCTGCGTAGCTCCGTCGGGCAGTCAAAACAACAGAAGAGAATTTGAGGCTGAACACTGAGGCCGCAGTACAAGCTGGACCAGCTACCGGGGAAAGCCCTCGTCCTGAGACTTCCACGTGTCAGGGAGAAGGAGAGCAAGCAGGCTAGCTGGCCTCTTACGCGAGCATTAACTCCCCTGGCCAGAGCCTCCCTCTTCGTGGTCTCTGGTCAAATCTCCAAGCCTCAACTAACACCATCACGCTGGCAGTTGTATTTCTCTGCTGCCTGCCTGCCGTTGCTCTTCCCATGACGTATTTCTTGTCGGTTCAACATCCTCCAGAAGTAGGCAGCCTTGTGATGTCATGAACTCATCTGGGGGAAAGAAACATCTACCCAGAATGTGAAGTTTTGTTTAGAATAGTTCCCTCAGTGTAGCCACACATCCACTGGTTTGTGAAAGCCAATATGACAATTGGATTTTTTTTTTTCCAAGTTAGTCTTTCTGGAATGTGTGTCTGATTGTTTTATAGTCAAGGGGATATTTGCATTGAAAGGCCGAGTGTTCAACCCTGGGAAATTCAGCCACAAGTTAGAAAAAGCAATAGATGGTCGGCTGTGTTAGGAGGAATACGTTTCCAAATGGAGTACTAAAAGTGATTCAGGCCTGTGTAGCAATCCGAATTTGAAATGTGCTGAAGGGGACATTTTAGGAGTATATATATAATATATATATATATAATTATATATATAAAAAAAAAAAAAAAATATATATATATATATATATATATATATATCAATGCACTGTGAATTTTCCTCCCCTTGGTTAGAACAAAAATCTCCTGATTCCTTATGGCTTAGCTTACAGGATCTGCACGCTGTGTGGAAATGATAGTTTTTTTTATGCATTAATGTTTACATAACTGCTATTTTTGTAGACATTTAAATTATAGAGAACAGCAATTGTTGGGGAGGGGCTAGAAGCAGTATAAATAAATAGAAGCTAGAATGTTTCCCTCAGAGGTGAGTGCTGGCTAGTCCTAGCCAAAAGTTCTTAGGCTGTTTGTACAGAATTGCTCTTGGGGCCAGCATACACTAGTTTATCCCCCTTCCCTGAATAAAAATACTGAAACTAGCAGAACAGTCAACAGAATGATGGAATTGCTATTTTTATTCTCCACAAATGATATAATTAGCAATTTATTTGTGGTTTGGGGGGATATGTTGCCTCAAGTTACTATTGCTGCCCTTTTTAGGGTTAACACTAGAAGAATAAATGAGAGTCAGTTGTACTTCACACATCTTTGGTCAGGACATGACAACAGGGGGTGTGACATGTTATTCAGCAGTTGATAGTTTGTATTTAAAGTCATGGAGTACCTGAAGGCAGTTCATACCCTGGCTCTGGTTTGGACAGGGTTTGGGTTATGTCCTCTGCAGCTCCGTGTGCTGGAAGCTTGAGCCTCATCATGGTGACTGGAGAGGAGGTAGGACATTTAAGAGATGGGCCCTGTGGAAAGTGGGGAAGTCCTTGAGGTCACTTTCCTCCACAGGGATCAAGGTCATTCCCCTCAGTGTCTGAGGTCCTATGAGGGTGAGTCGGTGCAAAGGGAACAAGCCTGGTGCTTGAGTCTCTGGCTCCCAGTTCCACATGCTATCTTTTCTATGCACTCTCCCACCGTTGGGATGTCACAGTCTCGTCACGCTCGCTGAGGCTGAACAAACCTGGCTCCTGATCTCTGGCTTTGGTTCTTCAAACTGAGTTATCCACCTCCCAGTCTCGGGGAGTTTGTTACAGCAATGGAAAGTAGACTGATGCAATTGTACACAAGATTCCCAGGTGAGAGCCCTATTTGTTACTTTTAAATTCTGTGGTAAAATGACTTAAGCAAAAGAACTTAAGGAAAAGGCTTCCTTTTAGCTCAGGGTTCCAAGGGGATAGAGTTCGCCCACCGTGGGCGAAGACATGGCATGACATAAGAACAGAAAGCTGGCTCGCCATAGTGTCATCCACACACAGGAAACATAGAGAGTGAACACTGGGATGAGACCATGAGCCCCCAAAGTCTGCCCCCAGTGGGGTACTTCCTCCAGCTCCTGAGTTCCCATAGCCTTTCAAGCAACACCATCAACCGTGGCCCAAGTGTGCAGACGCATGAGCTCATGGAGCACATTTCTCATTCAAGCCACCGTCAGGGGCTAAGATGTGGTGTGGGTCCTTGAGGGCAGAGAGCTGTGGAGATGGGACATGCTGGCAAAGTGAGCCTTGGAAGATGAGCACACATCTCCTTGATCAGATGATCCCCAATTTGAGTCAGTTGTCTTTGGAGGTGATTGTTCATAGTATCTTTCTCATTTTCAAAAGCATCTCAGTTTATCTAATGACAAATTGTATGATTGCCTTTAACTTGGGATACCCACCAAGGGCACGAGGAAGGCCCAAGAGTATGCCTCTTATAAAAACCTTAAGACCCCTCAAGGTACCTTAAAAAATATCAGTACTGATGTTTTTTGACACAGGGAATTGATACAAGAAAGTATTACCATATGTAAAATGTGAATACTAGCCTCTTTGAAATTAAAACTTTTATTAACTATGATTTACCTTATTTTTTTTCCCCATTGCTCTGACAAACTGCCTGGAAAAAGCAGATTAGGGGAGGGAGGTTGGTTGTGGCTCACAGTTCAAGGATGCAGTCTGTCATGCGGCTGAGGTGAGCTGTGGCATCCCGTCCACAGCAGGAGGACAGAGGGCTGAATAGGATCCCGTCCACAGCCAGGAAGGACAGAGGGTGAATATGGATCCCGTCCACAGCCAGGAAGGACAGAGGGGTGAATATGGATCCCGTCCACAGCCAGGAAGGACAGAGGGGTGAATATGGATCCCGTCCACAGCCAGGAAGGACAGAGGGGTGAATATGGATCCCGTCCACAGCCAGGAAGGACAGAGGGGTGAATATGGATCCCGTCCACAGCCAGGAAGGACAGAGGGGTGAATATGGATCCCGTCCACAGCCAGGAAGGACAGAGGGGTGAATATGGATCCCGTCCACAGCCAGGAAGGACAGAGGGGTGAATAGGGATCCCGTCCACAGCCAGGAAGGACAGAGGGGTGAATATGGATCCCGTCCACAGCCAGGAAGGACAGAGGGGTGAATATGGATCACATCCACAGCCAGGAAGGACAGAGGGGTGAATAGGGATCCCGTCCACAGCCAGGAAGGACAGAGGGATGAATAGGGATCCCGTCCACAGCCAGGAAGGACAGAGGGTGAATATGGATCCCGTCCACAGCCAGGAAGGACAGAGGGGTGAATATGGATCCCGTCCACAGCCAGGAAGGACAGAGGGGTGAATATGGATCCCGTCCACAGCCAGGAAGGACAGAGGGGTGAATATGGATCCGTCCACAGCCAGGAAGGACAGAGGGTGAATAGGGATCCCGTCCACAGCCAGCCAGGAAGGACAGGGGTGAATATGGATCCCGTCCACAGCCAGGAAGGACAGAGGGATGAATATGGATCCGTCCACAGCCAGGAAGGACAGAGGGGTGAATATGGATCCCGTCCACAGCCAGGAAGGACAGAGGGGATGAATATGGATCCCGTCCACAGCCAGGAAGGACAGAGGATGAATATGGATCCGTCCACAGCCAGGAAGGACAGAGGGATGAATAGGGATCCTGTCCACAGCCAGGAAGGACAGAGGGATGAATATGGATCCCATTCACAGCCAGGAAGGACAGAGGGATGAATATGGATCCGTCCACAGCCAGGAAGGACAGAGGGGTGAATATGGATCCCGTCCACAGCCAGGAAGGACAGAGGGATGAATATGGATCCCGTCCACAGCCAGGAAGGACAGAGGGGTGAATATGGATCCCGTCCACAGCCAGGAAGGACAGAGGGGTGAATAGGGATCCTGTCCACAGCCAGGAAGGACAGAGGGATGAATAGGATCCGTCCACAACCAGGAAGGACAGAGGGGTGAATATGGATCACACACAGGAAGACAGAGGGATGAATACATGTGCTTTACTCACATTCCCATTTTTATGCAGTGTAGGACCCAAGTCCATGGAATGGTTTCACCTATATGTGGGATGGGTCTTTCTGCCTCAGTTAATCTAGAAACCCTCCCACGGACATGACAAAGGTGATTCTAGAACCTGACAAGTTAATAGTCAATATTAACCACCATACCTCACATACTTGTTCACATAAACAAATATCTCCACGATTTACTAGCTCCATCCTACTGTTCCCTCTCACAAGCCACTGGATTCTGCCTGTGAGTCCTGATTAAATATCTACACAGAAGATCCGCAGACTTTGACACCACCAACCATCCTGACATTTGAGAGCGGCAAGTATGGAATGGTTGATAGCTGTCCGAGGTAAGAGGGTACTTGATTCAGGACCAATCCTTCAAGAACAATGGTTCTCAACCCATGGGTCACAATCCCTTTGGAGGCTGTATTTCAGATATCCCGAATACCAGATATTTACATTACGATTCATAACAGTAGAAAAATTACAGTTGTGAAGTAGCAGTGAAATAATTTTATGGTTGGCAGTCACCACACCACAAACTGTATTAAGTGGTCACAGCATTAGGAAGGTGGAGAACCACTGACCTCGAAGGAAGAAGGGAAAAAGAGCCTTCAAGAGTTGTAACAAAGGAGAAAGAGTGTTTGGGGGGCCCATGTTTGCAGAGGTGCCATTTCAAGTAGTGAAAAGGGACAGGTGTCTACTGAGAAAAGAGTGGGCAAGTGAAGCGTGGCTGATGTGTGAAGTGGGATATGACTCCTCCACAAAAGGAGTAACGAGGACACGCTGTGACATACGTGACTTTGCTAGCTGCGTTTTTTTCAACGTGATGCAAACCTCGACCTTTCTGAGAAGGGGGAACAACAGCCGGACGAATGTCTCCATGAGATGGCCCTGTAGCAAGCCTGCGGGGCATCTCGTTAGTTGTGATTAATGTGAGAGGACCCAGCCCACTGTGGGTGGTGCAGACCCTGGGCACGTGGTCCTGGACGGTGTAAGAAAACAGACTGAGCAAGCCAGGAGCAGGCAAGCCAGTAAGCAGGACTCCTCTGTGGCTCCTGCTTCAATTCACCCCTACCTCCAGGCTCCTGCTTCAATTCACCCCTACTTCCAGGCTCCTGCTTCAATTCACCCCTACCTCCAGGCTTCTGCTTCAATTCACCCCTACCTCCAGGCTTCTGCTGCAATTCACCCCTACCTCCAGGCTCCTGCTTTGAGTTTCTGCCCTGATTTCCTTCAACGATAAACTGGGATATATAAGTATAACCAAAATAAACCCTTTCCTCTCCAGATTGCTTTTGGTCAGTATTTTTATCAATAGAAATCCTAACTAACACAATGACGGTTTAAGATATTTTCTTAAGTGAGAAAAACCAGGCCCCACAGAACAGCTATGATGTATGTTGTATGATGTCGCGGTGTGAGGTAGACAGCTGAATTCACACAGAAAGGACTGCTGGGGGAGTTGGGGGAGATGTCGAAGCCTGGGAGATGGACGGAGGTGACAGTTGTTCAACCACGTGAGAGCACTGAATCCCTGGAATTCCGCCCTTAAAATGGCTCAGGGCTGGAGAGCTGACTCAGCAGTTAGAGCACCCTCTGCTCTCACGGAGGACCAGAGTTTGATCTCCAGAACCCGGGGAATCTAACTGGGTCCTCTTCTGGTCTCCGTGGGCACCTGCACATTTGTGCACACACACACATACACACTCACCTAAAATTTTTTAATGATTAAGAACGTTTGAGAGGATCACGGCTATATGTGTTTTGGTAGAGTTGAGATACACTGATCTCCATTTGGTGACTTTTGCTTGGGTCCAAGGATTGCTGTTGTAAATCACTCACACGCAGTAGTGTAAAGCAATGAACACTTATTCTCTCAGTTTTGGAAGCCTGAAATCTGAACTCAGGAGCCACTTAGTTCCTTTTGAGGACCCTGATGGAAGATTTATTCCTTGTTCTTCGGGGCTCTGGTGGCTGCTGGAAACTGCTATTCCTTGGCTTTGGAATATGTTATTCTCATCCTTACTTCTACCTTGGCCTGGGTCTTACAGCCTCTGACTTTTCCTTATACTCATCAGAGGCTTTGAGGCCCAGTCTAAATCCAGCAATGATTTACCTTGACATCTTTTCTTACATCTGAAAGGTCCCACTTTCCACATAGGCCACGTTCATAGGCCCTGGAGGGACATATCTTTCTAGGGAACAATTCAACCCACTATAATTGGAAAGAGCTGATTTTACCCAAGACCACTAATCAGAGCAAACTTGTCTCTGGTGAGCTGAATCTGCCCTTTGAGTGGGTCCATGGAAACTTCCAGTGTCCTGGTGGTCCAGAGGCCTCCTTTTGTGTCTGCCCTCTCCATTCTGGAAGCTGCACTGGTGACTATTAATCTGTTGTGTGAACGAGGTCTGTATTGTGTGGGAGAGGAAGCAGGCTGAAGTGGGGGACACCTTTGTACCATTGGATTGTTTGGAAGAGGCCTCCTTAGGTGATCCAGTGACTGCAAACAACCGTCAAGGTAAAAAACGGCATGAAGTCCAGTGTGTAGAGCCCATGGGCTCTTCTCGCTGTCACGTGGTGTCGGTAGCCATCTCTCGCCAAGTCCGAGTGTCTGTTGCTCCTAGTCGATACCCTTTCTTTGGCCAAATAAACTTCTTCCAAGTCCTTTGGTCATTGCTCTCTCCCATGGCAAACCAGCAGCCCTGCTGTCCTCTGTACTCTGAGCATCCTCTCACTTGCCAAACCATGGGATCTTCATTTGTCTGTCTTTCCAGCTCCCTCCTCCGGTGGGTTTGTGATGGAGTAACATCTCTTCCCGGTTTCTTCATCAGTGTTTTTGGACAAATATTCCATGTTGAATAAGCCAAAGAGCTCAAGACTGTCCTTTTTTCTGCAATCTGTCCTTGGGACCATGCTGGCCATGTAGGTGCACAGAACTAGATTATAAAGCCTGTAACTATCTGATGACATATGAGCCTTTCTAGAGATTCTTGGGCTTTCTTTTTATCAGAATAGCTTTGGGATAGTCAGCCTATCTGGGTGGAAATGATTTATAGACAACATTTGAGGGCACTCATCCAGGTCTATACCTAGTGAATGAAGAAACAATTAAATAAAAACACAAGGTTCATTGCCCTAGAATGTGAAGTGCATTACAGTTCTTTTTCACTTAGCTTCAAGACTCTCATATTTCATTTCAATTATAAAAAAAAATGCTCGGTTCACTGGATGGTTTGATTAGGTAAGCATTCTCTATTTAAATGGTGAAAATAAATATCAAGAGAGTCGGTGCGCATGCCAAGTGTGTCCAGTGAAGCAATGTGTGTAGGCAGCTTTGGAACAGTGACATGGTGATTATCTGTGCATAACTTGGTCATAATATCATCACTGTCTAGACTCCTAGACAATTAGCATCCAGACATACTATAGCTCAGATGGAGGAAGGTCATGAAAAAAGATGAGAGGGGATAATCCCACATGGGAAAGAAAAGCTGGGACCCTGCCCTCTAGACAGGTAGGTGCTGGCAGTTCACGCAGGACTGGCTTCCAGGGCTGGGTCTCTCCCGTGACTCTTCTGTTGGTTTCTAAAGTGCAGGTAACAAGCTGTTTATTCCTGTAATCTGCTTCAACACTTTCCCATTGCTTTAAGATTCCCTCCAGCTCCCCCCTCTCTGTTACTTTAAAGACAGACTAGCATTTAAAGAAATACTGGTGTTATAATGAAAATCCATGTACAGAAGAGATCCCATGTCTCAGAGAACAAAAGAAGGGTCCAAACAGGAGTGTCAATGCATAAACATGGCACTTGTAAGAAGAGCTATGTCTTCCAAGTAACTAGATTCCCTTCTGTCTATTAAATTTGGTGTGGCTTGAGTTCCTAGAGGGTCAGAGGGTACAGAGGTCATAGGTCTGTTAGTTCCTTCTACAAGGCCTGGAACATCTACATCATCAACCTTCCTTGCAACTGGGTGGGGTTGGGTTAGTGAGTTCTGGCTGAGGAGATGTGGGCTGAAGTCAATGGTGCCACTTTGGAGTCTGGCCCCTGGAAACCTCTCATCTCATTGTCCACACATTTTCTCTTCCCATTGTCCATTAAATCCAGATGAGTTCTGGAAAGCCTTAGACAGTTATAGAAGAGGAAACCCCAGACAATGTTCACCACTACCAGAGGAAGAGCTGCCCTGAACAGAGGACCTGAGTTTATCTGTGGCATGGGTGAGAAATACATGGGGTGTTGTAATGTGGCCAGAAGTTCCAGGTTGTTAGTTACAGTAGACAATTAACTTGTTTGGGGTAATAGATGTGGCTAATGTTACAGCTACTTATTTAGTAAGTTAAGAAAGGGTGCGTTCTGGTGTCCTTAGGGTAACTGCTGTCTGTTTCCAGAAGAGCCCAGCAACAGGTGATTACTGTCTTCCTACTGTGAATTAAGTCCCATCAACATGCCTTCCATGGAGCATCTATTGGTTTTCAACACCCAAACTTCATAGAACATACATGTCTTTTGATACATTTTTGCCTATATTCATACAGAAAATGTTCTGCTGACCTCTCCCAATATAAAGATGACACCTACTCCAAGTCTGGGCAAAAAGGATCAGACCAACCAAAAGTAGAGGGATGATCTGCCAAACACCTGACTAAATCCTGTCTCAAACCGTCAAAGTCCTCAGAGCCAAGGGAAGTCCAAGAAACTGCCATGACTGATGGGAGTCTACGGAAACGTGATGGCCGGATAAGGTGGCAGCCTGGAAGGGAAAAAGAAGTAGATCCAAGGGAAGTGTGAATGTCTAGGGCCCCAGGTAATGATAAACACTGACACTGACATTCGTCCATTGTGTGTGTGTGCAGGGCTGTATCAAGTTTACTGTAGACAAACACGACGTGAATAAACCAGGACCCTCAGACTGGGGTTGCCATTCCCTGTAAATCTACAGATACTCAAAAACTGAATGTCTCCACTTCATTCCTTGAGACAAGGATCTTCAACGGCGCTTGGATTTCCATGAGTTTCTGTGACTCTGCTGCCTGGCCAGCAAGACCCAGTGATCTTCCTGTCCCTGCCCCACCCCCAACATTGGAGTTACAGGTGCATATAGTCATGCCCTGCTTTTACGTGAGTGCTGAGAGTCTGACCTCAGGTCCACATATTTGTTCAGCAAACACTGTTACCCATGGAACCATCTCCCTGAACCCTTTGCATCTTTTAAAGAGTAAATATATCATTTTCCACAAATATTTCCTGTAACAAAACATCTCAAATTACTTCCCAGTGGTCAAGAGCAAAGGGCAAAGTATGCATCTTGGATATTTCCAGCTCTGAGGGGCACCATGACCCACACTCCCAGCAGCCACAGTTGACAACGATTTCTTCGGTGGTCCTTAAGCAAAACTGTGAATACTTCACACAATGGTCTGACATCGATAAATAAAAGTGAACGGAAGGTGGAAAAGCCTGAAGATACTGAGTGTGAGGAGACAGGAGTCTGCGCAATGGCAGTCCATGTAATCAGAGTGCTTTGGCTTGTGATTTGTTTTTCCTTGGTTCCTATCACCTTAACTTCTCAACTGGGAATTCCTCAAGGGAAAGCTACATTTTATTCATCTTGCTATCTCCAGATACCCACAGTATGAGTTTACAGTCCTACACACACACACACACACACACACACACACACACACACAGAGAGAGAGAGAGAGAAAAAAAAAGAGAAGAGAGAGAGAGAGAGTCTTGCCTGCAGAATTCCCAGACACCTGGGCTTACAGGTAGACATCATCATGGAAGGGTGGACAGAGGACCTGAAGATGTTGAATCTACTGCCCAGGTGGAGATCATAAATGAAGCAGGGCAGGAGTTTGAAAAGAACATTTATGGGACCTCAGCCCAGTCTGAACAAAGGAGTGCTTGGTGGAAGGCAGCGAAGGCACATGTGTGGAAACTCTGAGAACCAAGAAATCAGCGGGTAATGCATTTTTGTCCTGACTTCAGTTTTCTTCTTAAACATCCATCAGCCCCTCGGCTCATTGAAGAAGTCAGTGTTTTATTTTTACCCTTGCAATGAAAACATCACAGCACAGATACAAAAGCCCATCTTTTTAAAGCAAGCGCTGAAATAACAAACTTGCTTTAGAAATGAGTACTTAAGAAAATGGGCATTTTAAGTGGGCACGGCACCAACCTGGTTACGCCAGAGTTTATTTTCCTATGGAATGTGTGTGCACATTGTGGGTTGTAAATGGAACCCTGGCCAATCCCAGCCAGGCATAAAGGAGTCATTTAGGCTCCCTTCAAAATCATTAGGACTATGAGTCCTGACACGAAGTGAGTGGCATGCTCCAACTGCTGCCAACGAGGAAATGAGTGTGCTCTGCTACTTCTCAAAGCTGGGGGAGGGGTGGGTTCCAGAGCTGTCTGCCCTGCCATGCAACTGTCAGATAATTATAAGCTACGTGGGTCAGAACATTTGCTAACTCATAGCCTCCATTCTGGTTGGCAGGAAAACCCACCAGCCACGCTCCTAGTGTCTTTATCAGTTGGCCGGAGGACCCCTCCTGAGGAAGCCAACCTTGAACTCTAAGGAGCCACTTCTGTGTGAGGGCCAGGACCCCCATGTCCTGTCCTTCTGGCTCTGTCTCCATGTCCAGCCCATGGAGGGCTGTTTGGTTTGCTGATGTTTACATGGAAGGTCTCTGGACACCTGGCACACTGAACTCCAACAGGGACAGTCGACCCTTTGAAGTCTTTGAGCCACACTAGATGAAAATAAGAATTCTTGGGCCACTCAGGGTATGCGACCCACAAGTCTCAGAGTGCAGGAGGTTATATATATGTGTTTCACATGCCATTATGATAGCACATTCTCATCATGAAAGTGCACACTCAAGAATCTTTCAATGAAGTTAAAAATTACAGAATTAAATCTCACTGTGTTTTCAGTAAGTCTGTGGGTATTTTATTGGGCCACAGTCACAGCTCTCCTAGGCTATATGGAGCCCATGCCAGCTAAGGCATGCTGATATCCGTGTGGTTTGGAAGAGAACCTTTAGGTAGACAAAAGGAGACTTTCTTTTTTCCCAGCAGACATGCATGTATGTGTGTGTGTGTGTGTGTGTGTGTGTGTGTGTGTGTGTGTGTGTGTATACACCACACTTCACTCCAAATGATCCATAGCTTACAAATTTTCACAGGCCTTATACTCTTGAGGGTCCCAAGTTGCAAGGGAATTCTGTCTCTTCAATGAAAGGTTGGCATTATCCAGAGAGTTTGAAGTCATGGGGAGTGAAATCAAATGAATGGTTCTCACCAGCACTGAGCAACAGAGAATAGACCAGAATAAAATCAAGAGTCGTGTTTGTTTCTGAGCACAGTCAGAGTAAGTGCGGGTTGCAGGATGGATACCGCAAAGACATGTGTGAGTCTGTTGTTCACTTTGTTGTGCCACAGAAACTAGATCGGGTTCCAAAGCCCAGGTAGAGCCGTCAATTCTCATGGAGTCATTTCCTGTGCATTGAGACCCTGGACGACAGCTTGAGGAGACCCGGGAAGCTTTAGAGGGAGGCTGATTAAGACTCTGGAAGTAATAACTGAAGTCTAAGGAAGTCTCGGAAACTTAGCTGGTGGACAAGGTCCCTGTGTCCCCGAGTTTACAAAGCTCAAGAACTGCCGAGGGGAGGAAACTCCCCACATGTTGAACTGCCCGCCTCCTGTACAGAGCACTCGAAGGTCCCAGCTTTCGGGAGCCATCACCCGTGCCGGGGTGGACTTTGGCAAATGTGTCTGTCTGCCTTCGAGTCATCCATGCTCCTGTAACTCCTCAGCTGTAACTTCAATCAGGCATTGGTTCGCCATGTTGGACTTGGGCAGTTCTTATGGCTATCTTGGTTGTCACTCTGACACACCTGGGTAGAGCGAACCTCAATTGAGAAATTGCCTTCACCATATTGCAATTCAGGCATGTGTGTGGGGCATTTTTTAAAATCATTTTTTTGGTAAAGAAGGGCCCAGTCCACCGTGGCTGGTCCCACCCTGAGTGGGTGAGCCTGGGTTGTATCAGAAAACTAGGCGAACAACCTGGCAGGTGATGCTCCCCTGTGCTCCTTACTCTGTTCCTGCCTCCAGGTTCCCTTGCTGAGTTCCTGCCTCGGCCTCTGTCAACAATGGACTTTAACCAAAAACAATAAACTCTCTCCCCTCCCAAACTGGTTTTTGTCGGTGTTTACTCCTGCAACAGCCAAACGAAGCAGGGCGGTGGTGGTGTTCCCTTGGTCTGTCTTCCAGTTCATGAATGGGATGAGTAGACATGTCCTCTGGAGGTGTGTCACACACACTGACTTCCTTCTCCTGGGTCGAGGCTCCTTCAGTGTCCCTCCAGCTAGTGTCTCCATCCTTCCCATCCAGTCCTTCATCTCCAAGGATGATTTCGGAGGTCACTGCAGGTGTACCTGGTGCTCTCTACTCTCCAGGTCGGTTCAGCCTGGCAGGGAGGGTGACGCTGGAGTCAGGCCGCATTCCTGCCACTCCCCTTCTGAAGATTTTCTGGAGGGACTTGTGTGTCTCCATTGAGAAATACCTTGACTCTCCTACTCCAGTCTCACATTTAATTTAAACCCACCATCTGTGTCTTCTGGAATAGGGACAAATTCAATGAGGTGGCCATAAATTATGATAGCATGTATGCGTCATTCAAAATGTTTTTATGCATGAAGTTTATAGGGTGGAGGTAAGATATCATTCAGTCCTAGAAAATGCTCATTTGGTGGTGGGAAGGCTACCATATTACAAAATTACTTGAGAGGGAGCCTGGGAGGTAACTTGATATAATCATTGCAAATGCATCTCAGAGATTGGCAGGAATCCTACTTTGTTGACTGAATATGTTCTTGTAATTGCCAGAAAATTTAGAAGAACAATGTTTTAAGTCTAAATGATTTAGGTCAATCAAAATTTTATTATTATGCATCATTTTCAATTCAAACAGCTCATGATGAGATTTTATTTAAATGCTGTTATTTGCCCAGCACAGCTTTAGGTGTTGGGGTGCATCAGAGAATCAAACCCAAACCCCAGGCTTTGTGGAGCTTATATTCCATGGAGACAAATTGAGCAACTTCGCTAATACCGATACCCTTTTCTTAGTATTGCTAAATTCCACAAAAGAAGCAGACCCTGGCAAGGGAGGCATTGGGATTCTGGGAGTTGGTGGTTCAGCTGTGGATCACTTAGGAAGGCCAAGCCTCAGGAAGACAACAAACATCAAAGAGTGTCTGAGAGGATTAGTAAGACAGAGAGGCCCTCCATGCTGATCCCTAGAGGGCTCTGACTCACCCTCAGGCCTGTGTGGTTGGTTTACAGTTACCAGGGCAAAGAGGTGGTAGAGGATGTTGTGGGGGGGGGCACAAGAGCACAAGAGACTTTTGACCTTCTTTGGCTCATCTGTGGAAAAGGTAGAACCACTAAAGGCTCTGGGCAGATGAAAAGGACATGAGCTGACTTATGTGATGAGTGTTGCAGCCCATACTACAACAGTTAACACAGTTCACACTTGGGGACAAGGATCTTCATTCAGTGTCTGGTGACAGTTCGAAGGTTTCCTGTAAGCTTTCATATATCGGGAAAGTATCCCCCTCTGTACTTGTGAGTAGCCTTGGTAGATAGATAGAGGCTTTCCCACCATGAAGTGATTAATGTCACTATCACAGGATGGATTAGTTCTCACAGGAATGGCTTTCTTATCCAGGTATCTCTCTCTCCCCATGTGATGTACTCTGTGAGGCTATGGGCTAATAAGAAGACCCTCATCTGAAGCTAGTGCCATGTTCTGTGACTTCCTAGTCTCTAGAAACACAAGCCAAGCAAACTTCTATGCTTTATAAACCTCCCAGTGTGTGCTGCCAATTCATAAATGCACATAATGGGCCAAGACTGGGATATTGGGGTTATCAGGGAGAGGCTCTCTTACATGGTGAAAGCATTTCGACTCTGGTGTCTATTAAAAGAAGAAGCTAGGAATATTGTAGTGAGCTAAAGAGAAGGGTCAGATGCCTCTAAGATACTGGCTTTAACTAAGCTGAAAACCATCGTTCCTTAGGCTCCAGATCTCGGGAACTGTGGGTTAGGATGGGCTTCAGCACACTCCTTAAACTGTGACAGACAGTCTTGCAATGACCTCTCTTCTAAAGGAGTCACAGTGAACCCAGAGCTGCTGGCCACCTCACACACAGCATGATTTATAAATGTGTCTCCAGACTTCCTATCCCCCCTCATTGATTATTTCATGCACTTCTTTAAAAAAAAGTTACCGTTTACATAGGTGACTATGGAAGATTTCTGAATGAGCCAAACTACAAGTTTGGTGCCAGGTTTCAGATATAGCTTGTTTGGTGAATATAGAATCCCATTAAAATAACATTTTGTAGCTCTCATGTGCATGTGTTACTCCACATGCAAGCAATTAACTATTGATGTATGCACTCTTGTTCCAACTAATGCAAAAAAAAAAAGAGACACATTCAATGAATTATATTTTAGAATTTAACTATCTTATAGTGCTGATTGGACAGTAACTGTAGAAAGGAGAAGAAACGTGCAGAGCCTGCCATGTAGGGTGACTAATCCCAGAGTGGTTCTTGAGAGCTCTACAGAGCACCAAAACCCTTCATAAAATGCCTCATCTGTAGCCAGAAGGCACTATGTCAATTACAGAGCTCAAGCTCCTGGATTAAGAGCTGATGGGAAGAATGAGTTCCATCCTGTGAAGTGACTGGGCCAAGAGGAGAGACAGCTGAGTGGTAGATACAGAACCCAGGAACCATGTCGACAGCCTCCTATAGTTGGTGCAGTTTCCTGTCTGTGGTTGTCAATATCGATTATCAACTTGACAGAATCGAGAAACACCCAAGAGTCAACCCTCTGGGCATGTCTTATGAGGGATTTTCTGCATTCAGTTCATGGAGGTGAAAAGATTCACCGTAAATGGGAGCATCATTTTGAGGCTTACTGCCTGCTCTTCCTCTCTTCCCTCCAGCCATGCCTGCTAGATAGAACGTGACCTCTTGGCTCCTCAGTTTCCCTATCCCACAGCATTATGGGACTGTTACAGCTCCCTACAAGACATCACTGTGGCACAAGAGCTATTTTGAGCTAAATATATCTGATAATCAAGAGATCCAGAAATGCTGTGACCTAGCACTACAGCGCACACCTCCAGTTCACCCAGAGGAAGTCGCTCTCCAATCCATACCAAAGTGAGGAAAGTGACTCTGCATTAAAGGCAAAGATTCCTGGATCAATACTGAAATGAGTTTGCATTAACAGGTCTCCCTAAAAATAGCCCGTCCTTCCTCTATTTTCCCCATGCGTATCCTGCTCTCATCTGTACCTCATCATCCTACCCTTTGACGGGCACCCTCAAGTCAAGCAGCTTCTTCCCGTTCCACTCCCTGTCCGTGAGCACCCACAGGAAGTGTTCATAAAATCGGTGAGCCCATTCTCCTCACGCTCTGTCTTCAGTCACCATCCCTCACACCCGCACCCCCAGAGAGCTACCTTGAGGGTAATGAAAGATATTTCTTTTTACAATTTGTTCATAAATAATGTTAGTGTAGCATCTGGTGCATGAATAGATAAATGATGGTTCTCCTGTGATTATTTTCCTATTTCCACCCTCCCAGTTTTTCCAAGTCAGAGCCCTCACATTCAGCATTCTACATTTAACCTCCTTTGCCCTCAGCCCTATACCTCCCAGGGCAAGCTGCCCCTCCTCCTAGGCTAGAGGAATCAGTCCGTGCCTCTCTTGACACTGTTGGTTTAACACTTTACAATACTGACTCATCATATCTTTCTTGTTAAGCTCTGTTTGAAGACAAGGAGCCTTAAACATTAAACCCTGTGTTCCCCTTCACACCTGAATCAGAAACTAGAGCCCAACACAGGGGCTGGTAGGAGGTGGGGAGACCATGTACGGTGGTCTACCCCAGCCCAACCCTCTTCTCTGGAGATGGAACATGGTTGGCGGTCCACCCCATCCCAGCCCCTCTTCTCTGGAGATGGAACATGGTTGGTAGTCTACCTCAACCCAGCCCTCTTCTCTGGAGATGGAACATGGTTGGCAGTCTACCTCAACCCAGCCCTCTTCTCTGGAGATGGAACATGGTTGGTGGTCTACCCCAGCCCAACCCTCTTCTCTGGAGATGGAACATGGTTGAATTGCTGACCCACGCTTCATATTCACCTTTGAAGATGGGGCATGATGTTCATTTTAGCACCAATTGTTTAATGCTATGTTTCCTTTTTGACAATGCGTCTTTCCCCTGATATCAAATGCCCCACTTACATGTTGTATTAGTAACTTTGGGGTTCTGTGATCAAAGCACCTGAGAGAAAAATGTAAAGTCAGCTAATTTTCGAGCATGGTTTCAGACACAGTTCAGCCTATCCTGGTGGGGAAGTTGGGGTAGGAAAATGGTCTAGCCTATGACTGTGGGAGTGTACGATGGAGACTCCTATCACCCCATCTCCTTGTGGCACAACAGAAAGCAGAGGCTTCCCTCAGAATTAGTGCCACATTCTGGCCTTCAGAGGCCTATCCACAGTAACTAACTTCTAATATCCAGGCCCTACCACAGAGAGGTCTTGCATCATTCAAAACAATGCTACAAGTTGTGGACCAAGATTCAAAACATGCATAGCATGTGGTTTCTCTCTTTACTCCCTACTTGTGTTATACAGTGTGGGCGTGAGTGTGTGTGTGTGTGTGTGTGTGTGTGTGTGTGTGTGTGTGTGCAAGATATGCATGTGCCATGGGCAGTCAGAGCCATCTGCTATTTATTGTGCTAGATTTCATTATTTTTCTATACTGTCCAATATTTTTGGTTTTATTGAATAAAACCAAGAATATTGTGTGCTTCTATATTTGATGTATTTTGGAGTCATGAATACTGAATGAGATTTTTAATACTTCCAACAGCAGTTATGCCTTGTACTGGTACTTGTATTTCATGTTGGCTTCTCGACAGAAATACACACAGGATCATACACAAAGAAAGAATTCATATATATATTTTGTTTATTTTAATCCGCTTGAAGTAAATTGCCCCTGCTTAAGTTAGCAGATACCCTACGAGGGAGTGAAAACATACATGAAGATATGGAGTCTCTTTTCATGTTTGGGAGGACGGCGGATGAAGAGTTGGCTCCCGAAGGATCATGGGTCAAAATCTCTGGAACCTATCAATGTTAATTTACAATGAAAAGAGGCTTTTATAGGTAGGAGTGAGTTAGTGATTTCAACATGGGAAGATTGTCAGGGACTGCTCAGGTGACTCCCAAGTCCAGTCACAAGGACATACAAGAAGAGTCTCTTGCTAAAGTTAGTGAATGCAAGCCGTAAGAATGACCAGACATGCAGCTGAGCAGCAACTGGGAAACCAGAGGCAGAGCTTGGATGTGAGGGGCTACCAGGCCCACCAGCCAAGAGGCATCAGGGGCCTCCCCAACAAAGGATGCCATAGCCCCCCACCAAAGAACACTAGAAGCCCCACCTCCAGAGCACGGGGAGCCACTAGCCCACAGCTTAAGAAGCTGTAAGAAGCCATGAGCTTCTCCCTTCATGTCTGTCAAGAGACTCCATTGCTGTCAGCTAAACAACCTGACTTCATTCCAGTGGAACTGCATGGAATTCCTCACCAGTCCATCAGGGGCATCTGTGAAAGCATTATACTATTTTTTTTATTAAATGCTTTTAATATTCACAATAGGATCCTGGATAGAGTTTTAATGACTAAGTTAAATTTACTGTATTGTAGCTAGAGTTTTCCTGCCTTGCCCACAGTCGGGACAAATCTCTATCACCCGCCAGTCCCACAGCCGCTCAGACCCAACCAAGTAAACACAGAGACTTATATTGCTTACAAACTATATGGCTGTGGCAGGCTTCTTGCTAACTGTTCTTACATCTTAAATTAATTCATTTCCATAAATCTATACCTTGCCACGTGGCTCATGGCTTGCCTGCATCTTCACATGCTTCTTGTCATGGTGGCGGCTGGCAGTGACTCCTTCTGCCTTCCTGTTCTTTCTTTTCTCCTCTCTGTTAGTTCCACCTATCCTTCCTGCCTAGCCACTGGCCAATCAGTGTTTTATTTATTGACCAATCAGAGTAATTTGACATACAGACCATCCCACAGCACTGTATGGATGCCAAATTTCCTCTAACTAATATTCTACCATTGTTTGTCTTAAACTCAACCAGTTTGTGTCATCATATGTTAGCATTGTGGTGGTACAGCTGTGTTAAACAGCTGTTGGTCATGATATTATAAACTTTATAATGTATAATTTTCACATAACTACTAAATTATATAACAATTACTTTAAAAAAAACTCCATGCATATTCACTGTTTTTTAAAGATGGACACCCGAATGGCTGACCTATTATATATTATTATACATATTATAGATGTAGAACACTTTAGAAAGTTTTTACATGCATCTGGCATACTAGGAAGCATGTAAATTTCAGGAAATTTCCACCTACATGACAGTTGTTAAGTTTTTGCACAGGCCTCTGTACACAGAGGGCTTTCATAGGTCCTGCTGCATGCTGTCTTTCCTGCTGCCTGTCTGTCTGGCTAGCACATGGCTGGAGGCATCCACAGGGCCTCGCTTTGGGAAACCCACTTGATGTCCAGTGCCCATGCCTTTTTAAGGGGCCAGTGCTTACTCCTAGGGTTCTGGGTCTGGGATACTATTTCCAGAAGTTTCTGCAAGTTCCCATGCTCAATGTGCTAAGTCAGCTAAGCCTTGTTCAATGCTGGGCTTGTCATATAGGGACAGATATCCTCTTCCTCAGAGCACATTTGGACATGAAGCCCACTCTGTGGTTTTTCCCATGCCCAGATATACCCTTCCACAATGTGGGTATCTTTGGGTCCTATGGACCAATGTGAACCAGACCAAGCCTGTGACTCACAGCAGAGCAGTCTGGGGGTGGCCATAGGGCAGTGGCAGGGAGGTGGTGTGGGACTAGCTTCTCTCCATTGTCTTCATTCAGCCATACCTGTGCTTGCTGGCATGTGGAAGTGAGGGCCTGCTTAAACCAAAGCATTTCTTAAAAGGAGCCTGAAAACCATATCTCAATGTAATCAATGTAAAATATCAATATTCTTAAGTGTTAAAATGCTATTTCATGAATCTTTACATGGCCAGGGCAAGACAAAAGTTTCCATCACTTAATCCCAGCCTGGGCCACTGCAGCTTCCAAGAGCCAGGCGCTGTCTTCCGCTCCCCTCCCCCACTTCCCAGCAGCCCCTCAGCGCTGTCTCCCCATGTAGTACCTCTCTTTTCACAGCTCAGCATCTCTCTGTGGTACTCTGAAGGGGTTTTCCCTCTCATGCCCTGGCTTCCTCAAGCAGGAACTGTCTGCCCTGGATTCCAGTTTGAGGCACCAACACACACTAAATAGAGAAATAGCCGAAACCAGGACCACACCAAAAAATTATTTTCTAACTTCACCTTGCTCCCAAGACTCCGCCAGTTCTAGCTTTTAGGTGGGAGGGTTCAATGCTCTGCTTTCTTGTTACTTCCCAGGGACCAGGGTGACGCTGGCCTTTGAGCACTCCACGGTCCAGTGCTCTGTGAAAGGAGACCACCTTCTCAGGCATTTCACTGACAACTCCAACTTTCTGCTCGTCATTGATCACACTCTGCTCCTCCTCACACAGGCCCCTCTCCCCATTGGCTCAGCCACTTGGCAGACACTGTGGAGGACCTGTCAGTCAGATGAGAACTGCTTTCTTATCATTTCAAAGGCTAGAAACAGAGGGTTACAGAGGTCAAGGGCTCATGCATTCTAGGTCTCTCAGCAAGTGTAATTGTGAGTCTGTCAGACCATCTTAGACCAGTGATGTCAACTCTAAGGTTCATCGCAACTACGGTCAAATCAACAACTTCCCATGGAACATTTGAGAATACTGAGGGGTATTTTGGTATGTCGCAGGACTGGTGACATCACTGATGATTTTTTAACAGAGCCAGGGGACTAAAGGCCACACAATATGTAGATCAGTGGCGACATTATAAGGCATCACACAGTCAAAACGCCCATTCTACTGCTATGAGAAGAGTCTAGGTTCTGATCTTGGCTTCCCATTGAATCTTCCTTCCATAGTGGGATGGGATTCACAAGCATCAAGACTCATTAAGCTGGGTGTGTAGTGGGGTAACATGTGACCCTAGCATTAGACGTACACAGACAGGATGATGGCAAGGAGTTCAAGGCCAGCCTTGGCTACAGAGTGAGACCCAGCTGAGAAAACAGACAAACAGGACTAGGAATGTGCTAGGAAATCGCCTGTAGCATTTCTCTAACAACTAAACAACCCCGGAATGACAGGTTCCAAAGCAGAACTCTGTGTGGAGAGTTGGAGCTGCCCATCCTCCGTCTTCACCAGTCTGCGTGGATGCAGGAACTGGCTAGTTCTCCGATTGGCTGTGCTCGAGTGATAAGCATGGTTCTGTGACTCTGACCAAGGTTCATCTCCGGAAGAGAGGGCAAAGCAGGTGGGACACTAGATGGACAAAACAGTAGCCATCAGTCATTTTATTGCCCCATATGAAACTGCCATCCTGACTCCGTCACTTGGCTACATCCTCGATTGTTCTGAGGAATCAAATGAATCTTGCTTTAAAAAAAATCATTTTGAAATTATTATTATATCATGTGTGTGTGTGTGTGCATGTTCATGCATGTTGTACAAGCACGCATATTTGCATGTTTGCAGGTACATGTTATGCCATAAAGTATGTGTGGGGGTCACATGACAACTCTGAGTTCTCTCATTCCACCCCGGGTTCTAGGAATCGAACCCAGGTCTTGTGTGGCAAGCACTTTTACCCCCTGAACCGCCTCGCTGGCCCCCGAAGGACTCTGAACAGCTGGGCTTCTCTCCAGTGTTGAAGACTCGATACCAAATACACTGTGGCCACTCTACCAAAATACCACCCACCTGCTGTCCTCCAACAGCAGAGCTTTTTCTCTCACCAATGTTGAGGCTAAAGATCACAAGCGAAGGTCTTAGCCGAGCTGGTTTCTTCCAAATAGCCACGGACCAGCCACCCCACAACCTTCTGGCCCCTGGTTTCTGGTGGCAACCCTGGGCTTTGCTTTGCTGACTGACTTGATTCCTTCCTGCTGTGTTCTGTACAGCTTCGCTGTCTAAGGGCCTGTGTCTCCAGCCCCCTCCTCTTGTGGGAAAGACATTTGTCACTGGACTCGGCACCTATCCTAATCAGTGAGATTTTATACTGGCGTCTTAACAACTCAACATGTAAACTACTTGGGGGAATACCACTCAACACTTAATGTGGGACACACAGGATTGTGTTTCTGGGAAGCCACAGCTACTTTTAGCTGTCCTGGTGACTTGGTTCGGCAGACTCATGGCCTGGACCCACAGGACAGGAAGCAGTCAGCCGGGCAAACTTACTGCAGAAGTAAAGCTTAGAGGGGAGTGGGGGAAGGAGGTCCCACAGAGCTTCCTTTGGTGGCAAACATTTCGGAAGGGCATCCTGAGAAGCCTCGTGAGCTCGGGGCTGGAGAGGGAGATGGCGTTTGACGCGGCCCAGGTTCCCTTTACTGTGCTGCAGGGAGGCAGCATGTGCTGCCCTTGCATGCTTTCAGCCACAGGAGGCGTCGGGGTAAGAGAATGTGGCAAAGTAACAAAGCTGCTGCCGACCGTGGTTTTGCTCTTATGAAAGTTTGCCGATTATTGTGATCACCAGCCTTTCCAGGAGATGCAAGCCGTCTCCTTCCATGGTAGATCTCTTCCGCTGTGTACGACCAGGCTTCCCTCCCTGGGTCTGAACACCGTTCTCCCTTTCTGTCTTCACAGTTCTGGTTTTTATTTCCTTTGTCATACGAGAGGGCAAGAATTTATGCCTTTGGTTGGCACTGGTGATGGGAATGCTCTGTGGTTAAGCTAAGATATTAGCATGTGATTTGCCATTATAAAAGCAGTAATAATGTCCTCAGGTCTTCAAACAGCTTTTGTGGCTGTCCATCAGGGTTTGGTTCAAAAGTCACAGCCTCACGGAACCCTCTCTTCCACCGGGAGCACTTTCCTCACGGATCCTCTCTGCCGTCTCGCTTGCTCACACCAGCACTCTCTGTTCCCTGTTCGATCTTTCTTTATGGAGGTTCACATCTCTTATTTCAGAACCATTCATTTACTGGTGATCTCCAACAATAGGCTCCAGAAAGCCCTTGCATAGCCAGGACCTAGGACAGTGTCCACCCTCAAGAGACTGTCAATCAGTAGGTGTGAATAAACAAGGTCTCGTGTGGATGTGCATGCTGCATGCTGTGGGCTCCCAATGGTTCCCTTCTCAGAGCAATTCTGAGGAGCAGGTGCAGAGATGAGTCCCAATGGCTTCCCAGTGAAGAGTGGAGGGTGTGGTCAGCGGTAGACACTGCAGAGAGCCTACAAAACGTCTCAGCAGTGGTCCCTGTCCTTCAGAGTTACTAACTGAGAACAAGCAATCTGTGCCTATGTTGGGACTAGATCTTGGTGCATTCAAAGCTCTCAATAAATATCTGTTGCCGTTGGGGCTCCTTTACTGGTGAGGAAGCTGGTACTCTAAGTATCTTGAGCAAGAACATATTGTTGGCAATTGGATCAGGCAGGATTTGAACTAAGGTCTGTCCTCTCTATAGTCAAAGTCAAGTTTTGGCTACAACATTAAGTTATCTGATGTGCTGGTTAGTTTTACATCAACTTGAGCCATATTAGAGTCGTTTGGGAAGAAGAAACCTCAACTGAGGAAATGTCCCCAACCAGGTTGCCACTGGGCAAGACTACGGTACATTTTCTTGATTGATGACTGATGTGGGAGTTTCTAGCTAATTGTGGGTAGTGCCATCCATAGGCAGGTGGCCCTGGATGACATAAGAAAGCAAACCAGCAAGGATTGTCCCATCCCTCTGTGGCCACTGCATCACTGCCTTCAGGTTTCTGCTTGGAATTTATAGGACTCCAAGTAAGATAAGTATATGAGCAGACTTGAAAGAAACTAGGATAACAACCGGGGCGGGGGGGGGGGGGGGGGGGGGGGGGGGTAGGGTGGTGCAATGCCAACCAAAGGTGGAATGTTTGGAGCCCCGAGAGGTTCTTGTGTCATGTGGATCATCTTGAAGATGGTAGTCCTTGTGGGAAAATCCTATAGACTACCATGAGGAAGACTCCTTCAAGGTTGTCCCACACAAAGTCTGATGGATTTCACTGTGTCTTCACTAGCATGGTGACATATTAAGAGCAGGACAAGCTGTGTCCATTACCCACAAGCAAGCACCCAGGATCTAATTAGTTAGTTGGGGCACTCTTTGCAGACATCAGCCACGTCACTCACTTCATGGCCTACCCTTCAACTCTAGCAGCTGTGACCCCAAGCCATGACCTAGTCTTTCCCCCAACAGGTGTCTATCTGCTAAGGTGCCCCTTTCTGCTACTTCATGAGTACTTGCTCCTGTTTCTGAACCCCAGCCCAGCCCGGGGGGAATCCAGAGCACACCCTAGTGCTCCTTTACTCCCAGCCCATCTCTCCATGCTAGTTACATTGTGTTTCACCCACAGTGACCAGAATTTGTAGGCTTGGAACACAGACCTGTTGTAGCATCAGGATATTCTTAGGTTTGCTAGGGGACAAGGGGGAGGCTTCACTCCCTTCTCCATGGACACTGCCCTACAAGTGGGACTCAGAATGGAGAGCTCAGAACATTCTGGTTATAATCTGCAGAGCAGAGACTCATCCTGGCCACCATGATGCACAGTCACCTGAACATCACCGCCACCGTTATCTCAACACTCTAGCCCAAACACTGGATCCATCTCATCTGCTGTCTGTCCTTTCTCACACACAGATTTTAGAACCCAAATCTATTGAAGATGATCGACCAGTCACTTGGCTGTATTCAGAGGAGATAAAAATAATTTGCTGAAATATTCACTTCTTTAGCTCCTCTCTGGCAGTCCCGCAGCCATCAGAACAGAGTAGCCGCCCTTTCTCCTCATGGATGACACAGTGAGATAACCACTGCACTGCTGCAGGGCAGTAATCGGGGTGTGGATGCACCAGCGCTCCCCCCCCCCCCCCCCCGTGTCCTGACTTCCCCACCTCCCTGGGTAACATTAATGACTTTCCAAGCCGCCTTGCTTTGTTCAGTTTCTCTGATGAGCATCTCTAGAGAATGGTCAGTTACATAGTTTTCTTATGAACTTCATTGGCTATAAAAAGAACCGCTCATCTTTCTCTGCTCTGGTTGGTGGGATTGATATCACATTCCCACCAGGAGCCAGCAGGGAAATTCCAAATGAATAAAACATCGGTTTACATTTCCCCCAAACTTACACCTCTTTTCCACACCCATTGCATGTCTCACTTTATGAACTCCTTAAATCACTGCTGCTCATACTGTACCGAGATCCTTTTATTTTTTAATTTGGTAATTTATCTACTAGTCCTGGGCCTTAAAAAGATGTAGCAGAAGTGGGGGCTGGAGAGATGGCTCGACAGTTGTGAGCTCTTGCTGCTCTTTAAAGAGACCCGAGTTTGGGTCCCATCACCACTTTGGGTGACTCAAAGCCCTACCATCTCTGTAAGTTCAATTCCAGGCTTTGCAGGCTTCTGCAGGCACCTACATACATGAGCATACATACATACATATGCACATTTTTTAAAAGAAAAGATCACAGTTTTATAAAATCTCTTGGTGATCACTAAGTCTAACCCTGAAGGGCACAGAGCCCTCCTTCTTGGGAACTGGGACTCCTGGTTAGGGCTTCATGGAGACAGGATTAAATGTTTCAGGTTTTTTGAGAGACATCCTAGGCTGCTGCCCAAGTGCCCGTTGAGCATGGAGTTGGAAACTCTCCCTTAGGATCATCTCTGTTTGCCAGGAGTGAAGAAACCTATGCTGATCCCTTTATTCTGCCTCTGCGATGTTTTGTGACTGTGGCTGGCAAGGCCTGGAATGTTGACAGTTGTGAATTCCTCCATGTACTCTTTCCTGGGATCGTAGCATGCTCCTCTAGGTCAAGACCATTCTCTGACTCTGATGACTGATTTGTGGTCTGGATTTTGGTACTCGAGAAAGAAGACATCCATTGTCAAGTCTGTGGGAGGAACGGGGGCCTCGTCCTGAAATCCCTTGTGAGAGGAGGTAAAGATGATTGATGACCAGATACCCACAAGTATACAAAAAGACCCTGACACACCCACATTTGATCAGAATTTTAAAGTGGTGTCCCAGGTTGTTTATTTGGAAACAACTCCCTCTAAATCACATAGAATCAAAGTGATAAGGCAGAGGTGTTTCCTGTCAGAGAGGTGCCTGACTTTAGTAGCTGAGTCTGGCTGATCCCAGAACCTTTCCAGCCTTAGAGCAAGTGTCCAGTATTTACCACCCCCTCAGTACTAAGACCCCTCCCTAGGGGGTTCCTTGCACTGTGCATTTAGAGTATCTTGTTGCGTTTCATTCTCTACTCATGAGGAGCCACAAACATCCCCCTGTCCTCCATTTGTGGCAACAAAGATGTCTGCAGACGTCAGCAATCTCCTACTGGGGCGGGGGTGTCACACCTCAATCCTGAGAGCTATTGCTTCAGTACAAGGTGGTTCCAAGCACTAACTGACCAGTCTTGAGGATCTCAGTGACCAGGAACCGGGCAATTGAGAGGGGCCACTGACTTGGTCCCTTAGCAGGGTCTTCCGTGGGTTTAAGAGTGTCTGGTCTCACAGAGGTCCTGAGACCTTTCCCAGCACCCATGTTGGGCAGCTCGTAACTGCCTGACAATCCAGGCGCAGAGGATGAGTCATCTCTTCTGGCCTCTGTGGGTACTGTGTGCGCAGGCACAAACACATACTGACACACGCATACACGCAGCGCTAAAAACAAAAAGGAAATATTTAATCATAGTTAATCAAGCGAAATATCATCAAAATCAACAAATAATAAGTAGGTTTTTGCCTTCTTCATAGTTTCTTTTTAATTATTTCCTTTATTTTTTAAGATTAGAGTATAGTTCCATCATTTCCCCCTGCCCTGACCTCTCTCCAAATCCTCCCACTTATTCCTCCTCACTCTCTTTCAGATTCATGAACTCTTTGTCACTAATTATTGTTACATACAGTTATGTTTGCATTTGCTAATGCTAACTCATAGAACTGTTGCTTTCTGTTAAGGAAAGAAAGACATTTAGAGGGATCAACGGCATGCGCTTTTCCTACGGAGCTCCTAACAGAACCTTGCCATGCAGCAGGGCCTGAGCTACAGATGGCTGGTTTAGCTTTTAAACTCATCAGCAAACTAGCCTGTGGCAGGTGCTCACTGCAAACCCCAGAACTCAGAGAGCCCAGAGAGCTGCCTTTTAGGGTAGAAAAGGGGAAGATTTCAACACACGCAGAAAGAAGCGAAATATGGGCCAGAGGTTGCTGGGTGCCTCCCCGAGACCTCTGAGTACGAGACTCGGTATCCGCATGGGGCGGAGTAAGTGAGGCCACCTCTCTTTATGGTCTTTGTACTCTGCAGGCCCTTCCCTCCACCACTGCAGAGGGCATGCCCGCTGCCATGACGGTGGGCACGTCGTTTTAGACCTCCGTGGTTTTCGTCTTCTGCTCACTTCCCCTTTAACAAGGGGGATGAAGACCTCAGCTCTCCCAGGCAGGGCGCTGTTTGGTTTGGTCTGAAGTCAGATGGGAGGCCTCCAAGGAAAACTCCCTTTTAGCATTTTCCAATTAGAAAAGTGCTGCGCACTGCACAAGGATCCGCGCTCTTTCCCACTTTCCATTTACTTTTATTGCCATTATTTATCTGAGGGGATCGTATTTCAAGAAAGATTATTTTTTTTCCCAACTGAAGACAGGAAAATACATTTCTTTGTTGAAAGCGGAGGAAAGATCCAGAAAGAAGAAAATCCCCAGTCCCAGAGGTGGTCTGTCATTTTCAAGCCACTGCATTTTATAAGTACATGGGTCTTAGGCAGAACGGTAGTGCATAAAAGCAGCTTGCTGGATAAGGACCCGTTTGTAAAGGCTTTTAGAAAATGCATTATTTACCCACTGGAGCTGCCGGGTTATCATGTTTACTCAAGGGAAGGCAAATTTTCTCTTTTTTTAAATCTTGCCTAAGTTTTTCTTAAAACAGGCTGTTGACTGGAATCAATGTGGACTGTAGCCTAAAAAGACACAGTGCAGCTTGGCCTCACTGGTACCTAAATAAATGGTCAGCCAAGGTCATGCCTTCCGTCATCGGTAGGAGCTATTTTTGAGTGACATATATCAAACACAAACTGCTAGAGATCCAAAGCTCAGATACAAAAACATTCGGGGACCTGGCGGGGGGAGGGGGGGAGCGGCAGAGATGGATTGATGGGTAAAGAGCTTGCTACATATGCAGCAGGGTCTATGTGCGGATCCCCAATATGCATGCGGAAGTCCAGCTGGATGCTGTGGGTCTGTAATCCCAGCACTGGTGACAGACATGGGATCCCTAAGGCTCACTGGCTGGTCTTTCTAGCTAAACTGGCAAGATTCGCATTCAGGGAGAGACCCTGCCTCAAAAGTAAGGTGGAGAGCGGTGGCCTAGGAAAGCCATCCTGAGTCAACTTCCAGTCATCACAGGCGAATGCAGAGGCATGCACACCTGCATACACATGGGCACACATGTGCGGATATCACACACACACACACACACACACACACACACACACACACACACAACCCATTGACACACACAAACCTAAAGCCAATAAACAAAAGCCTTTGGAATAAGGGGCCACTCGGGGGAAGCTCCTGAATCATGACAAGAGCAGCAAGAGTTCAGCATCTGATGACGAAGACGTCGGTGATGGCAGCCCCCCCCACCCCACCCCACCGCTTCTGTGAGCAGCTAACTGATGGCTTATGTTACTGAAGCAGATTTGATATGAAGTGTAATCAATCTGTCCCTCTGCCTTTCCCGCCTCCATCAATAGTCCTTCTTTAGACAGTGCTGCTGTCCCGGGTGAGTTGGTTTTCTGCCAGAACTGTCTAGAAAACACCCTACACGGTGCCCAGATGCCGCTCGGAGGCTGTTTCCTTAGTGGATGTATTAGTCAGAGTAAGGCTGGTTATGCTGTGTAACGAGCAGACACTCGGTCACAGTGCCTTGACCACACGTGGGTTATCTCCAAGGCAAAACCTCCTACGACTTTGGGAAATGGCTCAAGGAATTGTCTTTTTCGTCCTGAGTAGGTTGTTCTGATCTTAGGTCTCAAGATTGTTAAGATCTCTGTTATAAGTACTAAAACAAGTAATTGCAGGTCAGGGAACTCCACTTAGAAATGGTTAGCCAGAACCAGCCCCATGCTCAAAGCAGCTTGAAAGGATAGGGAAGTAGAATTCTCTGTGAGCCCGGGAGATGAGAGAGCCCACAAAAGAAGGTCCATTGGTGAGAAAACCAAAGAAGCAATCTAATATCCCAGCTATTGGAAGGTGTGAGGGCCCCAGGCCTGAGTGCTCAGGACGGATGGTCTAGGCCTGGTTTCTCCAGGATGAAAATGTGTAGGCAGACATCTTGTTGGCTGTGGGAATGGTTGCTCTGAATACTAGGCACCTGAAATTTACCTGTAAAGAAATATTTCTTTTCCTGCCCCAGCAGGGTGCTACTGACCTTTTTTTATCTTAACTGTGTATTCTATTAATGCGCATGTCTCAGAGCGGACTCCCCCTTGGGTCTTGTAGAAAGCCTCGGTGAAGGTACACACTACCACATGTGCCAGGCTGAGTTTTGAGGTGGGTTCACAGCTTTCTCAGCCCCTGCAGTCAGGGGGAGAATCACCCGGAAGCCCTGCCTAGGCTAGCCAAAGTAAGACGAAATGGAGAACCAATCACAGAGCAGTCGTCACACAAAGATGTGGACCTAGGCTCCGGGTGGCTAAAAGAGCCCCAGAGGACTGAGTGTGGGGGAGGCCAGCCAGGCCGGCTCAGGCCAGCTGGAGGGAAGGCTAAGGGCAAGGCTCACCGTTGTCAAGGACAGCGGCACAGGTTCCTCACGCTCTGTGTTCCCTTGGTACATGTGGCTAGCGGTACAGGTTCCTCACGCTCTGTGTTCCGTTGGTACATGTGGCTAGCGGTACAGGTTCCTCACGCTCTGTGTTCCCTTGGTACATGTGGCTAGCGGCACAGGTTCCTCACGCTCTGTGTTCCGTTGGTACATGTGGCTAGACATACCTTCGAGTGAGCCAACGCGTCAGAGCATGTGAGGCTCATCCTCAACTTGAGGGATGGAGTAGAGGCGGGTCCAGATCGTCAAGGGGCCTTTCTCCTGGTCCCTTGGGGAAAGGAGAGCAGGCACTTTCCCCAGGCTCGGATATTGGTGAAACCTGCTGCACACCTACCTGTACTGTTACACTTCTCTCACTAGTGAACTCCTCGAGGCAGCTGGGTCACGCTTAAAGAGAACGCGTCTCTGTTGTAGCGTTTAGCTCTGCCTCTCGGGGGGTCGGGGAAAGGGGCCGCAGAGACCGTGACCAGGCACGGTGCTGCGCAGGAGCGGCAGGTTGAAAGCATGCGTGCGCAGCTCACCCTCTGCACCCGTCCCGGCCGCCCTTTATGGGATGGTGGATTCTCGGGGCTGTTTGTGTAATTGCTTCTTGTAAATGAGCTCCTATTCTGTAACACTTTACAGTAAACCACTCTCCTTTGCCATCTGGTATCCAGTTGTTTTAACCGGGTTTCCAGGATTTGCATCAGTCATTTACAAGAACCTTTTTAACCTTCGCAAACTGAAGTCATTTGAAGTCTACCCTCTCAGCCTCACACTTGTTTGAGAGCCAAGGCACAGACGGGACAAGCTGGAGAGGAGGACTCGGGGTGGCCGTCTCAGGTGATCAGGAGGGCTGGATGCCTTTGAGGCTGCACTGGCTTCTCCCCTCTGCTCTGAGCTCATCCACTTGGAGGACTCTTGTGACTCTTGTGGGCATGAAGAGTTAGCTCTGGTGACAGGGTGGGAACTGACCTTTCTTGGATCCAGGTTAAACCCGACCTGCAAATCTCTTTTTTGCTGAGCAAACTGCCGTGCCCACCCGGACTATTCTTCCCCATTGCAAACCCTCTCCTGCATAAACCACACCTTGCCTGGAAGCAGAAGAATAGGAAGAGACAGATGTGTGCACACTGCTAGTCCTTGGCCCACAGTGCTGTGCCACCACGGGCATGGAGACCACTGTGTGGATGGATGGATTTTCCTATGCGGGCCACCAAGCAGTACAGAACATTTGAGACGCAGATAAGAATCTAGGTCCAAAGGCTTCGGCTCTTGGACTGCACTGTGTGTCTTTCTCATCTCCAATTCTAATCACCAGAGATAGTGCAGGCATCTGGAAGCCTAAGGAATGGGGAGCTCTGATTATAAAGAAAGCCTGTAACTTTCTAAACTGGAATCTTCTGAGGAACCATGGAGAGAGTTTCCAATGCTTTCCTAAGGAAAGGTCCCTTTCCCTGGGGGTCTTCCTGTTTGCCACTTTCTGTCTCCTGATGTGTTGATGAGACCTGCCTGCTGAGAAAAGCCAGGAATGTATTCTTGGGCATGAGAATAAAGGAAAGTCTCCCCAAGATTCATCTCACCTGGGGTTGGCTGTCCAAGGAAGCATGCCTCCACAGAATTGAGGAGCAATTTGAGAATCACTTCCATACTGCCCAGGCAGGCTTCCTCCACACCCATCCATCAGGACATTGATGCTAAGTCCCGCCCTTGGGGATCTTTGCTCCCCTTGCCCTGCCCCCTCCCCTCCCAACTCCCACCTGAGCCCTGTTCTTTCTACATCCTCACTGGCTCCCTCTCCCACACTCTCTTCTCCTCTCTTCTCTCCCACATTCTTACTAGAAACACTTTGATGAGCTCTGCATCTGCCCCACCCCTTCTTTGCGGCAAAGGTTTAGTACCTGGGCCAGCAGATTAAGTCTCCCCTTCTTAGCTGGGGTAGGCACAGTACTGAATGTCTTTGACACTGTGGAGGAAAGGACTGAGCAGAGAGAGATGTGGCTGTCTGAAACCAGGTCTGTTTCCTACCAGTTGTCCAGTGCCTGAGGTTAACCTCAGGTGAGACACATAGACAGGTTTCCTGGAACACCTTAGATTTAAATTTTCCTTCATAGTCAATGCTATTGTCTTAGTCACTTACCTTGCTTTTTAAAGACACATAAAATTACCTTTGTACCCAAGGAGAGACTTGGAGATGGGCAATGTTGGCAGGCTTAAGGTTGTGTTATCATTGTTTCTGTTAACACCTGGAAAGGATGCTCCACTTACAGTTTTTCCTAAACCAGGAAAACAGAGCTTTGTGATCAAGCTTGAAGGCAAGGCCTGTAGGGATGGGTCCTGCTGAGGTTATGCCCTGCAGGTTTTTCCTCTAAAGAAGGGTTGAAGTCCGTGTATAAAGTCCATTTTATCACTAAGAGCAATACTGGGGTTTGAATGGGTATCCGGGAAGTACATGTGTTGAAAACTTTAACCTCACTTCATGTTAACAGAGTTCAGAGGATTGGAGAGGGTTGAGATTGGATATGGTTGTCAGGGTGACATCCACAGTGCCTTTAGAGGCTTTGTAAGAAGAGATAAGAGAGGGGTTGGCCACTTTCTCCAGTTCCATGTAACACCGCCCACTTGACACCAAGCCGTCACTGGGGACCAAGCAGAGGCCATCCCTTGACCCCACACTCCTGAACTTCCTAGCCCCCAGACCACGAGCCAAATAAACTTCTCTTCTGTATAAATTACTTAGTCTTGGCATTCTGTTTTTAAATCAGCAGAAAGCAGCCAAAGGTAGGGAATGTGGGCATGACACACCCCGAAGGATTCGATCCCATTGGAGATTCCACAGTTTCAGCCAATCTTCACAGCCAACTCTTTCCTAAGTGGTGCTCTTCATCCACATTGGTAGCCAGAGCACTCAGAATGGGCTGTGGTGCAGGATAATGGCTTATGAAGAAAGGCTCTATCAACTCACTGAAAAGCTCTATTAAAAAGTACCACAGTGGGCTGGAGAGATGGCTCAGTAGTTAAGAGCACTTGCTGCTCTTCCAGAGGACCTGGGTTTGACTCCCAGCACATACACATGGAGGCTCACAGATATCTTTAACTCTAGCTCTAGGGGATCTGACACCCTTTTCTGACCTCGGTGCTCACACATGATGTATAGACATACATGCAGGCAAATATTCATACACATAACAATGATTTTTAAAGTACCACAGCACAAGAGTTTTACTAGTTTTCAGACTACACCACACAATCAAAGGTTCTACCGGAGGTAACAAGAGACAGACGCCCTGGTGCTTAGAGAAACTGTTCCCTTAGAACAGAGTTAGAACCCACACGTTCCTGTGGCGTGTCTACAGGCCACCGTAGGGACAGTGGGAAAGCACCAAGTCTATTTTTGCTGCTCACTTGTCTGGGGAGAGACTCAGAGGTCTGCCTGCTGGGACACATTCCTGCCGTAGCCTGGGTGCAATTGCCCTTTAAGAAGGGACCGGATCCAGCATGAATCGAAGACTGTGCCGAAGCCCTTGTCCAGTGTAAGCAGAGCAGGCCTGGAGTTTTAGCATTCGGGCGTTCCAGGGCAACATTTTGCTAAGAAATATTAAGTGTAACCAAATATCACAGGGAACACACTGTTCCTGCAATATTTCCAGGGCATCTGATCAATGGGGAAATGAGAAGTAGAAATAAACAAAACAATAAGACAGAGGACTGAGCAGGCAAGTGGGCCCGACCAAAAGCCGAGCAGAGCAGAGGAAATGATTTTCAAAGTAAATACCGATAGCCAAGGAAAGAAAGCCTAATGCTAAGCCGAGAAGAAATGTCTGTCTGTCTTGCTCTGAGCCTGGGTCAGGCTAAGGGAGTGTGGTGGGGCCGTGCTGGGGATTTTCATCTGGAGCCTGGTCTCTCTGTAAGTCCAGCTGTCAGAGGTAATGCCAGGAGCATGCAAGACGAAATCCAGTCAGGGGAGGAGGCAAAGCCTGCAGGAGAAAACAAGCCAGCAGAACAGGAGCTGAGGGTCGGCTGCCAGCAGCCCAGGCAGCCCTGAGACCCAGCGGGATTTTATTTGACAGAAAACAGGGTTCTTGGTGGAGGGTGTGGATCTGATCATTGATGTAAACTCAGAGGACTCACCCAAGAGGACTCCGTAGTTTTAGCTGGTCAATGCTAGGGTAGTTTCCCATAATTAGGCCCTAGAATACACAGAATACCCACTGATATGAGGCACACATGTAGATCATGATGCCTTGCTCTAGAAGCAGGATTCTCAGCCTCGCCAGCATTGACATGTGGGGTTGGTCACATTGTTCTTGGTTCTGGGGTAGTCATGTGGAACAGCATCCATGGCTTCTCCTTCACAGATAATAACAATCCTTGTCCCTACAGCATCCATTCAAAATGTGTCTAGGCATTGCCACGTGTCCCTGGGGTGGGGGTAGGGGTGGGAGTGGTCACAGTCACCACTGATTGAGAAACTATGCTACAGAAAAAGTCACCAACAAAGAAACCTCAACCCTGGAAACTGAATAATGCCCACCTGAAACATCAATGGGTCAAGGAAGAAATAAAGACAGAAATTAAAGAGTTCCTAGAATTCAATGAAAATGAAAGTACAACATACCCAAACTTATGGGACACTATGAAAGCAGTGCTAAGAGGAAAATTCATAGCTCTAAATGCACACATAAAGAAGATGGAGCAATCCCATACCAATGAATTAACAGCACAACTGAAAGCTCTAGAACAAAAAGAAACAAACTCACCCAGGAGAAATAGACGCCAGGAAATAATCAAATTGAGGGCTGAAATCAACGAACTAGAAAACAAGAGAACAATACAAAAAATCAATGAAACAAAGAGTTGGTTCTTTGAAAAAATCAACAAGATAGACAAACCACTAGCCAAATTAACCAAAAGGCAAAGAGAGAGCACCCAAATTCACAAAATCAGAAATGAAAAGGGAGACATAACAACAGACAATGAGGAAATCCAGAGAATCATCAGATCATACTTCAAAAACCTGTACTCCACAAAAATGGAAAACCAGGAAGAAATGGACAATTTTCTGGATAAATACCAAATACCAAAATTAAATCAAGACCAGATAAACCATTTAAATAGACCAATAACCCCTAAAGAAATAGAAACAGTCATCAAAAGTCTCCCAACTAAAAAAAGCCCAGGACCAGATGGTTTCAGTGCAGAATTTTACCAGACTTTCAAAGTAGAACTAATACCAATCCTCTTCAAAGTGTTCCACACAATAGAAACAGAAGGAACACTACCAAACTCTTTTTATGAGGCTACAATTACCCTGATACCCAAACCACACAAAGATGCAACAAAGAAAGAGAACCACAGACCAATCTCCCTCATGAACATTGATGCAAAAATACTCAACAAAATATTGGCAAACCGAATCCAAGAATACATCAAAACAATCATCCATCACGACCAAGTAGGATTCATCCCAGGGATGCAAGGATGGTTCAACATACGGAAATCAGTCAATGTAATACACCATATAAACAAACTGAAAAAAAAAACCACATGATCATCTCCCTAGATGCTGAAAAAGCCTTTGACAAAATCCAACACCCCTTCATGATAAAGGTCTTAGAAAGAATAGGAATACAAGGAACATTTCTAAACATAATAAAAGCAATTTATAGCAAGCCAACAGCAAACATCAAATTAAATGGAGAGAAACTCAAAGCGATACCACTAAATTCAGGAACAAGACAAGGCTGTCCACTCTCCCCATATTTATTCAATATAGTGCTAGAAGTTCTAGCTAGAGCAATAAGACAACAAAAGGAGATCAAAGGGATACAAATTGGCAAGGAAGAAGTCAAACTTTCACTATTTGCAGATGATATGATAGTATACATAAGTGACCCCAAAAACTCTACCAGGGAACTTCTACAGCTGATAAACTCCTTCAGTAAAGTGGCAGGATACAAGATCAACTCAAAAAAATCAGTAGCCCTCCTATACACAAATGATAAAAGGCTGAGAAAGAAGTCAGAGAAACATCACCCTTTACAATAGCCACAAATAATATAAAATACCTTGGGATAACACTAACTAAACAAGTGAAAGACCTTTTTGATAAGAACTTTAAATCTCTAAAGAAAGAAATTGAAGAAGATATCAGAAAATGGAAGGATCTCCCATGCTCATGGATAGGTAGGATTAACATAGTAAAAATGGCAATCTTACCAAAAGCAATCTACAGATTCAATGCAATCCCCATCAAAATCCCAACACAATTCTTCACAGACTTGGAAAGAAAAATACTCAACTTTATATGGAAAAACAAAAGACCCAGGATAGCTAAAAGAATCCTATACGATAAAGCAACCCTTGGAGGCATCACCATCCCGGACCTCAAACTCTACTATAGAGCTATAGTAATAAAAACAGCTTGGTACTGGTACAAAAACCGACATACGGACCAATGGAATCGAATTGAAGACCCTGACATTAATCCATGCACATATGAACACCTGGTTTTTGACAAAGGAGCCAAAACTATACAATGGAAGAAAGAAAGTATCTTCAACAAATGGTGCTGGCATAACTGGATGTCAATATGTAAAAGATTACAAATAGATCCATATCTGTCACCATGCACAAAACTCAAGTCCAAGTGGATCAAAGACCTAAACATAAATCCAGTTACACTAAACTTAATAGAAAAGAAAATAGGAAGCACTCTTGAACGCATTGGCACTGGAGACCATTTCCTAAATAAAACACCAACAGCACAGACCCTGAGCACAACCATTAATAAATGGGACCTCTCAAAATTGAGAAGCTTTTGCAGGGCAAAAGACACAGTCAATAAGACAAAAAGACAGCCAACAGATTGGGAAAAGATCTTCACCAACCCCACATCTGACAGAGGATTGATCTCCACAATATATAAAGAACTCAAGAAACTAGACATCAAAGCACTGAACAATCCAATTAAAAAATGGGCTAAAGAGCTAAACAGAGAATTCACAAAACAAGAACTACAAATGGCTGAAAGACATTTAAAGAAATGCTCAACATCCTTAATCATCAGAGAAATGCAAATCAAAACGACTCTGAGATACCACCTTACACCCGTTAGAATGGCTAAGATCAAAAACACCAATGACAACCAATGTTGGAGAGGATGTGGAGCAAAGGGAACACTCCTCCACTGTTGGTGGGAATGTAAACTTGTACAACCACTGTGGAAATCAGTATGGCGGTTTCTCAGAAAATTAGGAATCGAACTACCTCAAGACCCAGCCATACCACTCTTGGACATATACCCAAAGAATGCTGATACATACCATAAAGATACATGCTCAGCTATGTTCATAGCAGCACTATTTGTAATAGCCAGAACCTGGAAACAACCTAGATGCCCATCAACGGAAGAATGGATGAAAAAAATATGGTACATATACACAATGGAGTTCTACTCAGCAGAGAAAAACAATGAAAGCATGAAATTTGCAGGCAAATGGATGGAACTAGAAAAAATCATCCTGAGTGAGGTAACCCAAACCCAGAAAGACAGTTATGGTATGTACTCACTCATTGGTGGATTCTAGATATAAAATGAACAATCAGACCACAACCCATAGAACCATAAAGGCTATATATATATAGCATGGAGGTCCCTAGGACGACTGTGGCATATAATAAATTTCAGTTTTACTCAATTATTGAAAAAAAAAATAGCCAAATGAATGGAAACACATGAACTATGAACCAAAGGCTGAGGGGCTCCCAGCTGGATCAGGCCTTCTGAATAGGTGAGACAGTTGATTGGCTTGATCAGTTTAGGAGGCATCTAGGCAGTGGGACCAAGTCCTGTGCTCATTGCATGAATTGGCTGTTTGAAACCAGGAACTTATGCAGGGACACTTGGCTTAGTCAGGGAGGAAGGGACTGGACCTGCCTGGACTGAGTCTACCAAGTTGATCACAGTCCTCGGGGGAGGACTTGTCCTGGAGGAGGTGGGAATGGAGGGTGGGCTGGGGGTAAGGGGAGGGCGTGAGAGGGGGGGAGAATAGGGGAACCCATGGCTGATATGTAGAACTGAATGGTATTGTAAAATAAAAAATATATATCACAAAAAAAAAAAAAAAAAAAAAAGAAACCTCAACCCAGAAAACACACGTGGTACCCCTGCTGCGGTTGCTCAGGTATCGGCCACAAGGGCAGAATCTGAGAACGCTTGAGCTTTCCTCTGACAGCAGAGAAAGATGACCCTGTCAGGTTAAGCCTTGGTAGTCAGATGCCTGGGTTCGAGCCAGACCCCACACCTTCCTTACTGCCCCTGTGTTAACTGCGTTGCTCAGTTTCTTTGTGTCTTGATTCGTGAAAATGGCTTTGATGAGAACAACATCAACCTCCAGGGTACTGGGCTGAGTCAGGCGAGACCACACAAAGCAAGCCGAGCACAAGGCTAAGCAAAGAGTGTCATATAAGATTTCCCTGCAGTGTGCCATAGCCTCCCTGGCACCTAACTCGGGCTGTTCTCCACGACCTCCTTGACCTGATAAGTTGTTTGTTTGTTGTTGTTATGAGGTCCCTGCTGTTTGGAACACTTTCCACCAACCTCTTCATATGGCTCTCTCTTCCCCACCCATTAAGAAATAGTTCTCTTATATTTTTGGTTGTGAGGCTAGCCTTTAACAGCTGAGCCATCTCTCCAGCTGGTGGTGGTGCACGCCTTTAATCCCAGCAGTTAGGAGGCAGAGGCAGATGGATCTCTGTGAGTTTGAGGCCAGCCTGGTCTACAGAGTGAGATCCAGGAATGCTGCAAAGCTACACAGAGAACCCCCCCCCAAAAAAAGAAAGAAATAGTTCTCTCACATGTCCACAAAGAAGGTGAAGGGTTCTCATCCATAATAACACCAGAGAGTGGACAGAAACAGCAATTCTGGGCAACATGCTGTGTGGGAAGCCAGTTCGGAGGAGACCATGAAGGCATCAGACAGTAAGGAGTTTGCCTAGAGAATACCTTGGGATCTAAATAGGGCCTGATTATGATATCAAACCCCCACATGCCTCAGGACAACTTCGTACCCAATCTGCCAGTCAAATGGAAGTTCATCGGGTCAAGGAGGCAGACATTTGGTGAGCAGTGAGAAGCGGGAACCAGTTGGAAAACGGCTTGATCAGAACTCCGCTACGGGAAGACCACACTAACAGTGGTTTGCAATGTGAGTTTCCAAGTCTGGGGAGGGAAGAGATCACTCAGGCAACTACAGGTCTGAGTTCTTGAGATTCAAAACTAGAAAGACCTCTGTAAAAGGACCTCTGTCTTTCTGTTAGTAAGTGGTCATATTCATGGAATTAGGAATAGAGGGCCCTTTCCTCGTTATTTGTATGTGTGTGGAGGGAGCCGCAGGAAGCCAAGATTATTGGATAGGGGAGTAAAGCATCACAGAAACCTTTGGGCCCTCCCTGGGGGAGTGGAGCATCACAGAAAGTTTTGGGCCCCTCCCTGGGGGAGTGGAACATCACAGAAACCTTTGGGCCCTCCCTGGGGGAATGGAGCATCACAGAAAGTTTTGGGCCCTCCCTGGCAGTGACCCTCCCTAGTTAGGTGTTTTCCTTGAGTGTCAGAACCAAAAGTAAGGAATAGGGGATGGGGGAAATAGAAAATGTGGCTCAGATGTTTCTTTCTTATCCTGGGGATAGAAATCAGTCCTCTCCACTTGAAACTGAAATTGCAAGGCTCAGACCAGTTTGGCTTTATTCTTAAGGAGAAATAATATAATGAGCACAGGGAGAAAGAGTTGGACTTCTTGGAGAAGAACTTGGCCCAGATCTGAGGCCAAGACAGGAGCCTTCCCCAGACAGCACACTGTTTTGAGGCTCCACTGTAGAATGAAGGACGCCACTCATGCAGCACCTCAGATAGTTTGGAAAAGTAAAAGGATTCACATGCTTGCTCACACAGGTCCCTGAAGAGCTGAAATGTCCACACATCACAATGGTAGGAGCATGCCCCAGCCCTCCCCGCCCCCAGTCCCCATCTTAAAAACTCTAGCTCATGCAGTTAGCCAGCCTCTGTCACAGCCGCACTCTCCTTGTTGAGTCTTTCATAAACACATGGAGCATTAAAGAGACGAACGACAGAATTCAGAGTTCCCCTTTACCTGGTTTCTCGTAAGAAGCTGGGTCTGAGGCTAGGGTGGGAGACTTCCCTGGATAGCACACTTCCTTGAGAGAGGCCAGAGGAGCCCCTCCCCGAGATGTGGCCTCTGGCAGTCTCACAAATTCAGAGAAATGGGTAACTAGCTGAAGGAGAACTGAAGCCGATTTTCTCCTCAAAGTCAAATCTTCCCTCTTTCCTCTGTCCAAGTGCAGCCAGGTCTGGCCAGCCAGGAGCCTGCTGGGATCCCCGGAGTCTCCGCGGAGGGAGCAAATGAGCTGCTGCTGGCCTGGGGCTAAGCCCTTCACCCTGACCTGGGCTTTCAGAAAGGGAGCTGGTGCCCTGAATTATTGATGCCTAAGTACACAGTTCAGAATATAGGAGGAGCCCCCTCCCCTCCCACCACAGGAGGGAAGAAGCAGTTCCCTCAGGATGATGGAAACTTAAACCCAGTTCGCATGGGGGACACGGGCCAAATGCATCCTACGGATTGCATATTGGCGCTCCTCTCCATCCTCTCTGTTGAGACCACCTTGGGTTTGCTCTGACTTTAGAACTGTGACTAATGACCCAGAAGATTCTGAAAGTGAATGTCCAGACAGCACGGAGTGAGCGTACGAAACTGAAATGGATTCTGCAAACCTTTAAAGAGAAAAGAGGAAAGGGGATGGAATAACGCAGGTGCAGGGGGTGGTGGGGGGCAGAGGGGCTGATCAGGTAAGGGAGGAAGAGGGGCTGGTGATGAGGATGACTGACAGGTGGGGTGAGGGGATCAGGACCAGGGAAAGGATGAATGAAAGACAGTGAGAGCAGAAGATTGTACCTGATGCAGCGTCACGGGGAAGAGGGCAAATGATGGACACTGCTGCTCTCACATCCTCGACCACCACTGGCCACCCCTCACACCACGCAGTGGACCGGGCTGAGTACTAAATAGTTTGTACCTCTTCCTTCTCTAGGGCTTGGGGTTTGCCTGCCTATAGAATAGGCTATTGCCGTGGTGCTTATTCTTGTCCCAGGGAAGCATTTGCACCAATGATTTTCCATTCACCCAGTGTGTCTGAAGGCCTACTGTGCACCTGTATTAGCGGCTGTGCGTGCTGAGATGAGCAGACGGTGTTTCAGAGTTCCCAGGATAGTCAGGGGGCCACTGAGAATATACGACTGCTGTCTTAAGCACCTCCATTTACTTTGAGTAACGAGAGATAATTGAACACACTTCGCACTCCCCAACGGCTCTCACTGAGCCTTTGGAGGTTTCAGCCCACGGCTGCTGCCAAAGGCAGCCCACCAGGGACAGATCCCATGTTTAAAGGAATAGTTTTGTGCTTCCTCTGACGGGCGGTTTAGGAAGTACCAGTGAAAGAAGTGGGGGGTTACACAAAGAGAGGTAAGATGTTAAACCAAGAGAAAGGTCCCATTGGCAAGGGCAGAGACAGACAGCCGTTAGTTCCTTTAACAAGTATGTTTAAGTCCCCATATCTAAACTAGGGGACCAGGTACTAGCCCTGAAGTAGGTTTCGGGGAGCTGCTGAGGAGGCACTAAGTCAAGCAGTGGTTGTCAGAGCAGTGTGGGAACAAAGCTCAACCCATCATGTGCAAATGGTTCACACACAGAGTACTGTGACTTAAAGTGTAGGGCAATAATTGGAGGCCTCGCCAATGAGAAGACGCTGAATGACGAGGAGGGACCAGAGGGCACCGAGGACAGGTGGGATTTTGAAAGCTGAAGTAAAAAGGGATTAGCACATTGAAGAGCAAGGGGTTCATCTGGAGGTGGGAAACAGCGGAGAAATGTACAGCTGTCTTGGGAGATGTGAGCAAGTAAGTATTCATCCCAGCTAGGGCACTGATGACGGACCAAAAGAAATGATCCCACCTAGGTCTAACTGGGCGAGCCCACAAGTTAATTGGGATTATTTCTGGGAGCATAAGCAGAGGTAACTTCAAGGCAGCTCTGTCTTCAGGAAGCGCACCCCAACATGGATAACAAGTCACAAAAGCGGCCTTCCTAGAGCTCTCTGCACAGCTTACAGTGGCCCCAATGGAGAGCAGCGTCCTGCCCAGCGGTTGTTCACCGCTTGCTTATAGCCTCAGGAAGAATGCCTGGGAATCTTCTTCCGGAGCTTCCAGAATTTCCTAAGTTTCTTGAGCTTCCTGAATCTTACCTCTGTCCTCTCTAGGAGGGAGTGTTCCAGTCTGGTGGGTGTAACCACAGCACAGGAGAGTCTGACGGCCTTGGGAAGCTAAGTTCAGCTGGACTGTCACTGTCTCTGTGTGTCTGTGCGTCAACAGCTGCTAGCCTGGTCTGCCATCTCTTTGCTAGATGATTCCATTACCTATGACAGAGTTCCAGCCTCTCGCTGCCCACTCCCTAACCTTATCCGGACCTGCAGAATGGCTGGAGTGAAGCCTTAGGCTTAACATGTCAGATCCTGTCACTCACCCCAGAATGAGACTCCACTTAAAATGCCACCTCACACCTCTTGCACCTGCTGATTGTACAACAGCCTCCATGATGATCCTGCTGTTGTTCACACTGACCAGGCTTCTTCTCACACAAAAGATCCCGGATCCAACCGGCTGAGGACATCTTTCTCCCAGCCCTTTGCACACCTGGCTCCTTCTCGTTGATGTGCCCACCAACTCTTCCCTGAGTGCTTCATTGTTCCACCCAAGGGGGCAGCTCTGCCGCGGAGGGTCCAGACAGCTTCTCGCCAGAGCTGAAAGGCCACCTGGTCACAGAGCCGCCCACAGGGCCTCTGATTCCGGCCCCTGCTGACATTTTCACCGGCTGTAATTAACGGGTGCTACCTGTTTCCTAGCTTATCGGTTGTCATCCCAGGTAGAAACTGGGCTTGATAAGGGTGAAGACGGGGTCCTGTTTTTTATCCTCAGCATCTAGCAGAGCACCTGGCACTTCAAAGCCACTCAATAAATATAAATATATGCTTCGAGAATGAATAAATAATGAGAAGTGAGTCCTGGAGAGGATGCTTAGGCGTGTTTTGGAGCCGTCCTTGAACAAAAACCTTGACCACATTTACTCCTGGGCTGGGCTCTCTCTGCAGTACTAAAGAAGATGGAGAGGATGCTGCAAACCTGGGCTTTATGTTTTAGACCAATGCTTCTTAGCTACTCTGTCTGTGGTGATGGACCTGCTGTGTATCTGCTGTCAATATGATGGCCATTAGCCACACGTGAGTATTGGGTATAGGATATGCGATTGGTCCAGGTGAGGGACTGGATCTTTGATCTGAGGTAGCTTGAGTTAATGTAAGCCTCGTTTGCTGCATATTGTAGCTAGCGGCTGTGACATGGGGCAGCACAGCTCTGGAGATCCACAGCAATTACCTGGAGGTGCACAAACTCTGAAAAAAAAAAGTCCACTTCCTACCCAGCCATGTTTCCTCCCTGAACTGACATCTGTAGCAAACACGTGACCTGCTTTGTTACCCACCGAGCGTGGGTAAGGCTCTTATACCTGAGCACAAGGGATTCTCTTTTCTCTGGCTCCTCCTGATTCTTGGACGTGATATCTGTTACCTGGTCATATGACACTAATTACTGATGTCCCCAGCTGACGAAGCCTGCTCCTTTGTATCCCACAAAGACACAGTGACAGAGCTTGGGAACCCCTGGATCTCACTGGCAATACAGAGCTGCTGTGTCTTGTCTCATTCTACTGTGGTTCAGTCTCCATTCTAGAATTCCGTCTTAGGGATTCCGCCCTCCCCGCCTCCCCCAGGGCATCACCATCTTGTAGAGTTGCCTTCTCTGAATCTCCCACTGGGATTCTAGGGTATACGACTGCCTTAGTTTGCTGCTCTGTGGCTGTGATGAGCCCTGACCAGAAGCAGCTTGGGGAGGGAAGGGCTTATTTCTCCTCGCACTTCCGGGTAATGGTCCATCCCAGAGGCAAGCCAGGGCAGGAACTCAAGGCAAGAACCTGGGGCAGGAATTGAAGCAGAAGCCATGGAGGAGTGCTGCTTTCTGGCTTGCTCAGCCTGTTTCCCGGGAGCCACCTGCCACACTGGGAAGACCCTCTCACCTCAATTATCCATCAGTAAAATGCCCCACAGACTTGCTCAGAGGCCAATCAATAGAGGTGATTTCTCCTTTGCGTTTCCTCTTCCCAGGTGACTATAGTTGCTGTTGAGTTCGCAGAAAACAACCAGTCCAGCGACTTAGGAAGTAGGCTTTGGAGATCCTGTCTAACCTACTTCTGGAAGCGCATGCCTCTTCTGTTTGTTTATTGCACAGGACAAGGGTGCCCATCTCAGGTTTCATCTCATGGGGAGTCTGAGCCATTGCACATCACCACAGAAACCCGAATATCCGTCGCTTTAACTGCCAGAGTGTCACCGTCACTGCTACAGGAAGTTTATGAGGGCTATAACTCTAGCCAGCTGCAGGAGCATCACTAAATGGCAGTTCACACAGCATCTAGTGGCTCCGTCTTGCTGCTAGGCTTCACTCCATCCAGGTGACACACAGACATCATGTGACTTGTTCCCAATAGACAAGCCTCCTAGAAAGTGATGGATATGCTGACATACCCTCTCCTCTTTGGTCACGGCCACGGGTGGTCATGGATTTTGGCAGTATGGAGAAACAAATGGCTTCAACAGTCCGTTTTCTAAAGAGACCCGTGCATTGGCCCATAATTAATTTCTATATTAATTATCCACGCATGCCCTTGGCCCCACTAGAATTTGCTTCCTAAAGATAACAAATTCTGAAGGAAGGTGAAGCGGGTTTTCTGTAACAACAGACTTTCCGCAATTCTAGGCACCTCGGAGAGGATGGGATGGGCGCGGTCCAGACTCCAAAACAGTGCTCAGAGATATTGTCATGGGTGGTGGCTCTGCTGTTGAATAGAGGCCAAGAGTACTTCTCTGAGAGGTAGAGACACAGGCTGAGAACCATGGATATCACCAGTGGCTGAGGAAAACCTAGTCAGAAGGACATGACAGATGGACTTGGAGTCCCATACTAAGGCTTAGCAGTGGGCAGCATCCACATGTACTATGTCATCAGAGAATCACGACTGTCTGGGAGACACCCCAGGTTCCATCTCATCCCTTTTGACGTCTTCCTGTGAGTCATTTGCATTGATAAGATAAGAGATCCTCCCAGGGAGTCAGCAGCAGATGACTTCTAATAAAGATGGCTCTGCTGAATTTCAAAATGCTGGGGGTGGGCAGAGACAGCAGGGCATTTGGGGAAAGTCCGTCCCATGAGCTCCAGCACAGTGCATCCCCTCCTGGTGCCTTTGCTTCTTCCAATCCATCACCACTTCCTTCACACTGCTGTGTGTTTGGACCAAAACCTGGTACCATAGGAGCTGAGCCTCTGGTGACTCTCAAGCTGGGTCAGCTCCATCCTTCCTCTTCCTCTTCCGTTCTCAGCCCTCAAACTTCTAGGCCTCCAGGAGAAAGAAGTCCATATATGTGAGGGACTGAATGGTCTCTTGATTCTTCTCTATAAACACAGGCAACCCCTGCCTCTGCTGTTCCCATGACTGCCTTACTGTAGTAGAGACAACAGAATAGGTATTGCGCTGGGTTTAGTAATAATCCTGCCAACTCAGCTGCCTCAGCAATCTTGATCAAAGGCAGGCACCTCACAGGGTCCCATGATCCAAAACCCAGAGGCACAAGACAAACAGCTTTGTCCTTACACCCTATCAGAACAATGCATATGGTGAGGGTGGAAGGCTCCTTGGCTTATACCATTGTTACCCAGCAATAGTTCTCTGTGGTTCCCGGTGGGTTCTGCCATCCCAGAAAGCAAGGTCCTTATCCCAGGTTTTCTGAGTCCCAGAGCATCTCTGACCCTCAGTTTCCCCTTTTGTTCAGTAATGGAATGCTGTGGGATGTTCTGTATGTCCTGTGGGAGCCCTTCTTGGGTTCTTTGTGGCGTTACCCAGCAGGTCCGCATAGAGGATGATTAGGACCATGGCCTGAGTGCAGGTGTTTGAGATGGTCTGCACTTGGCTGTGCTGGGGGATGGCCTGTATGTCAAGTTGTTCTGATTGATCAATAAATAAAACCTGATCGGCTGTGGCTAGGCAGGAAGGATAGGCGGGACTAACAGAGAGGAGAAATAAAAGGACAGGAAAGCAGAAGGACTGACTGCCAGATGCCGCCAGCACAAGAAGCATGTGAAGATGCTGGTAAGCCACGAGCCACGTGGCAAGGTATAGATTTCTAGAAATGGGTTACTTTAAGATATAAGAACAGTTAGCAAGAAGCCTGCCACGGCCAGACAGTTTGTAAGCAATATAAGTCTCTGTGTTTACTTGGTTGGGTCTGAGCGGCTGTGGGACTGGCGGGTGACAGGGATTTGTCCTGACTGTGGGCAAGGCAGGAAAACTCTAGCAACAATGGAATTTTAACCTTCCCGGGCTCTGTTGAGAATGCAGCCTTTGCTGGAGTGTCTGTCCACAGTAAGGGTTAACAAGTGGGCACTGATGTTTTTCTGGCAAGCCTGCTATTCTGGTCATCCTTGGGGTCACAAGCTCATCAGAAAAGACTCTGGAAATAGGGATTGGGGGAGGGATCTATGACAAGACCTTGAGTGTTAAGTCCCTGGAACTTATATAAAATGCACACACACACACACACACACACACACACACACACACACACACGACACACAAAGTATAAAGCAGCTAACAGCTCTCATCTAGCAGTGGCTCTGGTGGCTGAGATTTGCCACACTGCTGAGTTTGGTGAATGACAGACTTCCATCATCTGCTCAGAGTTCACCTTTTCCACTGAGCTCTGGAGTTTATGATGGGTCTTTGAACTTAGGCTTCTCAAGTCCTCGGCCATCTTCTTTTTTCTTTTGTTTTTATTAAGAGATTTTCTATTCGTTTTACATATCAACCACGGATTCCCCTGTCCTGCCTCTTCCCATCCCCGCAGCCTTACCCCTAACCTATCCCCCATTCCCACCTCCTCCAAGGCAAGGTCTCCCCTGGGGAGTCAGAAGAGCCTGGTAGATTCAGTCAAGGCAGGTCCAGTCCCCTCCTCCCTGCATCAAGGCTGAGCAAAGTGTCCCAGCATAGGCCCTAGGTTCCAAAAAGCCAGCCCATGCACTAAGGACAGGTCCCGGCTCCACTGCCTGGGGGCCCCCTATACAGTTCAAGCTAAACAACTGTCTTATTCATCCAGAGGGCCTAGTCCAGTTTCATATGGGTTCCTCAGCTATTGGTTCACAGTTCATGTGTTTCCACTAGTTTGGCTAGTTGTCTCTGTGCATTTTGCAATCATGGTCTCGCTATCTCTTGCTCATATGATCTCTCTTCTGTTTCGTCAATTGGACTCCTGGAGCTCTGGGGTTTGGCCGTGGATCTCTGCATCTGCTTCCATCAGTCACTGGATGAGGGTTCTGTCATGACAGTTAGGGTGTTCGGTCCTCGGCCATCTTGAGGCTTACACACTGCCCTCTCTGCTCCGCTCTCATCTCCTGCTGTTGATGCCGCCATGTCGGTGAAGGCACAAACCCTCCGTCGTTCTTAGGTGATGTATCTTTGTGAGTTCTTTCAACCAATGCCACCTTCTTTCCCTCTGACCTTTCCTACGAATTACCAAGCAATAGCTTGGAATCTTCGTAATCAGTTTGGTGTTCTTCTCTTTCTAGCATCCCTGTTCATGCAAGCTTAAATATATCAAACCGCGTGGTACCATTTTTCTCTCCCCAGCCATCTTATCTTTTTTTTTTAAATCATCCCTAGTTGTCTGGTCCCGTGAACTCTACGGAAGGTACTTAGTGGAAATGACAGTTCATTTCTGCCAGTGCAGCAGGCATGCCGAGTGTACTGGGAAACAACAGCTCCCACTCTTCCGAGAGATAAACCAGCTCCCGGCTGCTCTGCCTCGCAGCCAAAGGTCCAGCCAGGGAGTCAGTGGAGAAATCCGGCTGAGTGCTGGAGTATAAAACAATTCAAAGGGGAGTTTCAGAGTAAGCCCAGGGGAGGTCCACTGGCTGAAGCTTAAAACAGCATCCTTCAGCATTAAGACAACACCAGCGCCTTGCAAACACTCTGCGTAATTCCTGTACCTGGACTTAAGGAGACAGATGCCTGACAAATAGCCTGAGCCTCTAGGCTTTCCAGGTCAGCAGGAAAAGGCAGGCACTCAGCCAACAGTTCTACCCTGTGTTTGAAGAAGTTTCAATAGCACAAAAGTTGAGGGAAATTTGATGAAAAGTGTACCTTATTGGTTCCAAGACACCCCCTTTTCAGATACTCAAATTCAAAATGTGCTCATGTTCCTCATTAAAAGCATCTCAACCTTTGCACATGCTGTGTGCATGCTTCCCTGCAATTTCCCATCTCCAGATTTCTGGCCATACCCAGTGCAGTCTAAAAGCTCTGTAAACAGTTGTTAGACTGCATTTTTATGGAACAATTCTATGCCTTTCTCTCAATTTCACTATGAATCTGAAGCTGCTTTGAAGATGGTTTATTAAAAAAAGTCAGGAGCCGGGCGTGGTGGCGCATGCCTTTAATCCCAGCACTCGGGAGGCAGAGCCAGGCAGATCTCTGTGAGTTCGAGGCCAGACTGTGCTACCAAGTGAGCTCCAGGAAAGGCGCAAAGCTACACAGAGAAACCCTGTCTCGAAAAAAAAAAAAAAAGTCAGCTGTGGTGGCACACATCTGCAATCCCAGCCCTTCAGAGGCAGAGGCAGAGGCAGAGGCAGAGGCAGAGGCAGAGGCAGAGGCAGAGGCAGAGGCAGAGGCAGAGGCAGAGGCAGAGGCAGAGGCAGACCAATCTCTATGAATTCCAGGCCAGCCAGAGCTATGTATAAAACTTTGTCTCAAAAGTAAATAGATAGGTAGGTAAGTAGATAGATAGATAGATAGATAGATAGATAGATAGATAGATAGATAGATAGATAGGAGGGTGGGTGGGTGGATGTATAGATGGATGGATGGATGGATAAAATAAAAGAGAAAGATTCAAATACAGTCTTAATTACAACAGAAAAGCAAAGAATACACTTTTTAATTAAATAAATAAAAAGCTATCAAGTGGCTGGTTGTAGAAATGATGAAGAACTTAAAAGATAAAATGTGCAATATTGGGCCCAATAATACAAACACCAGAGAGTTAAGTGAGAACTCCCCACCCCCCAATATCACTGACTTTCCTACACACACTTTGTGACCCTCCTCCCTGCTGTGGGGACTGTCTGCTACAAGGTGGTCCTCTCACTCAATTATGGCTGATTGAACCAGGGAGTCAGTTTGTTCCAATTTGAAGCAATCATTTTCTCTACAAGGGTGTCCAGGACTAGCTGAGGGGCTGGCCCCGGCTTGGTTCAGGGAGATGCAGAAGCCAGCCTGAGACAGAAGAACCAGAAATAAGACTCCATGCTTGACAGAGAGTTGGAGGGAGCTACATGTGCTGTAGCTGTGCTGTGTACTTCCTGTCTAATAGTAGATGTGCTGTGTACTTCCTGTCTAGTGGTAGCTGTGCTGTGTGCTTCCTGTCTGATAGTAGATGTTCTGTGTGCTTCCTGTGTAGTGGTAGATGTGCTGTGTACTTCCTGTCTGATAGTAGCTGTGCTGTGTACTTCCTGTCTAGTGTTAGGCTCGAATGCCCTTTCTGACTTAGGAGCTGCATTCATATACTCTGAACCGTATTGCCTGATTCTCCAGCAATTCAGTTAAGCGTCTGTTTCCTTGGGGCTGAACTGATGGAGAAAGGCTCCTGTAAGCTTTGTTCTTGCCATGAGTATTAATGCGGATCAATGTCACTGGCCACTTTAGTAAGCAAGCACGGATACCGCAGTGGTGTGACATGATAGAAACACACTCACTCAGATGACAGTGGTGGGTACTCAATGAGTGGCTTCCCACGGGGACATCTGGCTAGCCTCTGCTATGACATATGCAGGGGAGTATTCCCTGAAGCAGGCTAGCCTCCACTATGATGTTATGTGTCTTCAACGCTGTGTTTTGAATTAAGAATGAGGTTATTAGGACAGAACCCTACTGTAATCGAAAGGGACACAGGCCTTTCTTTCTATTCTGTGTTTTCTCATCCTTCAGGGCCTCTGAGTTCTTGTCTGGAATTTTGATGTAATTTAGCCGATCTATCCGAAAGGAGACAGTGTGGGAGGATCATGGGAATGTTTACATGGGTCAGACATATAAACGTCTGCATCATCTTTGCCCATTTGATCCAGTCATCTAACCACAGGAGGAGGGGAGGTGGTTTTGGATTTAATGGTAAATTAATGTTTAGGGTAATGATAATAGTTATAGTAGATGATGGTCCTTGAAGCATTCCATTAGGCATTGCACTGAGTTTTGATTCATTCCCTTTTCGTCAACAAAACAAAGGTTAGACAAGTACTTGCCCAAAGCTTCTGTGTGATTCGGGATTGCAAACCAGAGACCAAGGTCGCTGCATCAGAAAGATGCCAGAGTCTTAAGTGAAAGCAAGTAGCCCAGACCAGAAGCCTTAAAGATGAGCCCGTGTGGAGACGGACCCAGAGGACAGCCAGGCAGCAAACAGGCGTGAGCACCGAGCAGCGCTGGACCATGGAAGTTTGTCAAGTTGCTGGCTGGTGGGTGTCTGCTAACAGAGCCCAGAAGAGCCCAGCAGAGCCTTCCAGCTGAGCCTGGCTCACACCTCCGACACAGAGAGATGTCAGCCAGGAAAGGACTGCCTCTGAGTCTGGGAAGGCCACTCACTTGGTAGAATGCTCACCTCACATGCACAAAGCTGGTAACACAGGCCTGTGACCCATGCCGCTGGGGACCCGTGGTGGCAGGAGGAAGTCAACATCCTCCTAGTGAGTGGAGGCCAGCCGGGGAAGCAGGAGACCCTGTCTCAAGAAAGCAAACACAGACAGGCAAAAGCACTGTGCTTAGCTGCTCAGCGGATGGGGGAGCGAGCCCGCTGGGCCCACTGATTTCAATGCTGGTCTCACTCTGAAGCCCTCTCAGAGACACACCTAGATATAATGCTCGACTCTGAAAGTGTGCTCCTTCAAGACCGGGAGTTCATTTGTCTCTGAGTTCTGCTGTCCACACTGAAGGCCTGGTCTTTGGTCTGCAAGAATAAAAACCACACCCATATAAATCCAGGTGCTTTGAATATGTCTTATCTCTAAAGTTGTAGTGACAGAGGGGCCGTCCACATAGATGCTAAATTTGATCAACCAGAGCTAAGGAGTCTTCAAACTGCACTGCTCTGAACTGTTTCTTACTAGTCTCCAACTTAAAAATACGTGAATATGGGTAAGAATTTGACACATCTGTGAATTTTTCCATTTTTAGGCTAAAGGTGATATTTTTCTTTTGAAACTAGGTGATAGATCCCAGGGTAGGGACAGGAAATGTAACCTGGAACATCTTACAGTTAAGGTTTATAGAAAATGCTAGAAAAACAAAGAATGAGACACGAAAGGGACACAGGGTCCCTGAACCTGTTCCTGCTCTCAGAAATTAAGAAAGGAAATAAGATGATATTGCATCATAACCTCATTCATAACACAAATACATGAGCCCATACTGATGTAAATGTGAGTCTACACTGATGAAAATAAATGAATAGATTGGGCATGCGGTCCTTACCAAAGAGTTACAAATCGACACCCACACCAAGGCAGAAGAGTCGAATCTTTTCTTCTGCCATTGTTAGCAGAGGGTAGGCTTGAGAACCTGCTTCTACAGAGTACTTTATAGAAAGAGGTAGAAGTGAAAATTTACACAAGAGAAATCTGGAAACAAATCCCACAAGGCCAACAGCATTGGTGACAAGTCTTCTTTACACCACGTGCCCAAGATGAGATACCATGAGAATGACTCTCTACTTCCCTTGGTGTTAGACTCCTGCAAAATACCTGAGGCTTGTGGGCATAGCTGGGCAACAAAGGCACTGGTCTCACGTGCATGAGGCACTGGGTTGGGTCTCAAATCACACACACACACAGATGCACACACACAGAAAGAGAGAGAGAGACAGAGACGGAGACAAAAACAGAGAGACAGAGAGAAAGAAACAGAGAGAATATGGTTGGTTACTCAGACACATTGCCTTTGGGCCCATAGTGAGCTGACATGTCATTGTAGGAGAAAGTGGCAAAGAAACTGTTTCCTTCCTGGTGGACGCAAAGGAAAGAGGTACAGGGAGAGTCTGGGAAAACAGCATCACTTTCCAAGGCATGTCTCCAGTGACATTTTGATAAACTTCCAGTGAGCTTCCTCTAATTAGGTCTCTCTTCGTGAAGGTTCCACCACCCCTCAGTAGTGTGAAGAGCTGTGGACCAGGCCTTTAAAACATGGGCCCTGAGAGATATTTCAGATTCAAGCTAAATGTAAACCTTGTAAACCCTGAAAAAAACATCAGTCAACCCATAAACAAAACATGCTGCTGGGCTAGTAGTCCTCATGAATTTCAGGGTCATGAACAACAAGGATGCCTGAGAAGGTAGTAGACAGGAGATGGTACCAAATGTAACATAGAATGGGATCCTAAACCAAGTTGATGTAGGGGCAGAAACTGAGATCTGGTTAAACGTGGGAGCCAGTTCATAAGAATTACTGATATTGGATATTTTTTAAGACAGGGTCTCACTTTATAGTCCTGTCTTGCCTGGAACTCACTACATAGACCAATCTGACCTCAAACTTACAGAGATCCACCTGTCTCAGACTCCAGAGTGATGGGATAAAAGGTGTGTGCCGCCACACTAGATTTCTATATTGGATATATTTACAGGAAATGTACTGCCGTGAAGTCAGATGTAACCAATGCAGAGACCTAAGTGGGTGTGTGCAGAAGCTTTGTACAGCCTGTAGCTTTTCTGTGAGTATAAATGACTCTAAAATAGAAAGCTGATTTTTTTAAAGAAAGCATATTTTCATGGTTGTTAATGAGCAGAGCGGGCCATTTGAGCTCCTTGGAGTGATCTAAGCTGACATAGTTCAGTGGAAGTTTTTCTGTCTGGTTTCATTATTCCCAGCTGGCCATTATGTATGGTGAATGGCAGATTGCACTCTGCTGTTCAGCCATTTGTGTAACTTGAAATCATTTGCAAATCATCGAGAGAGAAATCATCGCAAATGTTGAGAGAGCATTTATATTTGAGTGATGTGGGTTTGAAATTAATATTGATGGCTGCCTCCAATCTTCAAACACTATGAAAGATGATTCTTTTTAGAAGCTTCATTCCAGTCCGCACAGTGGATGTTTTAGCTTTCCCTCAGTAGGTCCCAGAATGTGTAAACTGTTGGAAAAGAAGTGGAGCTAATGGCATAAACTCCTATTTGTTCTAAAAGAAATAGATATGTACAGATAGTTTCTACATACGGCAGCTTACAACCACCTGTAACTCCAGTGATAGGGGATCTGATGCCCCCTTCTGGCCTCCACAGGCACTGCACTCACATGTACATACCCACACACAGATGCACACACAAGTACACATGTTTTAAAATACAATAAATCTTTTTAAAAAATGTACAGTTCTCAAGTAACAGCAGAGGTTTTCTTTTCATCATTAATATGGGACTTAAAAACAAAAAAGTGCCTGAGTGTCCCAATTGCCAGAGTTTTTAGTGTGGTTATGGATTTACTCATATTTTGCTTAGTTTTCATTATTCTTTTGTCAATATTTTGTTATTTTAGGCTGTCTATTCCAACTAGGGAGAGAGAGAGTCAAGAAAGACAATATTCTCCTAACTTTATAGGAATTTTGTGTTGAGATAGAAAGTCCATTCCCCTGTAACTGTACAAGCCTGAAGACTCCTCCACTATCACATTAGGATGGTGGATGATGATGTCATACAGAATAACCTCAGATCCCACCGCCTCAGCCAGGAATGTTAGCGTTCCCCATTCTGCACTGAGTATGGGTCTGTGATAGCTGTTCTTTGGTGCTGATGCAAGGCCAGACCTCTTTAACCTGCACGCCACTATCTCCACGTGTAAATTCCATGGTAGTAAAATAAAGGCCCATAACTGTTCCAATGTGAAATGTCCCCCAGGGGCTCCTGCGCTCCCATGCATTGCCCCTGGATTGCAGTGCCTATTGGAAAGGACACTATGGAACCTTTGAGAGGTGAGACCTGGTTGGCGGGATAGGAAAGGTTACTGAGGGCGTGTTTATGAATTACAGGTCAACCCCAAATCCAGCTTGTGTCTTGTTCTCTCTGCTTCCTGATCGATGGCTTATATAGCAAACTATGGCCTAGGCTTCCTCCCATATTGCTAGAGCTCTAGCCTTCACACCACCATATCGCCATACCACGAAGCTGTGGCTAAAATACCTCCTCCCCTGAAGTTGCTTCTCATCAGGTGTTTGGATACTACTATCAGAAACGTCACTGACACAGGGGCCATAAGATGTTAGCATGTTGCCCTCTTCCCTGGTGCTTTTTCATGTGGTGCCTCACGTGGCAAGATGGCCTTTTCGTACGTGATTGGTTTATGCCCTTTGAGGTTGAAATCATCGTAGGCTATCTAGCTAAAGCAGAGGAGACGTTTGGCTTTCGACAAAGGCTCTAAGAGGTGCTATGTGAACATTACTTGATATATCACCGCGGGCTTTGGAGATGGAGAAGGGACTGAAAACCTAAGGAAGCTGATGTTGATTAGAATCTGGGGAAAGCAGGATGCAGTTTCTCTTTCTAGGACCTGCAGGTGGAGCAGAGCACCCTTGATTTTAGGACAGGAAACACAAGCAGCTTTCAGAACTAGAAGGCTGAGGGACAACTGCACTAAGAAATACGGGTTTTCATCTTGGTGCCTAAGACACCAACATCATTTACTGCACCAGTGTCTAGAAAAGTGATGTGTCTGTCAAGATGTTCGTGGGGACATTTGAGAATGAGGAGCATGCTGAAAGTCCAGTGGAAGCCGACTGCCCATCCAGGAATAACTCAAAAATAGAGAGGAGCCCTGGGAAGCAGGGAGAGTACTGTGTAAAGACCGGGACTCTGTACTGAAACACTTCCAACGCCTCTTTTGGCACACAGTGGGCATGAACTCTGAGTAAAAGTATGAACAACTGTAAGAGGAACTGGCTCATGCAGCTGGAGAAATGGCTCAGGTAGTAAGAGGCACGCTTGCTGAGGACCTGGTTCAGTTCCCAGCACCCACACACCACCTAACCACAGAGAACACTGGTCCCAGGGGAGCTGTTGCCCTCTCCAACTTCCACAGGCCCTGCACGCACACTGTGCATGTACATACATGCAGACAAACACTCCTGACATGAAATAAAAGTAAAAAAAAAAATCTTTAAAAAAATGAACTGGATTTCAACTCCCTGAAATTTCCTGAAAGAACTTACACACACACACACACACACACACACACACACACACACACACAGAGAGAGAGAGAGAGAGAGAGAGAGAGAGAGAGAGAGAGAGAGAGAGAGAGAGAGAGTCAGACAGACACAGGGACACAGAGACAGACACAGAGAGAAAGACAGAGACAGACAGACAGACACAAAAAGACAGATTGTTACTCTCATGCTTACATGTCTTTCTTCCTCCCCAGGTCTGGGGTGACTATGAGAGGAACTGTAATTATGCTCTATTGGATTTATATCCACAGACATACTTCTCATCCATGGCCCTAAATACTCAGTTCTCTCTAAAGCCAAACTTCAAGTGAACACCACTCAAACATACTCTAGGTAAGTGACAATTCCAAAATTTGATTAGTTGCAGCAATCTGGCTTTAGACCCGGTCAGAAGAAGATCTAACAGATCTGAGTTTCCTTGAACTTGACTCTGCACCAGGTAAAATGGGAGAGTGAGGACACAGTTGCCTTAGTGGATTAGACTAAAAACCCCTTACAAACATTTCAGGAGAAGGAGAAGGTACTAAAATCCGTCTGGGGACAATCCCTTCAGTATCTCTCAGGTGCCTGTTTAAGGCACTCATCTGAATCACATAATCTTTAGGATGCTCCAACTATAGGTTTCCTATAGATTACTTAAATATCTATGCCTTGGTACTTGCTATCACTCATGAAAAATTAAATGAGGAAAGAGCAATATGTATTAACAGATCTAAATTAGCTTTTTCTCTGATACTGGAAACTGTTAAGCTTCACATTTTTCAGACTTGCATGTCAATAGCTTTATTATGTCATTTAATATTTTACTTTGCACAACTGTCCTCTCTGTACCTCTCTCTCCCTTCTTCTGTTGGAGCTCGGCCAGCACAATATCTGATTCATGTTCATTTTGTAGAATTGGTTCCTGTTATACTTTGAAATATTGATTTGCTCATCACTCCAAATTTAAAATCTGTAATGCAGTTTGTCTCTGATACTTCTGCATGCCCCAGGATATTTGCTAAAGATAAAACAAGACCCTGTTGTTAAGTGAACTTTAGTAATAGATTCAGAGGTTCAGGGAACACAAAGCTTAAATTGCTAAAGGGCACCATTATTATTTCATAGTCTGGGCAGGGAAGGTCTCTGCCAGCATCAGAACGGGCCCGAGATTGGAGGAGTCCATCCTTCCAACCACACTGAAAACACTGACTGCAAGTTCATTTATCCTTGGCAAGAGTCAGCTTCCTGTTTTTGACAAAAAGGGAATGAGAGAGACTCAGAAGTCTCGTGAATATCAAGGAACTCATTATAAAAAAAAAAATGTTTTGCTGAGCAAAATGAAATGAAGACGAATTTTTATGAGAATAAATGAAAAGAATCTACAAGGGAGAATGCTTTACTTAGAAACGTCTGGATTTAATCAGCTGCTCGGAGACTGGTTAGATGGTGACTACCACCCTCCCATCCTTAGACTCTGATTTTGATTGTACTTATGTCTGTCTGGGTTGGTATGGTTTTCAAGTGAGTGACACCCCTCAGCTTAAAATCTATAGGAAATATGCTATATGATATATTTCAACAAAAAGACTCTACAAAAGTAAATGCCACCTACATTTTCATGTATATGTTTGGCTGCCTTGACATTTATTTCCATTGCTGGATTTTGTTCCTGGAAAGTGCTACGAAATACACGGGAATAACACTGAGCATAGAGAGGCTTGCCCAACTCCATTAACTAAAGTACAGGCGCACCATGGCCGAAACAGTGCCTACCTACTGCTCTCTTCCTCAATTCACTTATTAGATGGATCCAGAGAAATAGATGAAGCATTTCCTGCACGCCCAACCCCGTCCCACAAAGAATGCCTCCATGTTTTTAAGGAGCGAGCTAATTCCCATACATCTCTCATGAATTTTGTATCTAGAAATTCTCCATCCTGACACCCCAGGAAGGATTATGTCCTTACCTTGACTTGGTTGGCCAACCCAAAGTGGCCAGAGTGACATGGTACACCTCCCAAGCAGGGATCTTCAGGAAAACCCCTAGTTCCAATGTGGTTATATTCTGAGTGTAAACCATTTTTAAATGTCCTTTCCTGAGACCACCCTTCAGAACTTTGGCTCTACAAAAAATCCATAGGTGGATACTGGCAAGATTAGATTGCTCCTTTTCCAAATGCTCAACAAAACACATTTGTTTCCAGGAACCATCGATGACCAGGGACCCAACAGTAAAACAAGCCCCCACCTGCGCCTCCAAGAAGCACTCAGTCAGGAGAACAGGGAGAAGGCTGAAATAGAAACCATATTACAGGGTAAAAGTTAGTGGATGCTGGTGCAGAAGGTGTACGTGATCCCCGAAGAGAGAAGAGAGGAGCATACAGATATTAACAAAGAATGTAGATAGGAATAGACCTGTTACTATTTTTTTTATTTACTTTTTTTTTTTTTTTTTTTAGTTTTTTGAGACAGGGTTTCTCTGTGTAGTTTTGGTGCCTGTCCTGGATCTCGCTCTGTAGACCAGGCTGGCCTCGAACTCGTAGAGATCCGCCTGCCTCTGCCTCCCGAGTGCTGGGATTAAAGGTGTGCGCCACCACCACCCGGCTGACCTGTTACTATTTTAATAAAAGGTACGCCTGTGTATATTTATACACACATAGGTGTCTACAAACCTGTAGGATACTCTGAAAGTAGTTTTTACTTTCATTATATATTGTTATGAAAATTTTCACCCTTGAAGGGACGAAACAACTACCCCCCCCCCTCAGGGCCTAGTGTCAAACCAAAGCTTGACTCTATCAGCCTTCACCCTGGGAACCGAACCAGTTTATGGGGCTTACGTACAGAGCTGCATGAGAGGTCACGTGCAGGAGCACAGAGGGCCTTAAAGCAGCCCCACTGGAAGGAAGGCCGCACCCAGCAGGGATGGTGGCCTGCCCAGAGCTTTGCAGAGGGAACGCTTTGCCCTGAGTCCCTGTTTATACAGTCTGGCCCCTCCCTAAGACCCAGACACCATGTACAGTTAGGACTGAATTGCATATGACTTGTTCGAAGGGGTAGCTGCATGCTCAAGGTCAGTCCCCAAGTCCTTCCCTGAGAGAATGTCAACAGTCAAACACAGGTCAAGTGACTTTTTGTGAGCATGCCCAGTTTAACTCCTGAAGAGGAGGCGGTCTCAGTCTGAGGAAAGTACTTCCGGGCATATTTTATTATTTAAGAATCATATATTGCTCTTCGAACACTTCATTTTAGTATTGTCATGCCATAATCCTTAATATTTGGTAATGAATACTCAAGATATGTGATTTTAAAACATTTCTTTACTCAATTCCTACATTTAAAAAAATTTGCAAAGGTTTACATATAAAGAGCAAGATGCCTTATTTTCAACACATTGCATTTTCTCTTTGGATTCGGGAAAGAACTGATGGTTTTATCAAGACATATGAAGAGGAATTTGCCTCAGTGACCTGAGGACAAATCCCATCCAAGGCCAAACTTTGCTCTCTGGAGGAGGGGAGGATCATGACCCAGGATGGCTAGCCAGAGCCTCTGGATGCTAACAGGCAGAATAAAAATGAGGTCCTCTGCCCTCCCCACTGCAATACTACCACTCCTCGGGGGTGTCAGTTGGCGAATGGGTTGATTCCACCTCAGGTTTGATTACATATTGATTGAAGAAACACACCTGATTTGAAATCACCCTTTCTAATCATACATGAGGCAGTTTGTAACTGATCTGAGTGCTAAGATGTATGATGTATGGTATATGTTTTATTGTGTTGAGACTGGGGTTCCTAAACACCTTTCCAGTGCCTGACTTTATCAGGTAGACCCTCTTCTAACACTTTCACTTTTACATGTAAACAGCCGCACAAACATGCAGAATGTTACAGTGCATGTGCGCAAACACACACACACACACACACACACACACACACACACACACACACTGTACTCATGTTTGCACAGGTAAGATAACTAATCAGAGTGGGAGAGAATTTGGAAACATGAAGCAGGCAACTCAGAAAGAAGACATGTTTGTTGTAAAGAAATGATGGATGGAAATTGACAAGGTTTGGACGTGGCCAGGCATGCGCTTGTTCTGGGGACAGGCTCCGAATGTGTGATGGAGCACTGCACAGCCAGGGAGACCAGGATCACATCTTCCTATAGAATCTAGATGCCCTTTGGATAGAAATCCTTGTGGCAGCCAGACAATGCTTTTGAATGCTTCACTGAGGCCTTTTATTCATTCCCGCCACAAGCATTTCCAGAGTGTCTACTCAGTGAACGCGGCAAGTAGTGGAAGGTGGAGACCAGCCTCCATCCACACGTTCATGAGAAGCCAACTGCAAACTTCAAACAGCTCCCGACAGGGTGTCAAAGTGCAAGTTCCTGAAGGCCGACTTCAGGGATGGCAGATTGCCCCAATTAAGTTCCCTTTTGGGGCCTGCTTCAGTGCCAGGATTGGAAGAGTGACCCAAAAGAAGTCCATCCTGGTCAGTGGGTTATTTACACCACGTAACCTAGGCAAAGCCCGTTTTCTTTATTCTCTGAGCATTATCTACTCTTTCTGGAACATAGGCTCCATCAGCAAAGAAGAGTCTCCACTCTTGCTGTTCTCTCACGTCTATTGGGAGCCTGTGACACTGTGGATCTCTTGTTTGTCTTTGCTGAAGGAGAAAAAGCCATCCTTGTTTATATTTTGTGGGCTATTTGAATATAATGACATTGGAGGCATAGTTACAGGAAATATTTTTCTTGCAGATTTATTTTGTTATGTCTCAATTTTGCACTGTGCTCAGCCTGGGAAGCTAAGAAAACAAATGCTACCAGCTCTAAGAAAACCAGAGGAAGAATTATTCTCAGAACCCCCTGCCTGCTATCACCAGTGGGAACCTGAGAGGAGGGCATGACGCCAGAGTCCAAAGTATCAAAGCAGCATCAGCATGATTGGGCCCTCGGTGGTACTGTGTAACTAACTTCTTGATCTAAAAACATTTACATTTTTACTATAATAATTTAGTGTGTGTGGACACGAGAATAACTTTTCACTGGCCTAGAAGTCATTTTTACTCACCTGTATAAATATCTGGCAATTTTGTCTCATGGGAGAATACCATGATAGTGTGATTCCTTTGTGACTGAAATGTGGTGAAGACTTGAGAATATGAGTATTTCAATTAGTTAAAGATCAAAAACAAAAGCACTCATTCAAATTTGTTATAAGTTGATCACCTTCTCCAAAATCACTTCTATTATTATAATTCTCAATTCTATAACAATAAAACATTTGGCAGTTGGGTAAAGATCACCTCCAAGATCCAGTGTTGCTTTCCCCATCTACTTACTGACATGAGAGAGAATTGAGTCTGAAGGTAGCAAAGATGAAGATTCTTGTATGGCAGCAGTCAGAATTGTACATTCAAGGCTAGTGGGGCTGATGGTAAGACCTAATCTAAAAAAGTGCAATGCCCTGAGTCAATAGATTAGATAGATAGATAGATAGATAGATAGATAGATAGATAGATAGATAGATAGACAGATAGACAATAAATAGATGATAGATAGATGGATAGATAGATAGATAGATAGATAGATAGATAGACGATAAATAGATAGATGATAGATAGATGATAGATAGATAGATAGATAGATAGATAGATAGATAGATAGATAGATCAATGCGCATCCTGATGGGCAAGCCAGCTCCCCAGACATCGTTGAGGCCTCTCTGCACTTGCACCTACCTTGGCAATTCAGGAGTGCAGCACTTCTTGCCTTCCATAGACTTTCCTAGACGACATTGCATCCCAAAGATGTGGCATGATGCTCCTCCACAATGGCCCCCCCACATGCAGCCTCACTAAGAGGGATTAGGCAGTTTTGAGAAAGGTTTTACAGTGACTTAGACTCCAGAGGGAAAAAGCTGAGGACCCATGTGGGGAGCTCGTGGATGAAAGGAAAAGCCTTGTTTCCTTTCAGACTGTAACATCTGGCTGGGCCTCTGCAGAACACAGGACTAAGGAGAATGGGGAGGGTAAGGTTTTATTTGAAAGCATGTGTACATGTGTGTTTACGTGTGTATGAGAGAAGAGGGGAAGGGGTAGAGTCCAGGAGTGCAGCTGTGTGTACAGGTGTGCTCACCTGTGAAGACACATGTAGAGGCTGGAGGTTGATATCGGTATGTCTTCCTCAATCACTTCTCCACCATTGGGTTGGTTGGTTGGTTAGTTAGTTGGTTTGTGGTTGGTTTTGAGATATGATCTCTCAGTGAACCTGAAGATTGGCAGTTTGGCCAGCAAGGCCCCAGGATCTACATTCCTCTGCCCCCCAGCACTAGGGTTTGAGGTCCACAGCAACTTACCTGGCTTTTTTCACGTGGGTGCTAGGGGATCCACCCTCACATCTTCATGCTTGCTCCAGAAGCATCTAGCCTACTGAGATACACTCAGGTGTGATTTTTTTTAAAATAAGCTGTCTTTTTATTTACAAGCTGTCACTATAAAAACTGAGTAGCAACAAAAAAAGTGTTTTCTTGATCAATGTCAAGGACAGGTACCTTCCAAAATGCTAAGTACAACATCAGTATTAAAATGTTAAATTCATGCTGTCTGTACTGCTTTTGTCAAATGCATGCATGCTCCAGCTAGAGTGTGTGAAACACAAATCCATCCTTGCAGAGACAGAAAGAACTCTGCAGAAGCTAATGACATGCGTGCAGCAAGGGAAAGATGAATGGAAACTTAAAGATGATGAGTCATGAAGGACAGGTAGACAGATGTCGTCCGCACCCGTGTTTTAGCCAAGTGAGGTGGAACTGCTGATGTGGCCATCTTGAAGGGTTGGGACAAAGCCGTCAGGGATACGTGGAGGGACATGCACTGCTTTCTAGTGCTGTGTACGCACTGATGGAGTGTCACAAACAGTGCCATGTACTGGCTTGGTGTCCCTGAAGTTCAGGAATCCAGGTGACACACAGGCTTAGGGCCTCTTCCAAAGCTGCCACCAAGTGCCACCGGGGCTTGGAGCATCTGCAGGCTCAACTGAGAATAGGTCGACTTTGAAGGCATTTATAGGTGGCTGTCTGGCCACCTTCAGTCTCTGACAAATGGTGTGTCCACTGTCACTCCCAAGGTGGCACTGGACTTCCATCTGAACCAATAAGAGAAGACTAACAGTAATCACTTGGTTTTATAACCTGTTCTGGGTGTGGATTCCTGTTGCTTTTTGTGTACTCTGTTCATTAGAAGCATGCCAGTAGGGTCAACTCACACTGGGGAGACAGACCACCTAGGAGAACATCAGCCTCGGGGATCATGGGAAAGCATATTGTAAGTTAGCTTCTACTCGGTTCAGTTATAGAGTGGAAGGTCAGAGGTCATCATGTTATAAAGCTGAGACTGGGTCTTCCTGAGTTCATGACTATTTATCCAGACACTGTCCACACTATAAAGAGGGAAACAGGTCAGGTTGGAAACTCACCTCAGGACAGATGAGTGATGTTGCCTCCTGTGCTATTTGGTTTCTACAAAGGCATTGACAGGTGGGTCTTTAGGGTCATCGTTTCCAAATAGATGGTCACTGACATGGATATAGGGCCTGTGATTCATGATGGCTTCATACATTCCACACAGTGCTTCAGAAATAAAGCAAATTGTTTTCCTCTTTGTTTTTCTTTCTATCAGCATTTTGACTTGCCTCTATATATAGATTACCGTAATAATGTGCCTCCTTTTCAATTGCTAAAATAATGCATGTTTATTTTAGAAAAGGAAGAAATCACAGAGAATTTGAAGTGGAGGAGGACACAGCATATTTGATCCACTTAAACTGGCAAGGTACCCTGTTGTCCGAGCAGGGTGTGGTCAACAGCACCAAGGCCAAAGCCTGTTTCCATGGCTACCAAACACAAATAGGGGAGCTTACAAGTCCCAAGGGACCAGCAAGGTCTTGCTGATTGAGGATTCCATTTGACAAGTTTCTGGGTGACAGGGACAGTAGTGTAGGTAAAGATGACATCAAGGTGACATCCAATGGCTCATGGTTAATGGCTTCTTCATTATAATCCAGTTATTTTATTCCTTTGTATACAAAGTTGTCTATTCAGTGCTTTTAGCTCTAGGCTAACATGTATACAATTGTGACCAGTTTTATAGGCAGAAATGCCGAGATGGTTATTGTAGAGATGGTTGACATATTTAGGTTGAGTGAGAGAATTAAAATTCTGGCTACCTGAAGTACAGGTATCTCAGTTTTCTGTGTGTGACATCTGACATGTGTTAATAAAAGCACATCTGCAGAACAGTCAATGGGGGCCAGACACTGTGAAGAATGCAACACAGACATTTTCTCCTCAAATCCACAGAACAAGCTCATAGAGAAGTGCCGCCATCAGTGGTATTGTTTGTATTTTATTGTCAATGGAGATATCAACAGTATCATTTTCCTAGGACTGGCATTACCTCAACTCAGACTAGGTGTCATGTCACTACAAAGTCCAAGAAATTGGGTCTCTGAAAACAACAAGAGGGTATTACTTCATAGTTCTAGAAGCTAGATGTCTCAAGACAGGTGAGGACGGGGCCATGCTCCCTTTGAGGCTCTCTTTGTCTCTTTCTATAAGCACAAGGTAAATGAACAAGGAGAGAGCTAGGCTCCGCTTTTGTGGTATGAGTGAGGTCAGGAGTGGGGAAATGGGGGTGGAGGGAGAATGGGAGGAAAGGGGTGAGGATGTCACAGAAGGTGGGAGACTTTAGTGAACAAAAGCAAACACTTTCGTTTAATTCGTCAGGCTGTAACGTAACATGCATTTGAATTTCAATTCCAAGTAATATGCATATAACTTATAAAAGAGAATCTCGGTTCTAACCAGCATTCTACACTGCCTTAACTGGCCCTGCACAGCACTTAACAGGGTGTGATTTATGCTCTTGACTTCACAGGGTATGATTTCTTCTTCTTGCTAATTAAAAGCTGCCAACAAGCTGGTTCTCTTCTAATTTATTTAGGACTAACATTGCAGATGGGAATATTATATAGAGTCTCTTTACCAGATTAGGTGAAGCTGTGAGCTTGGCAAAGATCCTTTGGTAAGATGAAGAGCCACTTAATTTTTCCTAGACTAATCTACGCACCTTAATTCTTAATTAATTAGTTCTGATTACCAAGATTGGTGGGGAATTACTTGGTGTTACTCTACTGTAGATTATCATTGTATAAGACCTTTCATTTTTCCTCATGTAAATGTGACTATAAAAAGATTTCCTACTTCCAGAGACTGCCAGGCAGATGAGTGTGTGTGTGTGGGGGGTCTATAAGCACAAGGTAAACGAACAAGGAGAGAGCTAGGCTCCTCTTCTGTGATATGAGTAAGGTCAGGAGTGTAAAAATGGGGGTGGTGGGAGAATGGGAGGAAAGGGGTGAGGATGTCACACAAAGCCTGGGAGATTTTAGTGAACAAAAGCAAACACTTTAGTTTAATTCTTCAGGCTGTAACGTAACATGCATTTGAATTTCAATTCCAAGTAATATGCATATAACTTATAAAAGAGAATATGACATAGATTTTGTTTGTGCTGATGCTTGAGGTGGGTATGTATGGGTAGGTATAGAAACAGGTACAGAGGCATGGAGACAGGGGAGGGATGAACACGTGAAAATATGTGTTCATGCCATAGTCAGTTTGGGGTGCTCTAACAAAATGCCCTAGACTATGCAACCTAAATGGTAAAAAGAAAACCTGTTATACAGTTTTGAAAGGGTGGGAAGTCTGAGATCAAGGCATCGGCAGATTGCTGTCTGGTGAAGGCGAGCTTCTTATCCCACAGTCTTCACTGTGTCTGCCCATTGTGAAAGGAGGAAGCAATTCTCTGGGGCATGTTATGAAGACACTAAACCCATTCATGGGGCTGCACCCTCACAATAGCATCTAAATAATAATTACTTCCCAAAGACCCTTGCCTCTAATATCACTTCACCAGTAGATAGATTTTTAGGGGTTCCCAAGCATTTACTTTCTCTACTTTCTCTCTCTCTCTCTCTCTCTCTCTCTCTCTCTCTCTCTCTCTCTCTCTCTCTCTCTCTCTCTGTGTGTGTGTAAATGTATGTATAAAGAAGCAAGTAGCCTGTAAGAGCTAAATCCCTGTGTGAGTTCAAGGATTTCTGGAGGAAAAGAAAAGTATATATGATGTTAAAAGAAAGCATGGACCCACAGGATTTTCAACTGAATTACAAATTGGAAATAAACATTTCTGACCTCCAATTTGTGTCTGTTCCACACACACACACCCATCACTCTTAAGTCATAGAGCTTGAAAACTCCTAGGGAATATGTCCAGTATATTTTCCACACGTCACAAATCCTCTCTAGACCTGCAGTGATTAGGGCCAGAGTGGAACACAAAATGAATCGAGACACTTAGTTTTCAGTAAAATAAAGTGGTCATTCGTATCTGTAGAAGCCTTTCTTACATAGCAAACAAAGCTGGATTCTGAACCTGGAATGGCCATCTTGACATGGTCATATAGTCTTGCCTTTGTCCAATGTAAAGACCATGCAATCTTCTAAGCTAGGTCCAAGAAATTAGCTAGTGGGCCAAATAGTAACTTTTCGATCAATCCGAACGTTCATACTGTTGACCAGCTAAATTCTTTACTCATTTTAATACTTGCCTGATGGATTAGCCAAGGATCTCCAGAGAAACAGAATCAATTAGATGTATATTTTATCTGAAAGAAGTTTTGTTATGAGGAATTGCTCATGGAGGAAGCTGAGAACCCTAATCACTCTTCATCTGCAAATTGGAGACCAAAGGAAAACTCATGTTCTAATTGAGTCCACATTTGAGAATCGTGGGAGCTGAGGGCGTAAAACTTGGTGTAAGTATAGAAAACAGGAGTAGATAGGATACTATGGGAAGGGATTGGATGGGGTGGAATAGAATGGGATGGGATGAAATAAATGAGAAAGGATGGGATGAAATAAGCCAGTCCCAGTGAGCAGTCGAGAGCTGAAAGGAGCGAATCCTTTGTTTAACTGAGCCCCTCCACAGGTTGGACAATGTTTACTCACCTTGAGGAGGAAATCCCAAAGCTAGTCTCATCCTGAAATGATGTCTGTCTAGACATCCTATGGTCAATCTGAGGTGCATTTCAAACCTTCTAGGCTGGTAGAGGTTCCAACAAATCAGGTCATTCCTGCTCAGTTGGGAACAAAGAGATGGAGCCACAGTGGGCATGAACTGTCACCCAGGGCTCTAACTGAGGTGCAGTTGTTGCTGTCTTGGCTGGGTTTCCTACTGCCCTGCACAGGTGAGGGATTCTTGGTGTAGCAGAGTGGCTGAGAATTTCAAATTTGGAATGAAACAGACCTCCCTCTCCTCTGCCACCTCTTAGCTTCAGGAGTTGCGGTATCAATCTTGCTAGTCTTTAAGATCTCTCATAAAATGTAATTAAAGGATACTTTCTTGTCAGAGTAGCAATAGGGAACCCATGAGATGATATAGGTGTTTAAGCCCAGCATACAGAGGTGGTTTTTCAATTCTCAGTTATAATTATTAGTGTCAAATAGGAATAAAAGCATTCTGGGAGGAGGGAATAGTCTAGAACAAGTAAGTGTTGCATAATGCACACCCATTCTTACAACCAGGACTGGGCACCCTTTGTTTCTTAAGTCTGGTTTGGCTAATGGAGAAGGCCAATGGGGAGATTTTAGATAGGATGCTCAGAAGATCAAAGGCCTCACCCCTGTCCTCATTTCCCTCCTAATGACCCTGTCCTTACTCCATTCATGCCAATCAGAGGTCTTTCTGATCTCTGTCACTCCACCCAAGCCCATCACTGTGGAAAACAACAAGGGTTTGGCTCCCCAGCGAGAAACTTGGGGATTGCTCCTCGCTCGCTTGCGTGCTTGCTTGCTCTCACTCGCACTGTCGCTGAGCTGGCCTTGTTTATCAACACTCAGGTGAGGATGTAATGATAATATGATGAGCCGCCAGGTTGGGAGAAAGTGAAAGACAACAGAAGCCAGGTTCTAAAGAAAGCTACGTGTCCAGGGTTGATGCCGGGGCTTGGGGCCAGTGTCTGGCAACCTGGCAGTCAGTGCCTAAAAAGAAAACAAAGAAAAGAAAACAAATTTGAAAAACACAGCCTCAGCCGTTTTACCACACAATAATTGCGCACAAGGAAACTTACTCCTGGCACCTGGCCGGGAAGGTAATTACTCTCCTTCTCTTCTCCAGGGAGCATAATAACTTCATTGTTTGACTGAGTGTGAGAGGTGCAGGAGGAGCAACCATCAGAAGAGGAGCAAGGGCTAGGGGAGAGCCTGAGAAGAGAAGGTGTGGCCTTTGATGTGTTTCCAGGCCTAGGTCCCTGACCCGAGCTGTGAGAAATAAGCATGTCGGAGATCTTTGTCTCCTCACCTGTGAAGACAGTTGTATGGTTGCCAACCCTCGCCTTCATCTGCCCAGAACGTATTAAATCAACAGTTCAGCTGTCATCAGCCAGGCTTCCAAATCAAAGCACACACTTGGGTTTGACTTTATTGACTCGCCTCACTGCGAGTGCGGGATCAGATCTCTGTAGGCTGAGATAATTCCGGGAGATCCTGGGGCGTGTGATGGCTTCTCAGTGAGGCTTATCAGCCGTTCTCCAAACACCGTCTTCTGGCGCAAGTGAAACCATGCTGAATGATGTTTGATATTGGGGGGGGGGGGATGTCAACAAACTTTTGCTCAGAGGGTTGGGTTACAACAAGCCATAGCATTCATGGCAGTCTCTCTGGAGGGTGATTCTTCCATGGACAAGGGGGTGTGGAAGGTGTCCTAAAAGTGAACAGAAATGTTAAGAAGTCCATCTGGTCTGGGACCGAGTCATGTGAATATAACTGTCTAACTTAGAAGTGACCCATACCATAAAGTAGGTACAGGTGATGAGAAAGAACTAAGGAAGAGGTTTCTTTGTTTTTCTTGGACTAGGACAGAGATAACCAGACAGATTTTAATGAAGAAGAAGCCATCATAAATGGACCCTAGAGAAGAGGGTGGAGCTTTGAAATCTGATGGAGCAGTAAATACCATTAAAGACAGGAATGTACAACTTTGCTATCTATGACTCACTTGATAATTTGATTTTACCCTTTGTATTTTAATAGCAACATTCTAAATTTTGAGTGTAAAATTTAGGAGACTTGAACATGTAAAAAAAAGAAAAGAAAACTTCTTGCCAATTATCTAGGTAAGCTTTTGTGCTTACTTACAAAGATCAAAGGCTAAAATGAACCTGAAAGTTGAAGATATTCTCATCGTGGGCTTCAACTTTTTGACCAAGCGCCACATCCAATACTGGAAGGTGACTAGAGTGCCAGGTAAGCACACAGGGTGCCTTAAGGCCTTGGTAGCTGTCTAAACGGTCTAGGAGCTCAATTTTGATACTTTCCACCGTGAGAGCACAAAAGGCCACGTGGGTTTCCTTCCTCTCCAGTTTGCTTTTGAGGGCCTCGTTGCCTCCCATAGGCCAGATGTTCCACAATATCTAAATTCACCTCCTCGCTGAATAGACTACTTCTTAGACAGGATTACACACAAGCTGATCAAATGCAAAGGCCAAGCAAACCTGCCTGGGCCACAGAGGCCCTTACAACTTTTGTCTTAATTGTTTGATGCTTGTGTACAATTAAGTTCAATAGACACCAGTGCCCTGATGTAAAGAGACCTGTAATCAGGCCATTATAGCTCAGCTTCACAATTGATTCTGAAATTTGAATGTAAGCTTTTATCTTCAGCCACCGTGTGTTCACACACCCCTCTGATTTTCCTCTCTTTGAACCTCTTGTCCCAGCAGGTGGCAGAGTGCAGAGCTCAGATACTGCCATTTTGGTGACAGACTAGATACACAAAGAAATACAATGGGTGACGTCTGGCAGACATGGTGGCATAATACATGTGAAACTTAAATTGTTCCTTTGAAAACTCCTTTTATAATTAAACCTTTTTTTTTTTTTTTTTGAGGCACGGTCCAACATAGCCCAGGCTGGCCTTGAATTTGCTGTGTCATAGAGAATGACACAGAACACTTGATTTCCAGCCTCTACATCCCAGATGCTGAGATTATAGGTGTGTAATTAGGAAAATGTTAGAGCTGTAAAAAATACATATATATAAATTTTTAAAAGGAGGTCTAATTCAGATGGTCTTATGTCATTCACTTGGATTCTTACAACTAAGAAACTGGTGTTGGCTCATTACCCTCCACTAACTCCAGTGTGTGTGTGTGTGTGTGTGTGTGTGTGTGTGTGTGTGTGTGTGTGTGTGTGCATTCATGTGTATACATCTGTGTATGTGTAGCATGCATGAATGTGTTTGTATATACTTGTAGAGTCCAGAAGTCTATGTTGGATCTCTTTCTTAATTACCCCTCATCTTGTATTTTAAGGCAGGGTCTCTCACCAAACCAGGATCTCACTGATTCAGCTGGAGCAGCTGGACAGTGAGATTCAGGGATCTATTTCCCTGTGTCCCCACACCAATACTGGGTTTATAGGTAGACACTCACACCCAGATTTTACATGGGCATTGAGGATCTGAACACAGGTCCTCACACTTGCACGAATAGGGACCTTACCTGCAGACCTCTCCCCAGCCCTGGTTTTGGTTTGTTTCCATTACATTCTTTTCCTGTTGCATGGTTCAATCCAGGATATTACATTGCATAGTTGGCATTACCATCACCTTACACTGCTACATAACAATGTCTCATTCATTCTTTATGTGGCACTTATTTTATGAATGTGACAACAAAAAGCCTAACAAAAGCCATTTCAGCATGGGTGGTTTGTTTGGGCTGATGGCTTGGGTGGGGACAGTCCATCATTGAAGGGAAGACTTGGCACAGAAGCCATGGTGGCTGGGGCTGTGGGCAGCGGGTCATATCATATCCACAGTCAAGAAGCAGAAAGGGGTGAACGCTGGTACTCAGCTCACTTTCTCCTTTTTAGTCAATCTAGAACCCCAGCTCATGGAATGGAATTGACTACATTCAGAATAGGTGTTCCCACATCAGTTAATGTTCTCTAGAAATCCCCTCACAGACACACCCAAAGATCCGCTTCACTAATGTTCCTGCCCTTTCTTAATCCTATCAAGCCAATTCGCCACCCTGCCTTGTTTGTCATGACTTTGAGAGTCTCAGTGGGTCCCAACTTGGTATCCTGCAGAACAACCCTTCCTCCGTTACCGTCTGCTGTTCTCTTCCTGGGGCGGGAGATTTGATACGTGATAGGTCAGAGGCACAGGGCACCCACATGGCATCAAAATGATTTCATTTTCATCATCATTTATTTGTAAAGTGTGCAGTTGTGGGTATTCCTTATTCCTTGAGCTATAATCAAATGGCATACTATTTGCCTTGGCATAGGAACTGTGTCACATGCAGCCATTGGGAGTCCTTAGGGCGTGGCTCTTGTTCCTTTGATATCGTTCGATCCACCAATTTCTTTACTAAACACATTCTAACCTTTGGGCACTACCAGATGTTTACAACTACTTTATATATTCACTATCCCAGCCCTCAATTCAGTAATTACTCCTGAGGTATGTTCACAGATTCTTTTAAATGTGAGAATAGAAAATAAGCATTTCTTTTTATAAACGTGGTTTTATCACTTGATAAGCATATTACTTTAAATTTTTCTCTTAGTTAAAGAACGTGGAAGATTGCTAAGGATTTATTTTCTCTTGTTGAGACATTGTAAATTTAATGAATACTCTTATTTACTGACCATCATGACTCAAAATATAAAATATTTTTTAATTTCTATAGGGATTTTATACCTCTATAGACTTTATAAAATATATTACATTTCTGATTTATTGCATTTTAGCTTCTCAAATCATTTTTCTGAAACACATTTGCTTCAAATGTTTCTTGCATTGGTCAGAGTGTGCCAGATTGTACCACTGTTGCAGAAATCCCCAGTTCTCACTGGCTACTAACAGCAATGATTAGTTCTCATTCAGGAGTTGTGTCTACCTTTGGTAACCAAGAGGCTCTGTGCCACGCCATCTCCTCTGAGGGCTTGAGGCCACACAAGCTTCATCGTCTTGAAAGGAAGAAAAGACAGAAGTGAAGCACACTGTTTGCCATTCTTCATTGGTCACAGCAGGTCAGAGGTTCACATGGTGGCATCTGGCTTCACTGGGTGAAGTCCTCCCATGAATCCTGCAGGGAGAGAACCAGAAGTACGGACAGACAGCTCAGATGACCGCTATGTTCAGGCATGTGCACACACATGTGGGAACCCAGCTTTCTTCAAGTTTGTCAGCCTGCTAATGATTCTTTAGGACACAAATAAGACTCAGTAGAGTTTCCCGTGTTGCATGCTGTAAACGTTTCCACATTCTCCCCAGCCTCTAAGAGGAACCTTAACTCCAAGATCTGTAAGAGCATTAAAGTTGTTCCTTCATCAAATCGATGGCCTCCGAGGGGAAGGCCGCTTGGGGAAGGCTACCCTCTTGTCAACAACTTGTCCTAAGTCTAGATGTTAGCCCACACAGTAAATCTGTGACCGGGCTTACACGACTATCACCATTAATTGGTGTTATCATCGTAAAACACATTTGACAGAAGGTGAAACTAGTGATCCGCCATGCTTAATTACCCGTGATCTCTGCAGTGGGGATGGGCATTAGCAACTGGCTTTTCTTCCATCAGTTCTTAGGCTAATAATGCTTTCAGTCTCCACTTTTCTCCCAGCCTTAAAACCTCTTACGTTATTATTCCCTTTTTAATTATCTTGTGTTAGTCTCATACCGTTCGATTATAAGATTTAGAATTCACATATTTTATAAAGCGACTGTCCCTATACTGTCAATGTCTGTCTTTACAATAAAGGACTCAGTGGTGGACAATTCTGTACACAGATGTTACCATTTTCTCTGATTTATCTTATGTCACAGACCCTGGAAGAACAGTGGAGTCCAGGAGGACTAACGCTTTTCTGTTCTTGCTACTGGCTGTTTATCAAAGCGATTGATCCCAACATATGCTCTCAGCCAGAGTGTGCACCTGAACTCTTCCCAGCATTAGTCATTACAGGCAGCATTATTTTTAGTCACCTCTTGAACAACAAATTAATAACCCCTATTAAGAGAAATAAAGATGTAGAAATGAGAATGGATTTTGAATTGACATGATATCATCTCACATTTTAATTGGAGAACAGTACACCATCTATTTGGCCGACAAATAGCTGTGATTAAAGGTTAGACAACATTTGGTTATAATAGGCCCAACATCAAGGCAGCAGCTTTTGCCTGTAATGCCCTGTGATCTTATCGCTTATTTACTGACTAGCTCTTTTAATTGCCTGCTCTTCAAATACACAAAATCTTACGTTCATGATTTTATTTACTTTTAAAAGACACACAATACTTTTATGTAATAAAATACTAATAACATACAAGGAATGAACTTAAGAACAATGTAAGTTGTAAGGAAGGGCTCTAATAGGAAGTTTGGGATTTGGGAAAAGTAATCAACTTCAAAATGCATGTGTTGGGGCCTGGGAGGTGGCTTAGCAGTTAAAAGCACGTACTGTACTGCTCTTGCAGGGGGCTTGAGTTCAATTTTCAGCACCTTGTTTACAAGTGCCTGTGACTCCAGCACCATGGGATACAGCACCCTCTCTGTCTTCACAGGCGCCTGCACGCATATGAACATTACCCCACACAGACACACAGATAAATAAAATAGCCAAACGAATGGAAACACATGAACTATGAACCAATAGCTGAGGAGCCCCCAACTGGATCAGGCCCTCTGATCAGTTGATTAGCTTGATCTGTTCGGGAGGCATCCAGGCAGTGGGACTGGGACCTGCCCCCAGTGCATGAGCTGGCTGTTTGGAACCTGGGGCTTATGCAGGGATGCTTGGCTCAGTCTGGGAGGAGGGGACTGGACCTGCCTGGACTGAGTCTACCAAGTTGAACTCAATCCTCAGGGAAGTCTTTGCCCTGGAGATGGGAATGAGGGGTTGGCTGAGGGGAAGGCCGGGGGGGGGGGGGCGGGGGCCGCGGGGGAGGGAATCTGTGGCTGGTATATAAAATAAAATAGACCTCTAAGAATATATACCATTGATCCTAAAAACGCATACATATGAAGACATGTTGTAGGGGTAGGAGAGATAGTTCAGTGGTTTAGACACTTACTGCTCTTACGGAGGGCTCAGGTTCTGATCCCAGCAACCACATGGTGGTTTGCCACTTCCTGTAACTCCATTTTTAGGAGATACAAGGCCCTCTTCTGACATTAACAGGCGCATGCATTCACATGGTGCACATACATACACTTAAGCATACACATATAACATAAAAATACATGTTAAATAAACAAAAATAACCCCAAAAATCAGAGTTAATTTCAAAAGGCTAAATTTTACATTATCTCTGTAGGAAGGGAATTCCAGCCTTCATGTTCCATTATAGAAATTATCCCTAAGTGAGTTGCTAGATTCCACTGTTTGCTTATGAGACAGAAATAGTTTTGTGACTCACAAGAAAAGTTGAAGACTGGAAAAGGGGGTGAGTGTAACCCTTGGTGCTGGGCAGTTTCATAGATCCCTGTGGTTTAACTCTGGTGGCCTATAACTTGTATCTGAATCACCTACACAGACACATACACACCCAAACAACTGTTATAACAAGACTAGACAACATTATTAACCACAAAATCCACAGTTGCTAAAAACCAAGACAGTTCTAATTATTCCACCACAGAAATATAGAATCATTTAACCACAATATACAATGCACATACTCACCATATTAATTTGCTACTTGCATTCAGAATGGTCTATTTCATTAAAAGATGATATTTCTTATATGTCCAACCTAGGTTGCCCAAAGATTGCTGGCAAACATTGATCTGAGGCCTGACAAATAGCTTCATTTTACGTTCTGATGTCTGTCCAGCCAGCCTGGTCTGTCCTTCAATAATAGAAGATGTCTCAAACTTCTTTTGGAAACCTTGAGACTTGTCAATAACTTTATTAAAATGGTGATAGCATATTCAGGTAAAATGACTGCAATAAATAAGCTCGTTTGGTCATGGACATTTAATCTTGCTAAAGAAGAACAGTTTATGGGGAGAAATCATTAAATGAGATCAATGGGACAAGTGCTGGACTTGCTCAGGTTGGTATCACAGTATCATTTTGGTGTCTGTAAAACAAGGGCATAAACGATGTGAGGTTGTTGCTGGCAGGTCATATTTATATTGAATGATAAACACTAAATAATATCCTATATCCAGAGCCCAATATTATTACATCTGATACACTGTACAGTCATAGTAGATGCCAGTTAAATGTGTGATGGCATTATTTGTCTGTCATGGTGGGCCAAGAAAGTCACGTGCATAGTGGCTTAAAACAGTGATTGCTTGTCATCTTGCAGTTCCCTTGGGTCAGGAGTTTAGATACACTTTGAATTTTCTGCCTCAGTGTCTCACAGGATGTAATGAGGGTGTTGACTGGGACTGTGGTCTCATATGAGGCTTAACTGGAGACGGATCCACTTTTGAGTTCTCATATTTGTTGGAATTCACGTCCTTGTGGCTTGAGAGCTAAGGGGCTTGTTTCATTGAGGGTCTTAGTGTATGCAAGGGGTCAGTTGGAAGCCTTACTCTATGCTTGGCTCTGGGATGTTTTGTTATTCCTTGTTTGAAATTCCATAGTGTGACTACTTACTTCCTTAAAGCCAGTGAGGAGAGAGAGAGAGAGAGAGAGAGAGAGAGAGAGAGAGAGAGAGAGAGAGAGAGAGAGAGAGCACAAATGGATATTGTAATCATACATAATCACTGATCTTTCGATTCTGGCCATCTTTGCCACGTCCCATTGGTTGGCAGCAAGTCACAGGCGCATCCCACTTCAAGCTAGTTCATCAGAGATGGATTTACAGGTCTTAAAGGCAAGTGTTAACCTGAAGTCACTACAGCCTTCCAGAAGGAAGTCAGAATGCACAAACCACTTATGCAAGATGTTATTGCTACTGAAGAAACTGGCTAACTGTTCTTTTATTAAGGTTTTTGTTGTTGTTTTGTTTTGTTTTGTTTTATAATCCACCTATTGCAAATGGCATTGGACCCATTGAAAGGGAACACTGGTGATTTCCCACTGTGCCAGTCTTGGGGTGGGTATTCAGTGGTCTAACCTGATAAATTACAATGAGGCTCGGTGATATCAACAGTATAGGAAAAGCAGTTGGATGGAAATACATAATAGTAAAGTACTTGCTGACTATCGGCTTTACATCAGGCATTGCGCCAAACACATGCATGTGCTAGCCACACCTATGTTAGAATTCCAGCCCGAGACTGGGTCCTACTAGTTCTCACCCAGAGGTCTGCTCTACTCGGATTTACAACCCTAATCCTCAACATAGTTGATTGGCCTGGGGTGGTCCTAAGCTCTTCAGGGCCCTGGAATCTGACCCGAATCTTGTTGCAACAGGGCAGGGCAGGGCCAGTCAGGGAGGGTGGGAGGATTTCCCAGGGCCTCGATCCCTGGAATAAGCAGTGAGTGCTGAAGAGACAGTGTGGCTCCCAGCTGAGAGAGCTGAAGCCTGACAAGCTGAAGAGACACGGAAGTAAAACTAACAGGTCAAACGGGGAAGTAGAAGCCGGGCTGCAGGCTTTCCCACTTCTCGTTTCAACAAACAGTAACTGAAGTGTGCAGGCAGCGGGTGGCTCAGTGGTTAAGGACACTAGCTGCTTGTGCAAAGGTCAGACCTCTGGGTCCCACCCCCCATGTCGGGTAGCTCACCGCCACCTGTAGCCCCAGATCCAAACCCTGGTCTGGTCTCCACAAACACCCCCACACACGTGTACAAGCACACACACACATGGGTACAAACACACACGTTTTAAAAAAGAAGGAAATGTATGAACAGGTAATACCTCTGCAGAAATAAATTCTGCTAGGAAAAGACTCAAATAAAACTCAAAAACTAAAAGCTATAGAAATAGTCTCATAAAGCAAGCCTTATGCCTCCCCCACAACACAGCAATTCCAGATAGATAGATAATAGATAGATAGATAGATAGATAGATAGATAGATAGATAGATAGATAGATGATAGATAGACATTTGCCTAGATTGTATTGTTACTTGCCCTGTGTTACCATATCTGAGAAAGGCATCTTAAGGGAGAAGTTGATTGGGCTCTTGGCTTGGAGGATACCGTCCATCAGGGAAGAAGAGCACAGTAATAGGAACTTGTGGCCATTGGCCACATCCCTGCAGCAGTCATGAAGCAGAGAGCTCAGGCTGAACCAGAAGCAGGTATTCCCTTCAAGGCCCATCTCCACTAACTCAAGTCCTCCATCCAAGGCCCTCACATCCATAAACTCCCCAAACAGCGCCACCTGCTGGGACCAAGTGTTAAAACACATCAACCTGTGGGGAACATTTCACAGGCAAACCACACCCATTGAAAGGTTCTCAGGAGAATGGTCTTAGCAGTTTTCTTCATAAAGGTTAAAACCTGGAAACAGCTCAAATGTCTGTCAATGAAAAAATAAATGAGTTGATTAAAACTACACAATGGCCATTAAAACAGACCATTGTCTTGTAAGCAGTGATATCATGAATCTCAAAGAATTCTGGTTGGTGAAAGAAATCTCACTTACAGACTACAAATTGTGTATTTCTCTGTTGTTCAAAAGCATTTAAAGCAAGGGATTGGTGAGAAGATCTACATCATGGTCTCCAGATGCAGGAGGCTGCTTAGAGTGCTCTGAGTGGGGAATGTTGGAAGGAGGAAGACCCAAGGTGGGCATGAAGTGACCTGACGGGGGCTGGGAAGGTGAGCAGGGATGCAGACATCCATGATCTCAGAAGTGCTAACTCCCCTGAGGTTTTTAATGGGAGGGTGGGAAGAGTTCCCTTGCAGCTTAGGAAGTCCTCACTCTGGTCACAGGGCAGAGCAGAGATAGACTTGTAGACACTGATGAGCTCTGGGTGACGAGGACCCTGGCTTGGCAGGGTGGGCGAGTGACAGACTTGGAATGAAGTCTTGCCATGGCAACAGCCAGCTCTTGCTGGTGACTGAGCGAGCCTGGGCTGATGATGCTGGCTGAGGAGCCTGGCTGACCAAGGGCACATGTTTCTGAAAGGCAGAAGATGGAGAGAAGATGGGGTTGACCTGGGTTGCTTTGAACATTGGAAATCTGAGGTGTCTGTGCCCCACCTAGAAGAGATACTGCAGGGGTAAATGTAGTTCCACAGGGAGCCAGTAATGTTAAAGTGTTTGCTCACCTTTGGGAAAGGCACCCTCACCCATGGGCGTGTGGAAGAGGGAGAGAGGGAAGAAGGCCACAAGCTGAGACTCAGGCCAGTGTGGCTGTTCCTTCGTGAAGGCAAGGCCCTTGTCACCTAACAGGGAAGTGAAACACTCCTCCCCAGTTCCTCTTGCTCTGAGAGGGCCAGGAAATCTAACTCTCTGGGAGTAGCTCCTCCCAGCCACCCCTCTCAAAGTACTAGGTAAATGGGTTTCTCCTCTTAAGAATGAGAGAGATCAACTTGAAAATCGATTGCCTTATTAGCATATGCTAAAGCTCTGAGGTATTGCCTCGCTCTTACAGAGGGCAGGCGATGTTCATTTCCTTCAGTATGACCCTGGGTCGGAAGGAAGGGAAGCTCTTGTGCTAGCTGCGAGCGAAGAAGCAGGGGCGAGGTCTAGCACTGAACTTGTTCATGGAGGGCTTGGTGCACACCCACTGCCCCAAGGACACAGTACAACAGACAGCAAAGCCCTGGGCCCTGTCCTCTGCTGAGACTGTTCTGTGCATCATCACCCTGCCAGGAGCTCCCACCATTTCTTCCCAGGGACAAAGAGGTGACTCACAAAAAACCTGGCCAGCACCCTATGCGGATCATTTTATGTAAATCCAATGGGGAATAATACACGTTCTTCCTGTGTCCATCCAGTCATAATTATCTAAATTCTCTTTGGGTCTCATTCATTTCTGACCTAAAGACCTCTGCGTGTTGTTTCCATGGAGACACCAGAACGGAGGACAACACTGTCAACAGGTTAGAATCAGAGAAAAATGTTCCAAACAGAAATTCCCTAAAATGTGTTCTTTAAGAAGCCTAATGCTGGTGGCATGGACTTATACACTCTTCTTGGTGATTTCGTAGTGGAGGGTTCTGTTTTACAAAGTGTCTTATCCACTTTGATGAGACTTTAGACCTCTAGATAGATTTATGGATCAATTTTCTTGCCGGCGACACCCATTTTGCATGAGCCTTTTTCCAAGTATTTTTAATTCTAAGAAAACGAAAACAAGAAAAGTAGATGCGTCAAAACTTCCTCCTTTTCCAGAACACACCATCTCTCCTGTGCCACAGCGATTTCTCTTCCTCTTTCCCTCTATATGATCAGCACCCCCTGGGCCCCCTTCCTTTCCAGCTCACAGCCCAGGGAACCAGCTGCACAGGGCTGCCATACTAAAATTCCTGAATGTCTCATGGCACAGTGACAGGAGCCAGGCTTCTGACATCCTGCAGTGAGCCGACCGCTTGGGTTGGACCCCTCCTGGCATCTTTTAGTCTTTGTAGCAGTTGACAAGCCTTGGCGTCCCTCCTCGTGTGGCCACGCTGCCCAGTCTCCGAGTTATACTGTGTCCTTTCCCCTGTATGTCTGTGGATATGCATGCTTTCACTTACAAACACGCGTTTAGACCAGGGCCCATCTTCTCTCTCTCTCTCTCTCTCTCTCTCTCTCTCTCTCTCTCTCTCTCTCTCTCTCTCTCTCTCTCTCTTTCTGTCTCTCTCTTTGTATATATGTTTGTGTGTGTATGTATGTCATTCATATACCTGTGGGTATGTGTGTATGTTCATGTGTGCATATATGTATGCTTGCTTGTGGAAATCAGAAGTTGATATCTTCTGGTACTTATCCCTCTTGCTCTCCACCTTATATTTTGAGGCAGGGTCTCTTGCTGAACCAGGAACTCACCGATTTGGCACAAGTTGCTAGCCACAGAGGTCCAGGGATCCTCCCATGTCTGCTAGGACTGCAGGCACATGTCAGTATGCCGACCTCTCTGGGAATGTTGAGGGTCTGAACTTAGTCAGGTCCATAGCAGGCACCTTACTGATGGAGCCATCCCCCAGTACCTCAAGGACCACCTGTGTAAACCCTCTTTCTAAACACAGCCGCATTCTCACAGACTGGGCTGGGGAATTTCAACATAACTGTTTTAGGGAGACACAGTCCAACATATGACATGTGTTGACTTATGTTTAGTTCAAGACTGAGCTCAAACTCCAAAAGAAGCATGCTCTGAATTTTCTTTTAAATGTTCAAGATTAGTACATCTTTAAAAAAAAATGATTTCATTTTATATTTAGGAGTTTTTTGCCGGCACGTGTCTATGTGTACCATGTGTGTGCAGTGTCCACAGGAGCCAGGAGAGGGTTGTGGATCTCCAAGAACAGGAGCTGTAGATGTCCAAGAGCTGGGTATCAAACCTGGGTCCTTTGTAAGATCGGCAAGTGCTCTCAACTGCTGAGCCATCTCTCCAGCCTCCCTTAAATTCCTTTAATAAGCTACTTGTTGAAAGTTTCATCACTTACTTTCCTCAAGGATACTTCTGTTATCATTTAAAAATAAAATAGCGCATGAGGACTATAAGGAAAGCTCATCAATTACATGTACATTGGCACACATGCAGACAGCATGCATGTTTATGCACACATACACAGGTATACATGCACACTTTTCTGCATTTTTCCACTGGAACTATTTTCAAGAATTTAATAAAATGCATCTTAAAATCCTTCATGAGGCCAAGAAAATGTTTTATTTCAGATTTCCCCCTTCCCATTGAAAAGTAAACAAAGCGGGAGGGAGAGGGGAAAGGGAATGATAGGAGAGGAGGGGAGGGAGCTAAAATGCACTAACGGAGCCAGCCTCCTTCCCACTTTCCCTTCTGCCCTCGTCCTCCAGCTCATGGAGGGTCTGCAGATGAGCTGTGGGTGCAGGACCGCACAGGCAGACGCTGCCGCGGCCAACAGTGTGGCCTTGAGAGGGGCCGGGGCTACGCTGCCTCACTCACTCATGCCATGTCTTGAGTTTTGTTAGTCAGCCTCCCTTCAACTGTGGATGGGATCTGGGAATGAAGAGATGTCTGGGAAGTCGGTAGTCAGAGCCAGGCATCTAGTAGGTTGCTAGGCAGCAGGTAGGTCATGTGCTGGCATATTACTAGCAGTGGTAGTTAAAGTGTTGTCTGTCCAACTGTGTGTTTTCAATTTATAAATAACTTGGAATAGACGTAAATGGGACAAATAAGATTCTTAATTAATGCTTCTGTTTTCATTGTGCCTTATCCATGTCTGAGACTGGAGACTAACACAGAGGACCCTGGTCTCTCTAGCTGATGCTCCATGAAGCATCTGCCTTTGACACCAGTCTTCTTGGCAAGAGACAGGCTTTTGCTCAGAAGGAACACAGGGCCTGGAAGCAGGTGAATTTGCATGTGACTTTAGAAATCACAGACACCTCTGAGCCCTTTTCCTCATCTTAAAATGGGGCTTGTTAAGAGCTAAGAGAACAGGACCTTAAAGGTTATGACTCAGACCCTCAAACAAGTCGAATGTTGCTTATTTTCCATAACTGATCTCCATCTGCTTCACAGCTTCCCTTTCCCACCACAAAAGGGGAAACAAAACCACCCAGCCTGTGCACGAAGCTCAGTCCCAGGTTGACACCCTCCGACTAACTCCGTTAACTCGGTTGCTTTGGGAAATGGTCGGACTTTTGAGGATCTGTGTTCAGTCAATTTGGGATTCTCCTCCAAGGGTCATCCTAATCTGTGTGTGTGTGTGTGTGTGTGTGTGTGTGTGTGTGTGTGTGTGTATTTATACACTCTGTCCTGAAATCAAGGTGGCGCTGGTAGAGGTTAGAACCATTTTGGTCCTAGGACTGACTGCCTTCTGTGTTGTCTATGGTCTGTACAACAACAGACATAAAATGAAAGTGAGTAGTTGTTTAAAGCCTCATGTCACACAGTACCCTTGCTGTGAAATGGGTACAGCAGGTGAATCAATTAACAGAGAAGAGAGGGGCTGCAGAGCTCAGAGCATCCGGTGCTCTCACAGAGGACTGGGGTTGGGTTCCAAGCACTCACAGGGCACAGCTGCCCATAGCTGTAGCTCTAAGGAATATGATTCCTCTCCTGCCCTCCTTGGGCACTGTAGACATGCAGTGCACAGACAGACACACAGACAGACAGACAGACAGACAGACACACACACACACACACACACACACACATGCAGTGCACAGTCAGATACCCAGGCACACACACACATTTGCATAAAACAAACAAAATGATAGAAAGGAGGTGAGACTACATTCACAGTTGCCAAGGGCTGTGCAGGGATAAATGGAGAATGACCACTAATGGATTTCTCCTTGGTTGATGGAGTATTCTAGAAGTAGGTAATGGGATAGTTGTACATTAAGAATATTACAGCTGTTCAACTCCACATTTGAAAAGAATGGATTTTCCAGAATGGATATTATACCTCAACTTTGAAAACTCAGTCACCAGAATTTGGATTTCTCTCTCCAGGCTTTAGTTATTTTGTGCCTATACCATTACACCTGGAATTGTTAGTGCTACGACTGTGCCGTAGTGATCGGCTGTGCTGTGGAGTCTTCTTCTGAGCTGTTTTGTTGCCCTGATCTATGTGTTTGCTACTGATTTATCAATACTTCAGCGACTCATCAGCCTCAATCCTATCTTCTCTCACTTTCGTCTTCTCAGTCAAGAAGATGTGAGCTAGTCTAGACAGTGCACTTTCCCACATCCATTTCAAAATAAGCATTTTGTGCTGCAAAACTGGGTTAAGGAATTTCATCTATTCTTAGTTAACCTGGGGAGAATTGTACTCCTGACTAGCTTAGGATTTCTATCACTGTGATGAAACACCAGGACCAAAAGCAGCTTGGAGAGGAAAGTATTTATTTCATTGTATAGCTTGTAGTCCATTACCCAGAGAAATCAAGGTGGGAATTCAAGGCAGGAACCTGGAGGCAGAAGCTGATGCAGTGGCCATTGAGGAGTGCTGCTTAGTGGCTTGTTCTGCATGGCTTGCTTGGGCTTCTTTCTAATACACCACAAGACCACCATCCCAGGGGTGGCACCACCCAAAGTGTGCCAGGCCTGCCTACTTCAACCACTAATTAAGGAAATGCCCTACAGACTTGCCTACAGCTCGATCTTATGGAGGAAAGTGCTTCTTCTCAGATATCTCTAACTTGTGTCAACTAGTCAGATACTTAATATATGTCTTAGTTAGGATTGCTGTGAAGAGACACCATGACCATGACAACTCTTACAAAGAAAAACATTTAATTTGTGGCTTACAGTTCAGAGACTCAGCCCATTATCATCATGGTGGCATTCAGGCAGACATGATGCTAGAAAGGTAGCTAGAGTTCTACCTCTTGTTCAGGCAACAGGAAGTGGTCTGCAATGCTGGGAATGGCTTGAGCACATGTGAGACCTCAAAGTCCACCTCCACAATAACACTTCTTCCAACAAGGCCACACCTACTCCAACAAAGCCACGCCTTCCAATAGTTCCACTCCCTATGAGCCTATGGGGGCCAATTACATTCAAACCACCACAATGTTTTTTTCATTTATTTTTCTTGCCTTACCACAGTGGCTAGAACTTCGTGTTCTATTTTGAATAAAATGGTAAAGAAGCTAGTCATTCTTGCTTTGTTTGCAATCATGGGGCCTAAGAATTCAATCTCCCGCTATAGCGTATGATACCATGAGTCACTTTTAATCTCTGGGTGAAGCAGCACCAGGCTGGACTAATCTGCGATAAACATCAGTGATTTGCAGAGGAAACCGGTGGCTTTTTCTCGGGTAGGTTCTGGGAAGTGAGAGAGAAAGCGTCTGTCTTGAGCGTCTTCCCTCAAATCTCTCTCGTAGTTTCGAGCATCAGGCTCCTGCCTATGTCTCCGCCTGATGAGTTCTCTTTTCCTCTGTTCTTTGTTCCACACAGAAGAGAACGGAGTGCTTCCCTCCTTCCTGAAGTCTGGAGAATGAGGTGCCCTTGGTGATGTATTCTCCATGGTAACTCTCAGCTAGGATGGTGAGTAGATCCCTGGGGATCTCCAGGATGCTTGCAAAGGGTCCACAAGGCCTAAAACTATTTGAACAAACACCAGGGTGCTACTTGCCTTTAGGAAAAAGTGTATTTACACTCATGTTTCAAAAACCGTGATGGTTAAGTTATTGGTGCCTCTAGCCATTATGCTGCTGCTGCCGGCATTAATATGGTCTGAAGATTGGCCAACGCAGCCTAGAAGCAAGTCAGCCTTTTAAATAATGCCCTTGATGATGCAGTAAGGATTATTAACGCTATGAAATCTGAGCTTTGGGGCACACGTCTTTTCAATATTTGATGTAACAACACAGGAAGCAGGCTTGACACACTTATGTCACACACTGGACAACAATGCTGCACCTGCTCTTCTTTAACACTGTTAAGATTTCTTTTATGTATTTACTTATTTGTGTGTATGTGTCTGGCTGAGTAAGTGGACACACATGTATGCAGGTACACATGCCTGTGAATACATGGAAGCCAGAAGAGGGTGTGGGATCCCTTAGAGGTGGAGTTACAGGCATTGGTGGGCCACCTGGCTTCTTCCTGAGTACTGGGGTCTGGACTCTACATCTTAGGGTTGTGGGGCTATTGGTCTTAAATGCTGAGTCGTCTCTGCTGCCTCTCTCTTGGTGCTTTTTGAAGATGGTGTAGAAGGCTTTGGGAGGCCAGGCCTAGAGGGAGGTCTCTGATGGCTGCAAGATGACCTTTGAAAGGGCCTGTGGGTTCTATTTGCTTCCAACCATGAGTTGAGCATGTTTCTCCTGCCCCACCAGACTTCCACCATTTTGTATCCTCAACAGGCCCAAAGACAAGGATCCAAACAATCGTGTGGACCAAAACTTACACAACCATGAACGGAAGGAGACCTCTGCTCTTTGTAAGGTGGTTATCCTGGGCGTTTGGGATAGTCACTGAATGGTCACTGTGCCTGGTCAGCCAAGCTGAATTCTCTTCATTCTGTTTCAATTAAAAAGAGAGAGAGACTAAGACATTGGAAGCAAAAGCAGGAGCGAAAATGTCTTCTACTAACCCAAACATCAAAGAGGTTTATGAAAAATGAAAAGACATAGTAACTCTTCACCCATGCTTTTTAGCAATATCACTGTTTCTTTAGGAAAGACCACATTATCTCAGAATATATGATATCTGCATTGATGTGGATGCATTGGATTTAACATTGTTATACAAATAAATGAGTGAGCACTTTTAAATCTCCATTTTAATTTTTAAAAATGGTGATTATTGATAGAAGTATCACATATGCACAAACGGAAGCTTTTGAGACCCCAACAATTTTTAATTGGGCAAAGGAACACTGAGATTAAAAAAAGATAGTTTGAGAACATCCTAGTAATTTCTATAAGCTTTCTCATTTTCATTTGAAGGTAAACTTTGAGCATCTAGGAAATTCTTTTCTCTCCTCGCAAATTTACCCCGCCCCTCCCTCTTCTCACTAAATCTAATCTGCCTTTGAACAAAGCCACTCTTGTTTTTGACAATGCCTGCCTTTTCCAGAAGCAGAAAATGCTTCTCATCCAATCTGTGGTGAGCATGGGGCAAGAAAACTTGCAAGAAATTTAAAAAAGAAGTTTACCATATCACCACACTGACATGGGCATGAGATGGGCTGTCTCTCCGGGGACTGCCAGTGCCAGCAGAGAAGAGAGTGTTCGCACCTCTCTTTCTACAAGGTGGAGATCTGTGTGCAGCCAAGCGTGAGGGCATTGAGGTTTCCCCCCAAGCATTAACTATCCATGCATTCAAAGTGGCCATTTCCGAAATCAACTGTTCAAGACAGCCACAATGTATGAGGCACTTAGCTGGTGAGGTGTTAGCTGGAAAAACAAAATGCTATCTTATACACTGGAGACCAATGCTTTTCGACCTTGGTTATTCACTGGAAACATCTAGGGCGCTTTTAAAAAGTACCTGGGCTTCGCTCCAAGAGATTCTGATTTAAATATTCTAAGGAGTGAGCTGGACATTGGCACTCTGAAATTTCCCAATAGGTTTCAACCACTAACCGAGATGGTGAGCCATTGGTTAAAATGGTAGTGTTTCAAACAAGGTCCTCTGTGTCTATGCACGCATTCATACATCCATTCGTTTATGCATTCACTCAATGGGTTAGCAGGGATCTATGTGCCTACTATGATCCAGAGCTACTCAAGGTTCAGAGAGCAGTACAGAAGACAAGGTCTCAGCTCTCACGAGGCTAATGTAGCTGAAGAGAGACAGACTAAGCTCATAGACATGTGTGCCAGGTGATAGTGTATTAGCACCCTGAAGAGGAGCCCGTCATGGTGAAGGAATGTGGAGGCTGCGTGCACTAAGATAGGGCCATCCTGGAGTCCCCGCTGACAAAACAGGAAACTGGGGATCACAAGAGAAGGATCCAGGCAGCTCCTGGAGAACGCCAAGGCAAGGAGAGGGAGTCCTGAGTACCTGGGGTCCAGCAAACGCTAGGTATGTCTGAAACAAGAGAACATTAGCTGGGGGAGAGAGGGCAGAGATGGAGAGAGAGAAGGAGGGAGGGAGAGAGAACAGATACGTATGAGGACTCTGCCTTTCTCTGAGCTAGAGAGTGAGTTAGGTGCTGTGCAGTTAGGAACACAGTTATGTCCTTCTCTGATGACGCCTTGAAAAGGTCACTCAGAAAAGATAACAGGGCCACCAGCCAAGGATAGGCTCAGACGGAAGAATTAGGGAGCTACTACCACACTGAGAAGCAGGAGGTACTAAAAGCAAGGAGAGGATTCTTCCAAGAAGCGTTGTAGAGGGGGAGCTGGAGTTATTCACTGATGGATTTGAGGATGATAGCTAGCAGAGGCCAGGTTGGCTCCGAGGCTCTGTGCCAGGGTAGCATCTCTGCTCCCTACACACATCAGTAAAGGAGCTGGAAAAGTCACAGCATCTAGTTATGAATGAGAAACTGAGGCCAAGCAAGTGAGTGAGGGCTGACAGCTAGCATCATTGATAAATAATAGCTGGAGCTATGCAGCATCCATCAGCTCTTTAGACTCCAGGCGCAGTGAGCCCTCTGTGAAGCCGAGACCATGGGCAGGAGCTAGTCCCACAATCTGGAGGTTTACAAGCCAGCTGTGGAGCCAGGCAGCTGTGGAGTCAGACCCCTGAGGTCAACAGTAGATGCTAACTCTACTAAGTAGCATGCCCTCATTGCTAAAGCAAGTGAAAGAGGCCATGAGTGCAGGTGAGGTCACCCTCCCCACTGAGTGAAAAAGGGGTCCTAGGGAGCTGGAGTGCGGGGTGAGGAGGGGGGGCAGGGTGCAGCCTTGGCTCACTCTATGAAGGCAAGGAGTCTAATAAGCATACATTCTGACATCAAAGTATAGAGTCATTTGGTTGAACCAAAGAGTTTGGGTGTGTTAGCTGGGGGTGGATGCTAGGAGGGTGGATTTGAGGGAATCGAAGACTTGAACATGGATTTGATAATTTACAGCCATATCATCAGAGACATTAAACACCCATCTGATAGTTGGCGACCCCATAGTCTCCTAGCCCAGATGATAGAGATTAGAGAGATAGTAATGTGATTTCAAGGTGATAGTTAAGCTTATTAGGAAAGCAATAATAAAACCTTCAAGAAAACAGGTCAAGAATACAGTTCTAATTTAATAACAAGCTGGATTAATCGGCTCGTCCTTAGAAGAGGTTTCATAATCACGGAGCCTTTGAACTCGATGGGGGAGTTAACAGTAATTATTGTCAATAAGAACAGAGATCGCTTTGAAATAATCAGGCATTAAAATAAGGTGTAAAAAGCAGCTGAGTGGCTTCCATTTGTGCAAAGTAACACAACAGCTCGGGGCCAACTGTGCGCCCTGCCTAGAAATGACTGGGAAGAGCCGTTCGCCCACCAGGGTAGAGCGCACGCTTGCATGTGTTTTGTGGGTGTGGCCTAGACAAAACAACTCGGGAAGTATTTGAATGCCAAACTCTCAATAATGCCCAACTGGTTCAGGGAGTTTAGAGGGTGTGCACACCTAAGTTGGGGTTTTTAGTTAGGCCTACCTTCCCTCATAATACTAGGTGGGGTATTGTGAAAAGAAATGGGACACAAAGACAGCCTAGATATCCCCCACCTTTACCTCCGTGTCTGTGTGTGTGTGTGTGTGTGTGTGTGTGTGTTTTACCCTCAAATCCAAATGTGAGCTCTCCAAGGAGGTCGTGGCCACACTGGGGAAGCCCATGATGGAAAATTCAGAAAGGAACAGTCTCCCTATGCAAGCTTGGTCCACGTAGTGTCCCCAGACAGGGAACCAGGGCTCTACTCTCCCAAAACTGAGGCCGATCAACAGGAATTGACTGGGACCTGACACAGCAGAGCTGTGCTCTGTAAACCCTGCCTCCACCCAGGACCCACTAGCAGGCAATCAGAACGGCCTTCATTTGCATGTGGGAAGTACAAGATTGGGTATTGCATGGCGGGGACACTGAGGCTGAGAGAGGACATCTCTGCTGCAGGTCCTCTTGGACCAGCTGCCTTTCGTTGGGAGCTGTGCCGGCTGACGCCTGGCTGTAGCCTCAGTCAACTCTCCTTCCTTCGTGGTGGTGCAATGGGTGTGTCCGTTCACCCACCCACCAATGCACCAACACGTCTGAGAGACAGGAGAGGGAAGAACAGATGCTCTGAGGGGTGGGATTGAGTCTATGCACCAAGACTTCTGCTGCTGCTTTAGTGAGAAGTTCGCCCATGGGAGTGACAGGGCTGAACTGGAAGCATCTTCAGTTTATAGCTGCTCAGAGGCAGAGATGGTGAAAGCCAGCAGAACACGGAGTAGGTGGAGGGTGGAGGAGAATCTGGGTCAACACCTTCCACAACTGCTGTTGCCGGCACACAAGTAACACTTCTGCTCACTGAGTGAAGACACATCCAGGTATCCAAAGAGGGTCTCCGACATGAAACAGCAGCAACAGGTCTACTCCTGGAATTCTGCCGATGCTAACATTCATAGCTATGTTTAGCTCAAATGATGATGTCTAGAATCTTTACCTGGAAGTAATCAGATATGAAAAGCACAAAAAGAAAAAAAAAGAAATGACGGGAAAGAGGGAGGAAGAAAAGTAGAAGAAGGAAGAGAGAGAGAGGGAGGGAGAGCTGGAGAGAGGAAGGGAGAGAAGGAGAGAGGGAGGGGGGAGGAGAGAAGAAGGAGGGACTACCATTAGTCTAAATGGACATAAAAGCAGGAACCCATCAGTGAATGGCAGACACATGAAGAAGTAGTGTAGGACATAAAGACAGGAAACAGTGCACTGTGGAATTCTTGGGATTTCCAGAGGCCCCTCAGGTGAAGAGAAGACGAGGCCTACAGGCCATGTGGCTACAGGGCTTTGCAAATGGGCAACCACCCCACTGCATACTTAGTACTTCGGCCACCCATCCCCTCTGAGGGTTGTCAGGAGAAACAGACCAAACTGCAGTTTCGACAGAGAAGGGTAGACGTCGAACTCTTCCTGTGGCTGCTTCGGAACCTGGACCAAAGGTTGGAAGACAGCCCCAACACGGCCGCTCACTTGTGATGTGATTGTGGGCGATAAGTAGATCTCCTTTGTCCGCCACGTTGCCCTCACTGCCGAGACGTGAGTGATGACTACCATGTGGTTGTGTGTGTCACTTTGCTTTATTTTATTGGCATATAAGTGTTGGAGAGCTTGGAGTTAATCCTATTGAAAATCAAAGCACTCTCTCCTTGAGGGAAGCACGATGATCATTATTTTTATTGGTGGTGGTTTTGGTGGGTCCCGGTGAGGGCTGACCGTGTGATCCCAGGACTGGTTTGGCACGCGCTGCGGGAACCCTCCCCTTTCCTCATGCCCACACCCTGGCAGTGGTTAAAAAGTGTGGGCAGGTGTGTCCTCGGCTAGTTCCTTTGAAAGTTCACAGGCTGAGGGACGTCCAACGGTGTAAATCAAACACACCCTCTAGGCTCCTCGTACTTCCTGTTAGACTTCATATTTTAAAAGCTCACAGCATGGTCATAATCTGAACAAAACCCATTTTGTATTCTAACATTGCTAACACAATCACATGACAAATTAAGTTTAAATTAAACATAAGGGATTTTCCTTGGACCAAGGACTAACGTCTTGTTCTGGTGACTTGGTTGAAGACGCTGCAGTGTGCTCAAGGGAAGGATGGTCAACCTGTCCAGGTAACATGTGTAAAGACCACAGACCTTCATCTTAGGTGAAGAGGAGACTCGGTCTACCGTGTAGACGGCGGATGTAAGTCTGCTTGTCAGCGAACATCATCAATGAGTCTGACGTCAGTATTGCATCATCCACTCGTGGTCTCACTAGAACAGTGTATGTCCTCATGGTAATGCAGTCGGAGGCCACAGGGGATGTGCATGGGACAAAGTTCTCTGCTGTCCACTGGCCCAGTTTCCCAGAGAATAACTCACAGAGAGGCGACCCCTGCTCCCCTAGCATCACCACAGACAGATCAGGCTTTACATCCTGGTTGCCATTCCTTACGGAACCACAGAAATAAACAGTGATTCTGTTCCTGATTCATCTCTCTCTGAGGAAAGGAGACGTCTTGGCGATTGGAGACACACTCCAACACTGAACTTCTTGTCTTCGTCCCAGTCAGTTTGTCCTGTGTCATTTATCATTCTTATTGTGTGTGTGTATGTGTGTGTGTATGTGTGTATGTACCTATGTATGTATGCATGTATATATATATGTATTGTGTATATGTATGTATGTGTGTGTGTGTTTGTGTGTATGCATATACATATGTGTATGTTTGTATGTATTACTGCATGTGTGAATGCCTGTACATATACCATGACACATGCAGAGGGAAGAGGAAGACTTTTAGAAGATGATTTTCTCCTTCCACTGTGGGAACAAGAGGCCAAACGCAGGCCATCGGGGTTGTATAGCCAGTACTTTACCCTCTGAGCCGTCTGGCCTTCCTAACCCCAGCTGTTCCTATAACAGGATTTGTGACTCTATGTTAACGTGGAGGATATTTGGGGGGTCACGTTAACATGTAAATGGGGGAACACTGAGAAAGTGGCATCCGTAATGTGAGTGGTCTTCACTCAGTCGCTGAAGGTCTAAACTGACAGGAAGCCAGGTCACGGGGAGCGGGAGGAAAACTCCAGCACATGCTGTCTGCTCCAGCCTGCTGAACCTGCTGAACGGATCCGGAGCATCTTACCCTCCAGGTCTCCACCTGCAGATCTACACTGCACATTTCAGACCCCTCAGCTTTGTAACCACGTGTCGGTGCTTGATAATAACTATAATAATCATGGGAGCCCAATTTGTTGTCATAAATCATACACATGTATGTACACATACGCATCCTATTGATTCTGTACCCACTGAATTACATCCCTGTGTAATTCAGTAACTCCATTTCTAATATCCTCACAAGGCTGCCTTGGTGTTGTGAAGGATCTTTATTAACCCACAGAAGTCTTGAAAGGTCATCTGCTAATTATAAATGTTATGAAGGGGGAATGTTGTGTTTACCAAGTACCCACAATGCAATGCAATGTACATCACATTAAATGTCTGATTTGGGCCTTCATGATGCACTTCCCACGAGATCAAGATCCTCCTCGGCCAGTCGGGGGACTGAGGCACATGCCAGCGTTTGGGTCGAGAGAACCCCCGTTAATGTGAGCCTCACTGCACTGGGGCTAACACTGAGTTAACACTGTGAGTTAACACTGTTAACTCACCTTTAACATCTAAGATGCCTTTACAGACTTTTCGCTGTTGGGGGTGTCACGGGGCTTGTTTTGGGGAGGGGATCGTGAGCTGACACTTCATTTCGGCCACATGACTTCAGTTGAAAGATGTACACAGTGAGTGGCCACCAAAGGTCAAAGGTCTTTGCTGTGTTACTCTCCCCGTCTGTGCAAAGTGCACTCATCAGCCCCTCAAATCCCGCTCTGTCTGAAGCTCGACTTCTTTTGGTGCCTACTGCAGAGGCTTGCATTAGGAGAGGAAAGCATGGAGCGCTCAAAAATACATTAATAGATTTGACATGATTATGAGTTGAGGGTGGGGGCTGGAGAGGTGGCTCGGTAGTTAAGAGCACCGACTGCTCTTCCGAAGGACCCGGGTTCAATTCCCAGCACCCACATGGCAGCTCACAACTGTCTGTAGCTCCAGTTGCAGGGGATCCGACACCTTCACCCAGATATACATGTAGGCAAAACATAAATGTGTACAAAAGAAAAATAAATAAATGTAAAGAGCCTAGGATGAGGAGCTAGAGAGATGGCCGGATGTGTAAGAGCACACGCTGCTCTTACAGAGGACCCAAAGGGGGTGCCTAGCGCCCGCAACAGCTGCTCAGAGTGACCTGTGGTTCCAGATCCAGGGGAACTATCACCTTTCTGTCCTCTAGGGACACATGCATCATACGCACACACCCACGCACAAACATACACATCTACACATAATGAAAATGAATAAAAATAAATCTTCAAATAAAAGAATCCAGGATGAAAAAGCTGAATTTTACCAGGAGAATTTCACAGATTTGTATAGATTCAGACCTTGAGGAGACCCAAGTTCATTTCTAAGGCTTATTTAATGTTCAATCCCAGAGGAATTTTGGTGAGGCCCTAAAGGAAGGATTGATTGAAATGGAAATTAGTTGTTGTGTGGCTATCTTATGCTCCACCCACACTATGAACATGGAAGCTGTCTTCCCTGGGAGAGAAGGAAGGTTCAAAGCATTTATGCTCCTGTGTACAGTTTCTTTATAGGTGTTTTACAAGTCCGTTTTTCCTCTCCATCCTCGCATTAATGCTAGGAATAGGTACCAGTGTGCCACACTTTTGATGGACTCCATCCTGATAAATTCACTATGAGCGGATATCTTCATGAGCCACACTTGTGTTTGATACACCTGTGCTAACTAACCTTCACACCATTCTAGTGTGCCTTCAAGGGGGTTTACATCAGCTTCAAACTGGCCAAACTGGGCAAGCTCATTTGATGTGAAGCCGAGGTGCTAATAAGTTATTGAATACGTCCTATGACCTAGGACGGAACCAACAGTGAGAATGTAGAACACTTACTTGTATGAAGTGGGATTTTTGTTTTTGTTTTTTGTTTTTGGCAACAGTGTAAAGTCAAAATAAGTCAAGCCATCACCAGTGTGAGGCAGAGAGACTGCTGTCACCCCCATTTACAAAAAAAAAAAAAAAAAAAAACAAGAGGGAGAGATCCACCAGGCTTGATAAGGAACCCAGATTCACTGCGCTGTGATGACGGGAGACACAGGCTCCTGGGCCCTGCCTCATGACCACTGCCAGACGCCGCTTCCCCAGCTTGCAGGTCTCTGACATCCTAGCAGAGGGCCAAGAGGCCTCGGGCTGCACTCAAGGCAAAGTGCAGAAGCGTGAGGGACCGCTAGTGAGCACAGGCAAAGTGGGGGGTTAAAGCTGAGAAGGGGAGAAGTCACTGTGTGTGTGTGTGGGGGGGGTGTCGAGGACAGATGATCTTCCAGGGTGTACACTGGAGTGGAAGAGACCCAATAGGGGACGGGAGACAGCTTAGGGCTGTGCGAATCTCCTTGTTCCAGGAGCTTCATTCCACACACACAGAGAGAAGCCAGTGGAAGCACCAGAGGGAGGCCTCATGGGAACTGGGCTCTTAGAAGCTTTTTCTGAGGGAGCGAGAGTGTTTTGGAAATCCTTCCTCCCCATTAGGATTACGGGATTATGATCTCTGCATCTAACAGCACATAGATGAGGCCAGATGGTTTGGTTTTGTTTTAAACGGAACAAGGAGTCAGAAAGCGGGCTTCTACAGATGCCAAGACCACATCAAGACCCAGAACCCGTCACATTCACAAGGCGGTAAGCGGTTTCACGTCCCAGAGTCCCATGAGCACTTAGGAAAAGGAGGAAGGCCAAAGGCCAAAGTGCCTGTCTACGAATGATTTTCCCTTCTTATGAGTAAACAGTAGATTTCACAGACACAGACTCTCTTGGATATTTGCTTAACAGTGTTGTCTAGAGCGGACATTGTGGGGAAGCATTTATAGGAAAAAGTGGGAATCGATGCTGTGTAGATGACCATTGACGCTCTCACGACATGAGAAGCAAAGGAAGAAATACTTGTTGGAACTGTCTTGGTCTCTCAGAACTGACATAAAAAACAGTGCAGTCTACCTGAGTGTCGTACAAAGCTACATGATTAACTCGGAGACTAGAAATCTGAGGTGAGGGTGCCAGTGTGGCTGAGTTCTGGAAAGGAGCCCCATGCTGGCTTGGAGATGGCCATGCCTCCCTGTGCACCTCCTTATCCATCCTCAGCACGTGCACACAGGGGGAGAACAGCTTTCTCTCTCTCTCTCTTGCCTTCTGAGGTCACTGATTATAGTGGTTCAGGGTCTTACCCTTATCAATATCCCTGATTGCATCCTTAAGGGCTCCATCTCCAAATTGCCACTTGGGATTCAGAGAGTCAGGGTTGAAATTTTGCAAAAGTACAAGCATTCACTTGATGACAGAAAGTGATAATGTTGACCATTGAAGAGGGAAAATAACCAAAATTAGGGCTTTGGTTGGGTGAGACTTTGGGTGGTAATTAGCAGGGGTTGAGTGCCAACGCTCTGCTGAGTGTCACAATGATACTGTTACAGTTATTTAAGAGGAGACAGACAGAAGCTCAGAGAGATGAAGAAACTCACCCTAGGGAATATCCCGCTCCCACTTGTAATCAGAAAAAGACAGTATCTGTGTGAGGGAATAGGAACGGAGCATCATGATGTGAATCAAGTGCTACAATGTTACACTTAGCAGAGGTGAAGAGCTCAGGGTCTTGGACAGATTTGGGGCAAGCCTGGTAGAAAGAAAGAAATGACCTGGTCAGCAAGTGGAAATGCAGCTCCTACCCTTGGAACCTAGGACAAGAATCAGTATCAGAGGCACCGATGCATGAAGAATAGTCAGGCTCCAAGAATTGGAAAATTCTGAGTTCAAGGTGATACGAACAGAGCGGAGGGATGCTGAGGGGAATCTGGGACCTTGACTGTTCTCACAAAGTCAGGCAAGCTCTCTCTCACTATCCCAGGGGGCCATTCTTAGTGCTGTGGCACCACAGGTCTTCACTGGATCAGAAGCATCAGTCATTACTCTCTCCAGTGGTCCAGCTGCCTTTCTAGGGTTTGCCATTGGGCCAAATGCCCTCGCCTGCCACCCCAGGGAGGAGCAGGGAGGAGCCACCAGGAGGAGCGGGGAGGCAGGTGATCTGGACGATGCTTGTAAAGTGCTTTGAAAGTAAGTGTGGCTCACAAGCTGTTTTATGGCGAGGTCTTAAGCATGATTATATTCTTCCTAAAAGATCCCTACAGGGGTTGAGGCTCCTGTTGTGTTTAGGGGTTGATTTCTGAGGGAGATTTTATATTTCAATAAAAAACACAATATAATGCTTTAACTAGTTTGGGACGCGCTTTTCTTAGACATCAAAGTCATGGTGTCTAAAACCTCTAAACCAGTTTCTTTTGATTCCTCTTGCATCATGTTCGTGTGGATTGTTGGGGTCTCTGAAAGCAGAGGCAAAAGGAGCCACAGCCGGGGGATCCCCTTGGGAGCATGCCACAGATTCCATCCCTTGCTTCAGGACGCTGTACCTCGATTCTCGGAACTCTCTGGAACTAGAAAGTTAAGAGCATTGGCTCTTCGTTCCCTTGCAGGTTCCTGGGCTCCAGGGGTCAGTGTCGTGTTTTCAGCTGTTCTTGGCTTTTCCTAACTTACGGAGACTCTTCCTCATTCCAGACCTGAGACATGAGCAAGCAAGCGGCAGGTTCCTACTCATCATCAAAGGGCTTAGATCCAAGGCCTTGACACACAAGTGCCAAAAATATTCATTCTTGAGCCTCGTATAACGATCCGAATATGTATGTGGCAACATTTGTTTCCCCAAAGCATAATCGGTGCTGCGTTTCCTTTTAAAGGGTGCCAGTACAAAAGGGAGACAGACCGACAAGAGAGGAGGAGGGACTGGATGAATAGCACTCTTTATGATAAAGATGGGAGCGGTAGGAAAACACTCACAAACTGTCCCCAGAGTGCCACATTCCCAGGGGCAAGAATCCACGAAGCTTCAGATCAGACAGTTCCTTACCATAGCCTAATCCTGAGAAAAAACCAGAACTCAGTCCACACTTCCAATTGCCCACTCTGCCTATTGTTCATTCCCGGCACTATCGAATCGTATTCTTTTTCTGATGTGGCCAACATTAGAAGGTTTGCCAAAGCACAGGGTTGACAAGAAAGCGTAGCTGCACAGATCTATCACCAGAGCATGTGCTCGACCTGTGCTTGGCTTGAGGTGAAGAAGGAAGGCCATCTGAGAGGACTTGTTCCTGGACTGAGTTATTCTGGAACACCCAAACTGGTTCTCTTCACATTCAAAGACCCAGAAGGTATCCATCGTGTCAAGCTTCCGAATGGGAAGGAATCAAGTCACTGACTCTAGTAAGTGACCAGATCTGGGTCCTGAGATAGCCCACCTGTACATGGTGATAGGGTGGATGGAGCGAGGGAGGTAAAACCTGCTAGGGCTGCCCAGGAACTTCAGCTTTGAGACTCAGCAAACCAACCACTGCAGAGATGGAGAACAGAGATCTGTTTAAATTAAGCTTCCTCCAGAAAGGGCTTGTTGTTGACTGACTTCAAACTCAATTCAGGCCAGTGTGACTGGGCTGCTAAAAGCTAATGCATTCACAGACTGCATTGCAATGTCTGTAGCCTTCGTGTCTGCAAATCCAATGACCTAATCCACTCATTGGCTTTTTCCTGTGTTATTCATCACCGAGGGAAGTGGACAGGTATGGAATGCTCCAGTTTAGAGACCCAGTGAGCATCAGACTAGAGACGAGAGGTCTTAGAGATCTCTGTCCATCAGAGACGTTATTGTAGGAACTCAGGACCTGTATCCCAGGTATTCAGGAATTAAAGAGATTTTGGAAATATGAATTTTAGTAGGAAAATTCCAAAATTTCAAAACCCATAAATCTGTGTGTGCCCAGGAGGACTCCAAGAGTTAAAGACTGTAGTTTTAGAATTTGTCATCCTATGGACCATCGTAGCAGTGACAGTTTATCACTGGCAATGAGTGTCCAGCTAGTAAGAAATCAGGTCTTTACATCTGCTTTACTTGGGCCAAGTATATAATTTACATACAACATTTGAAGTTATATCTCTTTGAGTCGCTTCTGTATTTATTTCAGCGAGCACTGTAAAATTCCCAAGTCTGCGGTTTATTAAGAATGAATACAGTGAGCCGGGCGGTGGTTGCGCACGCCTTTAATCCCAGCACTCGGGAGGCAGAGCCAGGCGGATCACTGTGAGTTCGAGGCCAGCCTGGGCTACCAAGTGAGCTCCAGGAAAGGCGCAAAACTACACAGAGAAACCCTGTCTCGAAAAAACCAAAAAAAAAAAAAAAAAAAAAAAAAAAGAATGAATACAGTGTCGATGCATGTAAACTGTGGAGATTTGGCCATCATTCAGGCTGTTTGCCCATCTCTGAACACACATGTGACGGCTGCCACATATGTTTCCTCACCCCCTTTAGAAATCTCATAAAGCAAAGTTAAAATGTTACATTGAAATGTTTTGTTATATACTTACCCACGTGTGTAGCATGAATCTTAACAGGTCTCATTAATAAAAACAAATCCGGGCTGGGTATTGGGGTGAATGCTGGAAGATCAGAGAAGCAGAACAAGCCACAGCCAATTCCTCAACTGATCCTGTTTGCTCAGACTGGAAGCCTGAGTCCTCATCCAAATGGATCTCAGCTGAACTGCTGCTCAAAAGCCTAAAAGCTTAACCAGGCTAGTTCTTGTTCCTCACGTCTTATATACCTTTATGCTTTCTGCCATCACTCCCTGGGATTAAAGGCGTGAGTCACCATGTCTGGCTGTTTCCAGTGTGGCTTTGAACTCACAGAGATCCAGATGGATCTCTGCCTCTGGAATGCTAGGATTAAAGGCGTATGCTACCACTGCCTATCCTCTATGTTTAATATTATGGCTGTTCTGTTCTCTGACCCCAGATAAGTTTATTAGGGTGCACAGTATTTTGGGGAACACAATACTACCACACACCTGTTCACCGTTTTTGGTGTAAATGAATTGATCTCTGCTGAAGATCTAACAATTTCTATTCACCTAAGGACCTTCCTAAAGTTTACTTCATAGTGAAAATCCTCTGGCAAAAAAACTCTCAGAGGTACTGGAGAGGCAGCTTGGGGTCAGAGGCACTTGCTGTTCTTACTGAGGATCAGAGTTGAGTTCCCAGCACCCATGTTCTGTGGCTCACAACTGCCTGGAACTCCAGCTCCAGAGAATCTGATGCTCTCTTCTGGATACACACACACACACACACACACACACACACACACACACACACACACATACACACACACCAATAATAAAAATGAATCTTTAAAAACTATTTTAGTTTAGCCGGGCGTTGGTGGCGCACGCCTTTAATCCCAGCACTCGGGAGGCAGAGGCAGGCGGATCTCTGTGAGTTCGAGGCCAGCCTGGGCTACAGAGTGAGATCCAGGAAAGGCGCAAAGCTACACAGAGAAACCCTGTCTCGAAAAACAAACGAACAAACAAACAAACAAACAAACAAAACTATTTTAGTTGTTATTTATTTTGAAACTGAGTTTAATCTTTGGGGTTAATTTTCTCAGGCTATGAAAGTCTTACTTGAAATGTTATTTTCCTTTTGATTGTTTTGACAGTATTGGTCCACAGTAGTCTTGCTTCCGTGAGTGTGTGATGACAGATTAGCAGTTTATTTGTGTTGCTGTTCCCTTCTATATGTGGTGTGCTTTTTTTTTTCAGACTCTCTCTTTTTGCCCCCTACTTTCAAATTCCTTGGTTACTTAGGATGAGCCCTACTATTGCTTTCTTTGAGTTAAGGATTTTCTGGACTTCTTGAGTATGCAAACATTTTTTTCATCAAATTTGGATAATTTTAGTTTAAATTTAATTTAATTGCTTTAGAAATCTTTCCCCTCTGTTTCCTCTCTCCTCCCATGTTTAAATTACGTGGATCTCGGGACTTCTTGAGTTTTCTCATAAGACAATCTTATGATTGTCTCCCAGTTCCTCAGACTTCACGACATTTGGTGTCGTGGTTTACCTTGCATTCACTCATGTTTTCTTGTGCCAACCTTCAACGTCACTAACATTTTCTTGTGCCATCTTCTATTTGCTGAATTAATTATTTCCTGTTTTCTTAGTTGCTGCTTTGCTGTGACCACAGCACCTAACAGAATACTTAAAGGTGCGAGGGTGGGGGGGTGGGGGGAGACTTACTTTGGCATTAGGAGAATTCCCCCAGCACTACGGGGACATGGCAGAACAGACTATTCACAATACAGCAGTCCAGGAAACAGAGAGGGAGACATGGACTGGCAGTCATGTGTAACCCTCCAAGTCCCCCTCCCCTGTAACCTACTTCTGCTCACTCAGAGAAACACCTCAAACTTTCTAGAATCCCCAAAACAGTACCATACCTGCTAGGGACCAAGCTTTCAAAGTGCAAGCCTGTTGTGGGCGTTTCAGATCCAAACCACAAGGGTTGGTAGTATACTGTCTTGTTTGAATTTCTCTATTTGGTTATTGCTCATGGCTTCCATTCCTCTGCTGAGACCGGGGACTTTTCCACTGCTAAACGCAGGCTTCCTTTGTTTTTGAATCACGTTGAAGATATCTACTCAGAGAACTTTGTAAACTCCATTCTCTGGCTTCCTTCTGTATCATATGCTATTAACTCAATCTTTTCCTCTTGGGTTTATGACATACTTCTCACATGCCTAGTGGCTTTACTTCATATAACTAGCAATCCTGGATATTGTGAGTGCTACATGTTAGAAATAGGAGATTCTGCCAGTCTTCCAAAGAGTATTAACATTTTTGTTTAAAGTAAGGTGTTCACTTGATCAATATTAAATCCTAAAACGCTGCTTCCTTTCTGGTGCACAGAATTGAAATCTTCCTTCAATTCCCTTAACCTTCCCGGGCAACCTGGAGGTATTTTCAGCTCAAGGCTCATCAGTAGCTGTGGGATGAGTTTATAAGAAGTATTTTGGATATTCTCTGTCTCCTGTTTGATTCGATCTGCTGAAAGTGAATTTTCTGTCTCTTTCTACCTGAAAGACTTCTGCTTTCCATCCGAATTTCTCTGTTTATTTGTTTATTGCAACTGTGTCTACCTATGTCACTCAGGCTGCCCTAAAACTCACTACATAGCTCAGTCTGGCCTCAAACTAGTGGCTATCCTCCTGGCTCAGCGCCCTGGGCACTGAGAGTACAGACTTAAGCCACACACTTGAATTTCAATGACATTTTAATTTCCCCGATGTGGTCCTGACTTGGACCTGCTCTCTAGACAGAAACTGTGACAGGCAGAAAGTGTCTGTTTCCCCTTCTTTCGGTTCTCACATGTCTTGTGTTCTCGCCCTTGTCCTCACCCCAGGACACTCAGTGATGAGTTTTTAGTTGAGTTGTTAAGTCCAGGGTTTACTGTGTCTCAGACTGTTTTATGTTGCTGTAACAAAAGACTAGACACAGGGTAATTTGTGGAGAAGAAAGCTGTATTGTCCACAGTTCTCAAGGTGAGGGCATCCTGCATTGAAATGTTCCCCACTCGTCCAGGTTTTCCTTCCTGTGTCATTCCATGGAGGGAGGCCAGAGGGTGAGGAAGGTTGAGAGAGGAAGGAAGAAGAGGGGACCAGACTCACTTTCCGGGAAGCCATTGCCATGATAACCGGCTTATTTCCATGATAGCCTCATTAATCATTCTTAAACCACACCAAGACCTCTTAGAGGTCTCACTACTCACTACACTGATGGCCCTGGGGACTGTTTCTATCACGTACACCCTGGGAACAAATCATTAGACTTGGCCTGACAGTAACTCATCTGGCATCATCCTAAGGAGAAATGACAAGCAGGTAGAACTCAGAGATCCACCTGCCTCTGCTTCCAGAGTGCTGGAACTAAAGACATGCACCACCACTCCCCAGCCCTAATCTATTTTTTAAAAATTATTTGCAACAACTCTTCTTAGGATTACAACTACAGACTTTTTTTTTTTTTTCATAATGAACGTGTACTCAAATCTCAATTGTTAGGTATTAGAATTGTGTCTGCTCACTCATTCAGGAGCAAGAATTAATCTAAAATTTGAAGGAAGAGCTATCTTGGTTCCTACCCCTCAATGAGTTGGGATAAATAGCTTAGAGTTGAACAAACTCAAAACACCAATAATCCCAGCAGGGTTATGCATTTACTGCTCAGGACAATTCAGGGTAAATGCTGAAACTGTTGGAGAACCAAAGGCTTTACATGTTGTATGTAGATGTGAGGTGCCCTGTCTGGATGTGCGTGTGTGGTGTGTGTGTGTGTGTGTGTGTGTGTGTGTGTGTGTGTGTGTGTGTGTGTGGTGTGTGTATGAGGTTAGCTCCCCACAGTTTGAGATACTTTGGACATTGGGCCTGGTGGAGTATTCAAGGCTGCATGGTGGAGCTCATGGGTGGAGCTTGGTTCCAGTTCTAGCCCTAGCTCCCTGCTTTTTGCTGTGTGAGTGACTTGTGATGAAATGAGAACAGTGACTCTGCAGGTCTCTCAAAATGAAAGCGTCTTTTTATCCCATGTGTCTACTCCTCTACCTTCAGATAAGGACCAGATACCAGACACAAAATGGTGGAACAATGATCTAAGAGGCCCGACTGCCTGCCACCTCTGCAGCGTCCCTGGTGATGTAGAAGACTTTTTGTAAATGTGTGCATGTGCTAATGCATACGAAGATGTACACATAAATCACAGACTTCCCATTTAATGAAACCCTGCGGCCATGTGAATATGTTTCAGCCTTTAACATAGACATCCGGGCTGTGTGCCCAACTATGACACATGCCCATGTTTACAAAGTCAATTCAATTTTACTTGTTAATGTTGGTTACCACCATCCTACATGGAAAAGCAGCTTCCTAGAGTGTTGCTCTGAACTCCAGAGACCCTCAATTGCTCTTGCAGGCATCTGGCACTTGGATGTAACCTCCTTCTCCCTCCCCCATATTGTTCCTGGACAAACCATTTGACTAGGCTTTTTCTCTCCATTTCATTACAAATTCCTAAATTCAAGGATCATGTCTAATGTTTCTCAAATACCCTGGTCAATGTGTAGGCCAGAAACTTGTTCAATCAAAGCCTCTAAAAAGTTGCGGTAAAAATGGACTTCAAGTTTTGTGGAAAATGTTTCCAGAGCAAGAGAAATATTCACTGTTATGTTTGGAAGACGGAGATGGGTAAGTTAAAAAGTGTGGCGATGAGACGGCCTCCTTGAGGGAGGTAAGTCTCTACATATCACGTAAATTCCACTAGAGAGCACACCCAACGTCGCTGGGGAAACAGTAGAGACAACACCAGAGAGGAGAGGACAAACTAGGTTTATTTGTCATTGCTGCTGGTTCCTTTTTCTAGCGCCATCCAAGGCGGTCAAGGGCGGAAAAATTAAGCTGTCTGTCTTTCTTAATTGGGTTTGAGCCTCTCTCTCTTTCTCCCCCCGACCCCACCCCAACTCCATTTTTTAAAAATAAGCCAGACAATGGCCACATTTCCAGTTACTAGTTGGGTTCAGAGCCAGGCAGCTGTTCTGAAACATCCAAGTGGGCAGCAAATGGCTCCGATGGAGTTAAAGGCGGTGACTCACTTGGGACATTCTCAGCAGGTCAGCTGGAACTCCCTGCTGGGCAGAGAATGCAGCCCCCGCTGGGCAGGTGCCAAGGCCAGGAGCAGAGCCCAGGATGACAGCAGCTTGCCTCACAGTGGCCACCACTTCCCTGTTCTCAGTTTTCATGATTTTTTTTTTATAAGGTGGATTTTTGTCTAACGCAATCCTGACGGGTGATGGGAAAAACAGGCTGAGCAGCTGCCGACTGAGACAACAGAGGGAGGCAGGCTCCACACAAGTCACCCTGCGAGCTTTGATGAGGACTTTCCTTATAAAATTGTGCTTCGAGAACATGAGGCCGTGCCCTCCTCATGCCAGTCAGTCTCGCTCACAAAAGTGAGGTTTTCAGAAGTTCAGGATGGTTTTGTTCATCCAGGAATGCGTTCCTACAAAATATTGTAATAGTCTAAGGTGACTCAACCGAACAATAAAGATGGAATCGCAACTAGCCAAGGGGGAGAGAATGCAGAAGAAAGAAAGCACGCGTGCAGTTTGTAAGCTTATATAACTTTTGTGCTAACATGAAGGGCATACAAAAACAAAATGACATCCTACGAGTTCATTATAAAGCATAACTGTTGGGGAAGGAACCTAATTACTTCAACACACTCAATTCTGATTCAAACCTCCACTTCATTTCTTATTTTTCTTTAAGTTGCTTTTTAAACCTTTTGAAGGCAAACATCTTAAATGTGTTCCTCGCAGGAAGGTAATGGCTCAGCAAATAAGGAACAATCGTTTCTGTTATTAATAGTCACTGGATTCAAACTCAGTCTCTCTAAAATCCAGGGTCGAGATGGTGGCTTCCCCTGTAGTTAGAGCGATCTTTTCCCATTGCACTTACTTCATAGAAAATTCCGATTGCCAGTTTGTGTCCACTCTAAGCAAGTTCATTTTGTGATAAGCTCCCAAAATTAATCTGAAAGAGTAAGCAGAAAGGCAGAACTTAAAACACACACACACACACACACACACACACACACACACACACACACACACACAAAACAAATTAATGATTTGTTGCCCCAAATAAAATGTTTAAAGTTGGGTTTGGCCAATTAGAAGAGAATTCATCATCTAGTAAGTTTACAGGGGGCTGAAGACAGGAAAGAGCTTTCTGAGGGGTCCGCCTCTGCGAAAATATTTTCTGAGTTCAAAAGAGAGTAATGCTGCTGCCTGTTTTATAGAGGACGGGGGTGGGGGGGGATCACAAGAACAGACATGGTGTCCGTGGTGCCTGCCTGCTGTCTAGCTAGTGGTGGATGGTTAATAAATATCAGTGGAATTGATCTTGGCCACAGGAAGCAGAGGGATGGCGAGGAGCATCCTTTCTTCTTGGCGGAAGAAAGGACAGATTAGTCATTAGCAGTCAGTAGAAGGGATGGGATTTAGGGTGATTTAAATCATAGTTTCTAGAGCCACTAAAAGCCAGCCTTAGCGGGGGAGAGGAAGTTGGGGAAACTAAAGAGGATATGGGTGAATAAATCGGCTCCAACCCACGTTGGGCTCCTTTCTGGATACAGCAGCCAAGACCAACCAGAAAAGCAGGGCATCAGGCTCCCCCAGGAGGAAGAGGGGCAGAAGGGTGGCTTTGGGGAATTTCTCTCCCAGGTGCATCTACCAGTTCCCCCCATGTTAGAATGCTCCTTCCACACTCATCCACACTCTGCGAGCATCTGCAATGAAATTCCAAATTAAGAGCAGGGTATACTGTATGAGAAAAGAATCTATTTTCAATAAAAGGAAAAAAGTGATCATCAGAAACAGGACCAGAATGCCCCAGCACACTTCTGTGGGGATGAGCCTTCTGTCCTCAGTCCGGTCCTGCTAATAGTCAGACCACCCCTCGCCCCACTGGCCTATGACTTCGGACAGTCCATAAGAGACGTGTGGTGTGTCTATGGGAGAGTGTGTATGTGTGTGAGTGTGTGTGTGGTGTGTCTATGTGAGTGTATGTATGTGGTATGTTTATCTGTGTGTGAGTGTGTATATGACTGTGTGGTACATCTATGTGAGTGTGAATGTGTGTGTGGTGTGTCTGTATGAGGGTGTGTGTGACTGTGTGTGTGTGTCTGTGTTTGTGGTGTGTCTGTGTGAGTGTGTGTGTGTGACTGTGTGTGGTGTGTTTATCTGTGTGTGAGTGTGTGTATGACTGTGTGGTATGTCTGTGTGAGTGTGTATATGTGTATGTGGTGTGTCTGTGTGAGTATGTGGTGTGGTGTGTGTGTATGTGGTATGTCTGTGTGCTGTGCATGTGTCTGTGAGTGTATGATGTGTTCTGTGTGTATCTGTGGGGGTGGGGTGTGGGGGTGTGGGTGTGTTTGTACAGAGGCAAAACTGATTACTTCAGAAAGACAAATAAGCTGGTAAAGTTTTCACTACCTAATAATTCTTTGTATGATTTCATTTTCTTTTCAAGCAACTTCTAAACGTACTCATTTTTGAACATATTCTAATTTATAAGCAACAATAGCCATCTGAACTCTGCTGTGATACTCATCATGGGTAGGGACTGGCTAGCCTTCTCTGATGAGGTGGGGGTTGTTGCAAAGGCCCACCCCAGCCTGTATGCATATACACATACATACCTGCATATTTATGTATACATGTGCATATATGCATACAAATACTCCAAGTATGCAGGAGACTGGAGTTGGGAGGATTTCTTAAGGGGCATCAATATGTCTCTGTTGCTTAGAAACAGAAGCAGGAGCCCTGCTGCCCAGGCTGTCCTTTCTCATTAGCTTATTTCCATGCAAAAGGAGACCAGAATCCCCCACATGGAAGCCAGCGAGGTGTTTGTCACATCTATATCAAGTGTCTGAAGTCATTTTTTATGAGCAGCCCATTTCCCCATGGCACTTCCTGTGTTTGGTAATGCAAACAGGCAGAACATTGTGTCATTGTGTTGGTGACACTCCTTGTAAAAGACAGGGAGTATCGAAAGTTGGAAGCAGGAGTTAATGGGACTTGTTAATGAACAGAAAGAAACGGGTTGCTCACACTCTCATCAGGAGGGCCTGCTAATCTCAAGGATGAGGTAATTCAGACTCCATGTCACACAGTGCCCTCCTTGACACGGCCCCATCCAGACTGGCCCGCACTTCCTGTCACATTCTATGTACAGCAAGCCCTTGGACTCTTACACTATTGGTGAGCTGATGTGTGAAGCGTTTGGAAGAGTTCTTGGGAAGCCAATGGATTTGTACAACGTGTAAAATGCCAGAGAAAAGAATCAGATTCTGTGGTAGGTCATGGTTTCTGAAGCTGTCTTTACTCCCAACGTTTGCATTTGAAGGGGTGATTCTTATTTCCCACATAAGAAAACAAAGTCTGGAAGAAGAGTCTGAGGTAAGGAGGCTAAACCAGGGTTAATGCAGCCGGGGCATCCTTTGTGGGTCACTGAGCACACTTGACTGTCTGTGATGGACAAGGCCTTCCCAGTTGTTGTAGTTCAAACTCTGGTGTCATCACTCACACGGGGTCAACACTGGGGAACGCACCTCCTGGTTCTGATTGCCTCTGTGAACTTAAGGTTCAAGTCTGACTTCAACAGAAGATGAACGGGATGGAGAAATGACTCGGTGGCTAAGAGTTCTTGTGCAAGTGTGAGGATACAAGTTCAAGTCCCCAGACAAATCTGGTGTGGCCACACATGTACTGCAACCCCAGCACTGTGGAGGGACAGGGACAGGCTTGTGGGAGCTTCCTGGCCTTCAGCCTGCCAGGGTCAGCGAGAGACCCTGTCAGAGAAGAATGAAACAGAGTGGTAGAGCAAGATGCCTAATGTTTTCCTTGGCAGCCCATACGGGCCCGGGTACACACACACACAGACACACACACACACACAGACACACACACACACACACACACACACAGACACACACACACACACATACACACACACACACACACACACATACACACATATACCACACACACACACATATACATCCTCACTCACATATACAAGAAGAGTGGATTTTTTTTTTTATGATCTTACCCATTTACTAAAAAAAGGAAAATTACAGGTGGATTTGGAGTGAGAAGCGCCTTTCCCAGCGCCTGTAAAAATCCCTCTGGGTCATGCAGCTCAGATCTGATCACCAGGGTTGCAACACCCACAGTGAGAATGCAGTGGTGCAAGACAATCCCACAATGGCCGTGGGCGGTGTCCTTGACCTCAAAGCTTCCTTGATCAATGACAGTCATACTACTCGGTCCACAGGGGTACCAGGGCTTCAGTAATCCAGTCAGATTTTGTTCTGTGCTGCTCACATGATAAAGACTAACCAGCCAATGGCTGTCTTCCTGGCGTGAACGGCATCCATCACTTACCTGCTCTGTGATTTGACTCAATGGTGCCTAAAGCGAGTGGTCGATCAAATGCTTCATTTTCTAACTGGGTGCTCTAGAACTAAGGTTCTCAAACTCGATGACCAGAAACAGCCTAGTAATCAGTGAGGTTCAATATGAAAAGGAGATTTTATAATTACTTCTGATTCTTGGTCCGTGGCGGGGCCTTAACTTGCAGTGTGGAAAGTCTTGAGGTGCTGTTGATATCTGCAGTCCGAGGACCACACAGGTGGAGAATGAGCAGCCCAGTCTAAATAGGTCCATCATATTGTCCTTGACTTTGCTTCTGTCTAATGCTAAGCTGTAACAATACTCACATCACAGAGGAAAGCCGAGGGGGGAATCCTGCATAATGTATGGCAAGCATTTAATGAAGACTGGTCACCATCACCAACTGTTGTAAATCCCACCCGGACTGTCTTCCTACAGGCACAGGCTAGCTTGACATCGGCAAGCAAGGTGCGGAAACACTCTGAAAAGGAAAATTGTCTGGGCTGGAGGGATAGCTCAGCGGGCGAAAGAGCTTGCCCAGCTAGCCCAGTGTCCTGAGCTCAGGTCCCAGGAAGCCACATAAAGATGCCTGTGGTGACCCCCATCTGTAACCCTGGCACTCCTACAAAGAGATGGCATGCAGAGGCAGGAGACTCTGGAAGTTTCTGCAAAGCTCTCCTTAAGTACCAAGCACAGCAGGCAAACAAGAGAGACTCTGCCTCAAATAAGATGGGAGGCCAGGAGTGATGCTCAGGTTGTCCTCTGACCTCCACATGGGCTGTTGTCCAGGAGTGCCCTCACCCATATGCGCGCGCACACACACACACACACACACACACACACACACACACACACACTATGCACATGTGCATGCGCTACAGTGAAACGAGGTGATTTCCATCCTCTCTGATGATGTAATCTCATGTAAGATAAAATGAAAGAGAAACGTGCCATGATTCCACCTCCCTATATTTCCGAGTCAACTTGGGGCCACCTGTCCAGGTGCTGGGGCCTTGGACAAGCTGGCCGACCTCTCCAAGGTTAGGTTCTTCAGTTAAATGAAAGGACTCCAGAACGTGAAATGTCTAGTGAGGTTGACAAAGATCAGCACCCCCACTCTCACCTGGTTCCTGCCATCAGTGGCCCTCACCTCACCGTTGAATAATGTGTCCTTGACTTGCGGCGCATCTGTCAATCCGGGCACCCCCTCAGTGTGTCTGATTGTCTCCAGCCCCCTAACGTGACCACGCTGACCCCAAGCCACTTCTATCCAAGCTCCCTGTGGTGTTTTCAGTACCTGGATATTTGAATGCAATCCTGTCCAGGTCCAGGATTTTGTGCACACCCTGCCCTCCACTTCCCTCAGATTTCCCTCCCTTCCTGATAGTCTTCTTCCTCCCTCAGCACCCCAATTCCACCTTCTCTACCAGCCTCTTGCAGGTTTGTAATCATGTCCTCTGGGAAGCCAGAGGTGAACCAGTGCTGGCCCTTTCCATGCAACCCCATTGTACTCATGCCCTAGCTCAATAACCTACCGGCCTGGAAGTGGTTCTCATGGACTTCTTAGTTCTGGTCCTTGTTGACCGTGTGACCTTAAGCAGACTTCTTTTCTGAGCCCCAAGTTCTTAATCCATGAAGTGAGAATGATAGATAACTATTTGATTAGACTGTAGCAGGGATTAAGTAGGACAACATACAAGTCTCGGTTCAGTGGTGATAGAGTCAGGACCAGTTCGCCATCCTCACCAGACAGCCTTCGTTACATGGAAGATATCTAAGGTAAACTTGGAAAGTCATGCATCACGGTTCAGCGGTGCGTGAAGCTTTGAGGATGGTTTGATCAAAACAGGCCTGCGGTTCTTCCTATCAGGAGCGCTAGGTCTCATGCTTCAGACCTTTATGGAGTGTTTACTCTGCTCTCTGCCCCTACCTCTCATGGTCACAACAGCTGGCATGAGGCAAAGACCTCAGAAAATAAGGAGGAAGAATGATATCTGAGACCCAGCTCGGGTTTCAGTCTGCAGAAGTGGGAGCAGATAGCACCTTGGGGGGGGGGCGATTTGCATTTTGCGAGGCCTCCCAGTCTTGCCTTATTCAGAAGCAGACTGTCAGTAAAGCTGGAAAACATGTGGCTTAAAACAAAAGTGTGGTTCTCATGGTTCTAGGAGCTTGGGCACACATGATTGACATCCAGTGAACATCTGCTTCTGCATCGTTCCTTTGTTCTCACTGCCAAATGTTGAAACACTGGAACACAAGAAACTGGAACTCCCCTAAGAATCTTATGTCAAGAGATGGAAAAGGCTGGAGCCTGGTGCCAACCAGAGAGGAAGTTGACCTGGAAGGAGATTTACCCCAGTGCTGACAACTTGCCATACCTCCTCATGAGAGGGATTGGAGTCCGGACAGTGATGGGTCAGTGATGGTGAGGGACACCTTGATCATGACTGCTTAGATGACCATATACCCCGACTCTCTAAAATTCAATCTCACCTCAGAACGGACTTGAGAGTCCCTGAGTCCTTTGTCTCTTTTCTCAACATGGCCACATTGAATAAATTTCCCTTTTTCTGTTTTTTTTTTTTTTTTTTTTTTTTTTTTGCTATTAATTTAGATATTTTAGTTGGACTTTTATGGCTAAATCTAGCTTCTAGGGGTACAGGTTGTAACCCCCAAGTTTGGTAACACTTCTTTCTGTAACCATCCTTTCATCATGACAGACATGGAACAGGGAGCTTTCCAGATCATATTTTTTATGAGGGCACTCATATAATCCACTCATATAATCCTTTGATGGAAGGCTCTTCCTTCATAACCCAGTGATACACTCAAGGCTCTGCTCCCGTCACTACCAGCTTGAGGGGTGGTTAAAATTTCAACTTGAATTTTTGGTAGGACAAAACCTTCAGGTGCTAGCAAGGACCACAGAGGTAGTTTGAGAAAGGTGGAGATGTCAGAGACGAAAACGGACCACATCCTTAACAATGTATACAGCAGGGCCTGCTACCTGACGAATTACAGAGTAGACTCACTTAATCTGAATTTTAAAAATGGCAACCATTTTCATATGGCCACCTGAGCCACAAAAGTGTAGCCAATCTGAAACTGAATACATCCATGGAAAGAAATTAGCCACACCTGGGAATTCTTTTCCCATGCAGCCACGTGATTTCACTGGCTGAGCAAGGTCAGTTTTCAGTTTTTGTTCGGTGTTGACAATTGTCAAGCAGATACAATGACTTTTTGTTTGTTGTGACTCACGTAGGATGCTGGTCCTGCAGAGTCACCCAACAGGCTTGGCTGCTTCTTAATCATGCTTCTGGTTCTTAATAATAAACCAAACTTCAGCTCCCGGAGATGTGTCTTTTTGGTTACATCATCTAACAGCTGTATCAAATCAGGGAAATAGACTCTATTCGCACACGGTATATGACATAAAATGGAGCCCAATCTCAGAAAAGACAGTTCTAATCTACCGTGAATCTGGCCATAATATTGCAATAAGGGCATCATAAAAGTCTGGGGGAGGGTATCAAATTTATAAAATGGGATGATTGGCGCTAACAAGGGTGATGGATACCTTCCAGAAGTGAGCCATCATCCGAGTGGACCCTACATGCAACCCTAAGTTCCCTCATGAGAAGGGCGCATAAAATACATGATAACACACAGCAGAAGGTGCCATGAACCTGGAGGTAAACACTGGAGTGCTGTGGCCTCAAGCCAAAACACATCAGCTGCAAGAGATAAGGAGTGTGACCCTGCTAGCTTTGATTCTGTGCCCAGTGATGTTGGACTCTTGGCTCCCACCTTTGAGAAGATCAATCTCTTACGCTCTGTGACAGGTGGTTTGTGATGACTTGTTACAGCAGCCAGAGCCAACTATACCCGGAGGAACCATGGTCTAGACATGCTACACACGCACTTCTTCACTGAGCCCTCTCCATGTTGCTAATATCTCTAAAAGCTCAAGGCAGGTGTTCGTATTTATTCTCTGCTCTTTCTCGAGTCCCTAGAGTAAGACTCACACAGAATTGCCACCCAACTAGTTACTGTGTAGATAGCAGTGAGAAAACGTTTCCTCTGCTTGTACAAATGACCCCACCTCCCCAACCTTCCATAATCCTGCTTCTCCCATTTCCTGGCATGTGGATGTCAACTCTATCTTTCCCTCTCCTCAAATCTTCCCTCACCATTCCTTCCAGCCCATCCTCTCTTCCCTGGATCCTCTCATCTGATTGAAGTCCGCACTGGCTCCGCAGCTGGTCATAACCATTCACCACGATTCCCATCTCTAGCTCCTCCTGCCAAGTGCCCGTCTCTGCCTCCTGCTTTTCTCCTGACCCCATGATGCTTCATGTTAATACAGCTATGTCCCCACCACACTGAGACTCCAGAGAACCCCTGCTCTCCTTCCCTCTCTTCCTCCTGAGCCTGGGGGACAGCTTGTGTCCTCTTCAGGCTCTGGTGTGCGGAGGCCTCTGCCACCAAGGCTGCCCCCACAGTCAATGCCAATGAGCTCCCCAGTGACTTCAACAACATGATGTGCACCAGAGATTGGCTATAAGCCAAAGATATGCCAACAACAGCTGTGGCTGGCTGACAACTACTAACACGGCCCAGTTTTCTGCCCTGCTTGTGCCCAAGTCCCTTTGTACTGTGACCACCCCCAAGTAGAATATATTTCCCCTTGACTCTCTTGCCTTGATTTTCTGAAATCCTTATTCTGCAATAGATCTCAGCAGAAATGAATGCCTTGTCAGGTGGCTGCCTCCGTGCAAACATGCCCGGGCTAGCGTCTGCAAAGGCAGAACAGACAAGGGAGACGGAGGGAGCAAGCATAGCCTCTAGCCAGACAGCCCCAAACACAGGACAGAGCTCAGCTGCCATCTACAGCAGCTGCCTCCCTGAGTCAAAACTGACACCAGTTCAGCCCCATGAGGACCGACTGGGAAACAGGTAGACTGCAGAGCATGGACACACCGTTGTTATTTTAAACCATGGCATGTTGGACTGTTACATAACGAGAGATAACACACAGGAGAAAGTACGCGCTAGCGTTTATCACCTGTTCACAGTAAGATAAAGTGCTACTGTCTCAGCCGGCGTTTTCCATCTCCTTCCAAACAGTCTACCACTTTGATGTGCGCCTGGCAGCCTGGTGGAACACCTCCACTCAGTGTTCTTATCTCCACTGTGTCAACCAGGGCCTTGCCCTTACAATTGTTTGTATGCAAGCCCGTGGGCTGTAACAGTCAAGCCACAGACTCCGAAGCCAGACTGTGTAGGACTGTGTCCTGACTCCGCCACCTATTAGCATATGACCCTGGCAAGCTCTTCGCCTATCTGTGTTTCGGTGCCTTCATCGGCCAGATAAGGAAGATGGTAACATTACCTCTGGTGAGAAGGGTGATGGGTGCATGTGAGTGCCACGTGCTTCATGTCGTCCCCTAAGTCAGGGAGGAGGAAGAGAAGGGGACTGACTTCATCTCTCCCCTGCAGCAAGCTGGGTACTCAGGAGCCAGCCTGCTGTTCCTTCCCGTCTGCATGCTTAGGTCTAGCACAGCAGCTATCATGTGACAAGTTCCACAGAAACCGTGGGTATCTTTAGGAGTCAAAGAATCTTTGCATGGGAGTCAGGTCCAATCGTCAGCAGTCTGCTTGCTTATACAGTCAGGGGGAGCTCACTGAACATGACAACCATCTTGGTAAACGTTCTAGGCTTTGGATGATATGACTTGTTTAGTTTTGTTTTCTTATGTGACAAGTCATTCCAATCTTACCACCTTAGACAGACTCAGATTTAAAATTTCACCCATGAGGAGGTAGAAGTCTACCACAAGTGTTGGGTTAAATCAGATTTTGGTGAGGGTAGTCATTTCTTTCAGGATCTCTAGGAACACCTGTTTCCTTGCCTTGTGTGATTTCCTGAGGAGCTTAAACTCCTGGACTTATAAGCTCCCCATTCCATCTTCAAAGCCTGCCAGATCTCATCTCTGACTCTCATTTCAGGCAGATCTTGGATCACAGACAGAAGAGCACTCCCCCTTTAAGAACTTTTTGATGGACCTGGGTCCATCTAGGTACCCCTAGATGCTTGCTCGCTCCCAAGTGCTCAGCTCCATCACACAAGCAAGCTCGCTTACTCTGTGGAAGATGGACCACTCACATGTTTACAGATTTGACTAGTAGGATCTCCAAATCTCTGGGAGGCATTCTTCTGCCTCCTGTGAGAGATAATATATTATTATCTTGTCCAAATAATACCCAGAGAATCCCACCGGAGTCCCCAGGAGAGGCCTTGAACACAGCTTTCTCATCTACCTTACATCATTCATGTTGCAGCATGAATGGAGACCTGTGGAGCTGTGTGAAGCCGGAAAGGCAGAAAGAATAACTCAAAGCAGGTGGAGAAGGGGGGATCCAGCCTTTCACATTTCTACCTAAGCTCAAAACTCAACCTCATGGTTTGCAACATAAGCTTTTTTTTCCTTGACATCTCTAGTATTTTTTAAAAACTCTATTTTGTAAGTCCTATCTGTAGCATAAAAATCTCTGTATTATAAGACCTCATAAATCATGCCTTGCTGGAAGGAAAAATGGATTTAATAAGTACTGGCTTCCAAACTGTGCTCTAAGAAGTTACTTTAGAATTTTTTTTTTGTTTGTTTGTTTTGTTTTTTTTTTTTTCGAGATAGAGTTTCTCTATGTAGCTTTGCGCCATTCCTGGAACTCACTTGGTAGCCCAGGCTGGCCTCGAACTCACAGAGATTCGCCTGCCTCTGCCTCCCGAGTGCTGGGATTAAAGGCGTGTGCCACCACCACCTGGCTTAGAATTTTTTTTTATTTATTCAATTTTGGCTTAAAATATTTAAATACTTTAAACTGTAAACAAAAGCCCCTTGACACTTTATAAGCAATTTTAAAGATTTATTATTTATAATTCATTCATGTGCATGTGTGTGTGCATACTTGAGTGTGCACAAGTGTGTGTGCATGTGTGTGGTGTGTGTGCAAGTGTGTGTGTATGTATATGTGTGTGTGGTGTGTGTACTTGCATGTGAATGCAGTGCCACAGAGGCCAGAAGAGAGGAGCTAGATTCCCTTGGAGCTAGAGTTACCAAGAGTTGTGAGCTAAGGCATGGATGCTGGGAACGGAACTCAGGTCCTCTAGGAGGGCAGTACCCAGCCCTAACCCTCTCCTCCTTAGCTCATCACATATGGAATCCCCTTTTGCTCTGCGAGCTGGCACACTCATATGTTTACATATTTTGAGAATTCCGAGCATATGATTTTTGGAGGCATTCTTCTGCTCCCTCCAAAAGGGCATGGATGAATTTATGTTTATTGCAGAGGTTAAAGGGTTTGAGGCATTTTAAGTCAAGATTGCACACAACACAAAAGTCCTGAAGTCACTTCTTAGAACACAGTTGGGAAAGCGGTGCCCTCGGCCCTCTGACCATGGAGCCACGTCTCCAGCCCGGCCAGCCCCTTCCGACAGCCTAGCTGTTACTGTATTCTACAGCATCCAATGCTTAGGGACCAACTGCACTGTCTCCTGCCATCCCAGTTAGCAGGGAAACCATTTGACAGCACAAGGCAGTCTTTAGACAAAAACACAGCAGAAAAGGTCCTGAGTTTATTTCTGTTGTGAGTCAAGAACTTTTCCACATTGTGCAACAAAACATTAACAAAAATAAATAAATAATATCACGATGATCAGGCGCACAGAGGCACTAATTACATACCAGACAGTATTGTAAACACTAGACTCAAATGCAAATATTAGTTTGGATAAACTTCATAGTGATCTTAAAGGAAGGGTTCATTTTATGGATGAGGCAACGGGATATAAGGAGGTTACCAGGTCTCCCAAGGACACACAGCTGAGAAACAGCAAAGCCCACGAGGCAATGCTCTTTAGAAACTACACCAGCAGCAACATTTCATCAGCTTTGAAACTCTGCATGATTCTCACAAATGGCTCTTTAGTAAGAAAGTGTCATGGAGAACGACCAGAAGGTATTCTTGCTGTTCCCTGCTGTGTTGATAGCTTTTCTCTTGGCTGTGATGGATACCCAAAAGAACCAAACGTGAGGAGAAGGTTTCACTTTTTGTTTCCTGGTTTTAGGGGCTACAGTGAGTTTATCATAAAAACAAGGCACAGCCACGTTAATGTCACACAGTTGGTGTTAGGCAGAGGGCCACACCATCAAGAAGCGGAGGAAGATGGAGGCTGATACTCCAGCTGGCTTGCTCCTTCCCACCACTTCATTTAGTCTAGGATGCCAGCCCACGGGATAGTGCTACTCATATTCAGAGGCAGGGGAGTCATTCTCTTAAGTTAAACAACTTGGAAAACACTGATCTGTATGAGCCCAGAAGTGTGTCTCCAAGGCAGTTCTAAATCCAGTCAAGTTGACAGCAAGGATTAACCAGCACGCCTACCTCACCCAGTGATAACAATGGGAATCAAATCATGGAGATGACGGGGAAGCATCTTTAGTGATGACAAAAGCTAGTGATGGAAGGCTGGAGCTGACAGCAGCGAAACTGTGTCCTGAGCTAGAAGTCTCCAGTCGTCAGAAGATACAGGGATGTAAAAGTCCCTTTAAGGCTAAATTAATGGCAAGAGATTTCTAAGAGAGTAAAAAGCCCGGGGTGGGGGTAGGGGGGACTCCTCAGCTCCCCCTCACCTCAGCTGTGCATGCTATGTGAGAAACAGGAGAAACACTCGGAGCAGAGACTTCATGGAGTGCGTATGTACATACGTACATACGTGCGTGTGTGCACATAAACACAGATGAGAAGTGGAACATGCAGGAAGTAGAACTTATTCAATACTAAAATCCCACTGTGGTCTACAACACACCATTTGCATGTTCTTAGTGTGTTATATACATTACATGTTCTATATGCTCAGATCTATCTTATGCTGACTCCTAGGGACATTGATGTTTGAAAGAAATGATCCTACTGTTGTGCCTGGTTCTAAGCCTTTCCTTTGAAAAGATGAGGCTAAGTGATACTGTGCTTCAACACCCTCCTGGTTGCCTCTTCCATGGTATCATTTAGAAATAGAAAGGTAAAGAAAGCTGTGTTCTTTTTATTAAGTGGCATGACACACATTTATTTCAGTTCTGTCAATAAAGTCTGCTTGTTTTGGGTTTTTGTTTGTTCCCAGCTCACAGCATTGCCTCTGTTCCCAGGACCAAGTCATAACTGATACATATTTATATCCTTGGTAGATATTGGAATTACAAATGACTGATGGAGAGGATTGTCTATGCCAGAAAATTACATAAGCTGATGACAGTGTTTTCCCATTCTTGGAGGCCGAGTGACCCAGTCAGCCGTTGTGAAACTCAGAAGCTGTAGGAATCACCCAGACTGCTTGTTAATTAGTAAAGAAATCCGGCCCAGCCCATACTTGCCAAGTCCAAACTGCTGAAGACAAGGCCCATGAAACCTTAAAAATCAGAGGAAATAGAATAACTCAGGATAAAAAAAAAAGATTAAGAAGTTATTTGGAAGAGTGTTTCTAGATTTAAAAAATTCATTGAGATTTACAAAAGTTGTTATCAAACATTGTGTTGTGTTCTCAAGGCAACAAAAACAAAGCAAGCAATATTTGTGTTTTGCAGAACGTGGTGGGGTGGGGCCCAGCACATTCGGCAACAGCTCATTTTCTGCCTAAGATTCTCTGGGGGCTGCTGGCTTTGGGGAGATGCTCATCATCAAGCATGAGCCAAGAGGAGGCCCTGCCTCCAAGTCTCCTGCTGGGACATCCACAGGCAAAGGCTTCCCTCAAGCCATTCCCTTCTGGAACTCTCGACACCAACAATTCCCTGTTGCATCTTCTTGGATGGTCAGTCTTGTTTCCAAAGCAAGTTAGACTTCCAAAAGTCAATGCCATTCCTGTGTATAGCACAGATGGAAGATTCCAGAGTATGGGCACTAACCATCGGGGATCTGAGATACAACCTGTTCTGGACAGTTTTATGATGTCAGCCTGACAAACTAATGTCATCTGAGAGGAAGGAGCGCCCCCCCACCCCCCGCCCATTCCTCCATAAGATCAGGCTGTTGGCAGGCCTGTAAGGCATTTTCTTAGTTAATGATTGGTTGCGGGGGTAGTCCAGTATGGATGGTGCCATACCTGGGCTGGTGGTCCTGGGTTCTATAAGAAAGCTGGCTGAGCAAGCCATGATGAGCAAGCCAGTAAGCAGCACCCCTCCATGGCCTCTGCATCAGCTCCTGCCTCCAGGATCCTGCTCTGTTTGAGATCCTGCCCTCACTGCTTTTGATGATGAACTGTTGTAGCTAGAGTTTTCCTACCTTGCCCACAGTCAGGACAAATCTTTATCACCCACCAGTCCCACAGCCACTCAGACCCAACCAAGTAAACACAGAGACTTATATTGCTTACAAACTGTATGGCCATGGCAGGCTTCTTACTAACTATTCTCACAGCTTAAATTAATACATTTCCATAAATCTATACCTTGCCACGTGGCTCGTGGCTTACCGGCATCTTCACATGCTGCTTGTCATGACGGCGGCTGGCAGTGACTCCTTCTGCCTTCCTGTTCTTTCTTTTCTCCTCTTTGTTAGTCCCACCTATACTTCCTGCCTAGCCATTGGCCAATCAGTATTTTACTTATTGACCAATCAGAGCAACCCACAGCAAATTGTTATATGAAACTGTGAGTGAAATAAACCCTTTCCTCCCCAAGTTGATTTTGGTCATGTTTTTTTTTTGTTTTGTTTTGTTTTCTTTTCTTTTCTTTTTTATCAAAGCAATAGTAACCCTTGTTAATACACAACCCTAATCCTTCCAGAAGTCATAATAAAGAATTTTACAGGCCTGGAAAGGAGAGAGGCATGGGCCTAGAAAGAGAGTGTTTGCACAATCAGCTATAAATGATTCACAGTGGATTGTTCATGTGACATGAGGAGGGAAAAGAGACTTTTTCACTAATCAAGATACCCACAACTACTGTGTAAGAATTACCAATTAGCAGAGAATTAGAATACAATGCCATTAGTTGAGGAGCCTCATTTAGCTTCATAATGAATCAGAAGGTGTGTACAGCTAAGCCACAGGAGGACAATCACCAGCAAAGCATTGAATACCTAATTAATTATTTAGCATGTCAGTCTAATTAATCTAGTTACTAATTAAGAGATTGGCAAAATAAACTTTATTGGAAAATGATCAATTGTTTGCATATTCACTATTGAACATATTGTATAAATCACCTGGACTCAACACATCCAGTAATAAATCCTACCTTCCTGAGGTATGTGAAGGTGAGGCCTGAACCTCACATGAACCCAGAGAATGCCGGAAGGGGACGGTGAAGCAAGAATGTGTTTAGGAGTCACAGGGGAATGTTTTCCTGATACTGATCTTATTGTGTCCCAGATGCCAGTCTCTGGGTGACTCACTTGCACCCTGAGAAACCAAGCCCAAAGACAGATGAAGAGGAATGGAGGGTGTCCTTGGATTTTTGTACCTGGCTCTTAAAACAAAACAAAATAAAAACAAAAAAACAACAACAGCAAAACAAACAAACAAAAACCCAACCAAAACAAACAAAAAACCCAATAAGATTAAGATAGCCCAACCCTCTGAGTTAATGACACAGCAATGCAGCCTGAGTAACTGTTGTACCAAGCTGCATCCCTGGACTAAATTTGGGGGGGGGGGTAGGATCTGATCCTCATTTATTTATTTATTTGCTAGTTGTTTGTTTGTTTATTATCTTTTGCACCAAACTGGCAACTAGAATCCATTTTCCTCAAGATTCAAATAACTTCACTTCTTTTGTCCAGTTGCAAAAGTAACATAACAGAATAAAAGACTTCCAGACAACACATTGGACAGAAGCACAGGGGAAATATGCCCCTGAACCGTGACCGTGCTGAGGACTCAGAAGACATCTGTGTAGATGCTTCTTTCTTCCTGTCCGGTTTTATAGAAGCAGACTCACATAGAGTATTACTCGGCTTTATTACTTGAAGTGTTGACGCTGCCTTTCTGTGTTAACATGGACACATGGATGCCGCAGGTTTTTAGTGCTTCCTTGTATACCATGAGGTTTAGTAATGCTAAAATGTATTTAAGTATTCCTCAACTGGTAGATCTAAGAATTACCTTCGGTTTCCCAGTGCTCTTGAGGGCTCTAATATGCATCTGTGTGCAGCTCTTTGTGGAAGTTCCTACTCTTATCTTTAGGATTCATTTCTTTATTGCATTGATTGATGATTGATTGATTGATTGATGCTTATGCTTGCACACATACACACAAGAGCACATGCTACAGCGCGGAGGACAACTTGCTGGAGTGGGTTCTCTCCTTTGACCGTGTTAGTTAAGGGAATCAAACTCAGGTCATCAGCCTTGACAGTGAGCAGCTGGACCCACTAAGGCATCCCACCAGCCTGGGATCCATTTTAAAAGCAGACTTGCTGGGCCAAGGAGCAGGTATGCCTTAAGAATTTGCCCCCCCCATTGCCAATTGCTCTTCTACAAAAGTGTCCTCCCACTCTACTTATCCACCGCTAGCATTGGAAGAACCCCAGAGTGTTCTTTCTGATAATAAGCTTCAGCCAACCTAACTTTCTTGCCAACTCGACTGGACTGAGATGTCTAGGAAGTTAATGAAGGCCACCACTGTGTATGTCAGTGATGATGTTTCCAGGGGCAGTTAGACCATGGAGTCTCTGACCTAATGAATGCATTAATCCCTTGATGCATTCAGAACACACTGGCCTCAATGGAAGGTCAGGAAAGTCACAGATGGGAACCTATTTGGAAGCCAATTAGGGTCATGTCCTTGGGGGCTGCGTCTTGATCTGCCTCCTTTCTGTACTTCCTCTTTCTGCTCTTGACTGCCCATCTTCCATAAGTTGTTCCCCTCTACCTTTTCCACCATGTTGACTGATTGAAACCAAGAGTTGTTCTCTGGAGTTGTTTGGTCACGGCTATAAAGAAATAACTAATATATAGAAGAATTGGTTAATGCAGTTCTCCACAAACAGCAAGTGTTTTGTTGGAACTCATGGCATTTGAATTCTGAAATGAGGTCTTCAAAGCCTCCCACATATCCGAGGACCATAAAGGCTAAGAGTGAGTGTCCAGTTCGCCCTCACTGAGAAACTTAGCCTGATGCCCTCCTGTGGTTTTATCTGATCATACCTACTCAGGCCACCATGTAGATCCTGGTTCTGTTTTTCGGTCACACTGGGTTCACGGTAGAGCATCCTCAGCACAGATGCTGTCACATTAAGCAGAGCTCTGCTCACCTGGGGCCTCTTTTTTGCCCAAACCCCTCTGCCCACCTTTGCTGTCTACTGCTTGTATGAATTGGAGCATCACATAGAGACATACACCTGCTATGTGCCCCGAACTATAGATGGTGCTTTGCATACCTACACATTTCCATCAGAGTGTAAGGTCGGGGTGCCCTGCCATGGGGATCTCACACCTCAGGGTGCAGCTCAGCGGGGTACCTGCAGTTTGGGATACTCTCCTCCTATTGGCATCTGTCTAGACTTCCACTCTTGTTCTTAGGGATCTTTGCCAAAAATTAAAGTGCATGAAAGTTCTTGCTTTCTGGGAGAACCAAGACTGAGATGTTGCCCAACCTGAAGAGCTATATTGAAGAGAAACAGCTTTAAACAAGAGGAAAACTCTCCCTCTCCGCCCACTACTCTGTGAAAGATGTGCCAAGTCCCTCTTCTTAAGGCAAAAAGTTGGCACAGGTTTGGATAAGGACAGCAGGTGTTCAAGCTTCCACTGGGAAAGCCAGCGGCAAAATTGAGCTAATGGTTATAAATCAATTGTGAGAAAGTGAATGGGAAGCCCTGTATCCAAAAGCTGTGTGGGTGAGTCTATTCTCCATTAGTGTTTGTTCCAGAATATTTAATACCTATACATGTACGATGGCTAATTTTCAAAGATTGATTTTATTTTTATTCGTGTATGTCTGTGTGTGTGCATGTGTGTGTTTGCACACATGTGTGAGGTGACAGTGAATCACCTAATGTGGGTGCTGGGAACCGAACTCCAGTCCTTCCCCGGAACAGCTGGTGAGCCTCAGTGCTGAGCCATCTCTCCAGCCCCATGATGGCTGGTTCTTAAACTAGCTTTCTTGGCTAAGTCAGTTTGAATCTTCTGTTCAGAGACTCAGAGAATCTAAATCCTCTCTGTGAAAGTAAAATCTCATGAAGATTTCTCTGGTTTTTGTTCTTACTTTCCAGTACTTTGCAAGAACCGGAATGGATTTTTATTTTTATTTATGAATACATGTAGGCAACCTTAAAAGGTCCTGAAATAAAAACTCAAAATACAAATGGAAACGTTTACATCCTTAATTTTTTCACCCTTTTTAGTCTAAAATACAAAACAAAACAGGCTGTCCATCAACACGGTGTGGTGTAAGCTTCTGTGACAGACCTTGCTGACAGTGATGCACAAGGAAAAGGAAGGTAGGAACACACGTGTGTGTATCACACTTGTCTCTGCTCTGTTATATAGTTCAACCTACGGTTCCAGACAAGACACTCCAGAAAATTCCTTATCCCAACAGTGCTGTTACTTCTTTATTCCACACCAGTTAAACATCTGTCAGATACACAAAACCCTTAATCAAAAGCTTTCTAGAAATGCCCACAATAGACAAACCCTATCACATCAGAAATAAGACTCATGGCTGCCGGTGGCTGGAGAGGGTGGGAGGGTCAATTCCGGGCTTTTGGGGGAGATGATGAAGTCATTGTGAGTCAGAGGCTGGTGGTGGAATATGCCAAATGAAGTGCATTGTGGTGTGTGTGTGTGTGTGTGTGTGTGTGTGTGTGTGTGTGTGTGTGTGCATGCGCGTGCATTTGAATGGAGACCAGAGGTTGGCGTTGGGTATCTTCCTTGGTTATGCTCCATCTTATATACTGAAGTGGGGTTTCTCCCTTGACACCAGTAGCTAGGTGGGCTACCCTGGGTAGTCCCTTTGTCCCAGGAATCCTCCATCCCCACCCCCACTGACTGGGATCACACGTGGACCACCACACTCTCCCAGCATTTACATGGGTGCTGGTGACCCAAACTCTGGTCTTTGTCTTTTATTTTGCAGCAAGCTTTTGCCCCCTAAGCCATCTTCCCAGCCCCGAATTGCACATTAAAATTAAAAACTTATTATTTGTGAATTTTCTCAACTAGAAAATGCAATAACAAAAAAAGAATTCTAAATATACTTAATACTGTTCCTGGGGGCACTGGGAACAGTAAACACTATATTCACTACTTTTAATTTTTAATTATTATTGTTGTTAGTATAGTCTGGAGAAAAAACAGTCCCTGGAGGCTCCCACCAGACGACACTTGCGTGGTCTTTCTCAAATCCAACTATTTGCCTTATGGTGTTACAGGAACAAAAAACGTCCTTTGGACCCTAAGTCTGAATTAGCCCTTGTGGTCCCACCCAAGGGCCGTAATGATTCGAGCAACGTTTATCAGTCTGAGAACCAGGAAGCCTGACCACTCTGCTCCCTTGGCCAACACTGAAGCTCCCTCACTGTCAGGAGCACAGGTCTTCAGAGAAAATACTAGGAGGACCCACCGCCTGCCCCGGGCTTCTGAGCACCAGAGACGCGGTTAATATTCCGCGGAGGAGCCGTGCAGGCTTGGCTTTTATTCACAGGGAAAAAATATCTTTCCCTACTGGCAGCTGAGGAGACAGCCCCTCTGGGGACCAATTATTTTATTTTGTGTGGTACATAAAGCAACAGGCCGCTGCCAGCCCCTCCGGGAGCTGCTCCGCTGGGCTTCCCTACCCTGGGCCAGGCAGGCGTTCAAGACTCCAATTCCTCTTTATGTCAAAAGTCTTGCTAATGACACAATTAAGTAACTGGAGACCACGGAGAAGCTCTTAATTAGGTAAATACTGCTTTCTGAGTGGTTGTCAGAATGCCACGGATGCGTGCTGGATAAAGGAGGCTGTTCCCGACCATCCATTTCTGCCTGGTTCTTCTTTCTTTCTCCGGTCCTGCACAATACTTTTCACTTTATGATAATAGTATAGGATGTTCTGTTGTATGTATGTATGTATGTATATATGTATGTTATGTATTATGTGTGTATGTATATATGTGTGTGTGTATGTGTGTAAAGAAAGGATAGTTCAATATCACCCAGGTGCCACTCAGTACATAACCATCTTCCTTGGTTATGCTCCATCTTATATACTGAAGTGGGGTTTCTCCCTTGACACCAGTGGCTACTTGGACTATCTGGGTAGTCCGTCTGTCCCAGGAATCCTCCATCCCCACCCCCACTGACTGGGATCACACATGGACCACCACACTCTCCCAGCGTTTACATGGGTAATCAGAATCTCTAAACATGCTTTGTAGCCTCATACTGAAAACTAAGTTTATAGAGATTTAGATTAATTGCTTGTCTAGAATTCCTCTATCTGTGATGGGGTCCTGGAATGAATAAAAAGGGAGGAATTAGAGGAAAACAAATAGAAGCCCAGCTTTAATCTCTCTCTGCCTCCCGTGTGGATGCAATGTCACCAGCGGCCTGACCTCACCTTGTTGGACTGTGTCCCCTCAAACTGTGAGACAAAACGAACCCTTCCTTCCTCAAGTGGCCTTTGTTGGGTACTTTTTATTTTTTTCACAGCAAGGAGAAAAGTAAGTAGCTAATATACTTCCTCTCTGGCCCCTTCCAACAACCACGCATCTCTTCATTTTCTTAATCATCCTTATTCATACATTATTTTAAAGACAAGGCTGTGGATGGTGGTGTTTAACAGCTGCAAAAGACAAGCCGTGAGCACCATCACTGTATCTCCTTGAACTTGACTCTAGCCAGCAGACCTGGAGAGTCCTTTCCTCCCCACGGAGCAGGAAGATCACGCGAGTTCAAGCGCCGCCTCTCTTCCCCGTTGTTTGGATTTGGGTGGTGGTTTTTGTATTTCTAATATGGAACACAGCTGCTTCACTATAAGGACCCGACTCAATGTGTTCCGAGCATTCCCCCCACCATCAGTGATGTTTGTCTCTTTGTTTAGAAAAAACAAACAAACAAAATCGTGAAAGTTCAGTTCATGTACTTTTTGTATTATAAAGTGATGGTCTAAGGAATTCCTCCTAACCATGTATCGATCCAATAACTCACACATATGAATTGTTATATAATGCTATGATTTTAAGTACATACCCCCAACTTCATGTGTTAGAAACTAAATATCCAACGCCACAATGCTGAGAGGTGATTGGGTTCCTGACGCTCTGCCCTCGAGATAGTTGCCATGGTAGGAATGCCTTTATTATTCTGAATGGGTTTGTTATAGAAGGGACCTCTGTTCTCTCTTCTCTGGTTTGTCGTTACCTCTGCTCACTCGTCATCTGATGCCTTCTACTGTAGGGTGATGGCACACAAAAGTCCATGGCCGACACAGGCTGTCAGCCTTTTATTCCCAGCCTCAGAACTGTGGAAAATTTATCTCTATTCTTTATAAATGACCCGGGCTCAGGCGCTGTTAGAGCGGTACAAAGCAGGCTGAAGACTGTCGTGATAGTCACAGAAACCATATGTATGTCTGCTTCCGTCACTTTTATGTTCCTGTCTCATTCTCGTGCCTGATTATCCAAATTCATCCTAAAATTAAAGTTCAAACAGCCGTGTGTGGAGGAAAACCAACCACGCTGCACTGCCCGTGGGTCCGGACACTCACTGTGGAGACCAGGTGGTTGGTGAGGACACCAGCGTGGCCACCTGCTGCTCAGTCCTCACTCTGGTCCTCAGGTGCACATGGTTATTTTCTTTCTCTAGTTTGAATTCTTTCCACTTTCATTATTCCCACTTTTCCAGGCACGAAGCTAGGATGGTTGGTGGGTGGGGGACAGATCGTCTGTCCGTCCTTTTGTTTCCTGCTAGCTTGTGACCCTTATTCCTCATGCTCCACAGTTGTTCTGGCCAGCCAGCCAGCTTGCCTCACCCTCCCTCCATCATCTCGGCACCTTCCCTGGCAACCTTCATGGTTGAAGTGCGGTAGTTTTCTCCTGTCTTCCCAGTCTGGTTCATCTGATGATTTTCTTCAGTATACTTATTTGGCTGTATGCTCAGCCCCAAACCCTGCCATTCTGTCCCCAGCTAGGTCTCTGAAATCTTTGCCTTTCTTGAATCACTTCATTTTCCCACTGGCTACTCCTGGGTGCCGCAGCTCAGACTCCTCCATTGTACATTTCAGTTATTCTTTGGCCCCTACCCAGAGCCTCAGGTCTTCTCGTGCCCCCTCTTGGGTCTGCTAAACCAGGTACAATCCCACATTACTCCTCAACTCTGCTTTCCAGTTCTTGATTTCATAGTTGGGGGCTTCACTGAAGAAAGTCTCACTGTTTAGAGACTCAGCCTTTGTATAGCGAGATCATGCTCCCATCCATCAGCCTTTCCTTCCTTTGGACTGTAGAGCCCTGGACACTCCACACAGAAGTTATTACTCCCACTTTGAGACCCCAATCTTAATACCACCTTTTGCCTTTGATTCATCCAGAAAGTACTTTTTAAAGGTATTTTCCAAACTGTATAATTTGTACCTGTGTGAGTGTCTTCACCACTTTGGATGTGTGGAAGTCAAAGACAACTGTGGAGACTGGATTTCTCACTCCACCATGCCGATCCAGGGACTGGAACTCAGATCATTTTGCTGGCCCCCAAAGTGCTGTTGGACCAGCTCTCATCTGCTCTGGATCGAATGCCGAAGATGAGCTGGAGAGGTGAGAGCTACTTCCTCTCAAGGTTGGTCACCTCCTGTTGGGGTGAAGGTAAGTGAATGTACTGAGGTGAGATGAGCAGAGGAAACACAGGAAGAGGGAACACGGTGACCCGGAAGCCAGCCACACTCTCCGCTGAAAGCAGCACCAAGCAGCATGGCTCTCTGCAGCTAATTTCACTCTCTGCTCCCATTTCAGCCTCAGAGGAAGTGCCGGCCCTTTTCCTTCCGCTGGCTTGCCTCTCATGCCTGTTCACTGTGGCTCTTCGCTCATCCCCTAGCCTTCGGTGTGCAGAAGACCAAGCCTTCCTTCCCACCGGCTTCTTCCCTTCCTCCTTCTTGACTGCACAAAGTCACCCTGCCTGTGGCTAACCCCTCTCTACCTCCTCACTGGAGGATGCTCACTCGAGAATCGGAAGGACTGTGTCTCCGTTCTTCATTCTGACTTCATCTTTTCTCTCCTAGACCTTCAAAGAAAGAGTGGGGAATCATTAGCATTAAATAAAGAGCAGTATAGATTTGGTTAATTAATTGTAGTGTTTATATAAAACATACAATTAACTTTTTAGCTTTGCACCCAGTAAAATATTAGAAAGCAGATATTAACTAAGTCCCTTTGCATCGTTTTCTTCCCAGGCCTATGGCAGGAACCATCCCTTTGTTTTTATCCCTACATTCTGCTTTATGTCTAATACATGTTTACTCTAAAATACAATTAAGTATGAATTAACACCTGTAAATATCAAACTAGTGCTCTCATATTTATATGTCTTCTGCAAATTATTTTCATATGACACTTGTCCATGTTGATCCATACATTTTACTCTTGAGCTGTATTCTGTTGCATTTATATCTATGTATTCCCACACAAAAGTCAGACAGACACATCAATGTATGTAAGACACATCTACAACCCATTATCTTGGTGTTAAAGAATTTAGATATTGTAAGAAAATGTTGACAATATTTTCCCATGTATATTCTAGCTTCTGTCATCTGGTGAACATGTATGGGAGATACTCCTGTGTGGAGACTTGGGGTCCAATTGCTAGGTTGTTTGAACAGAGGAGCAGAACAATGTTCATTGGCTCTTAATCTGCAGAACAGCCCTGGGAGAATCAGTGTCTTTGTGGCTATACACGTAGAAGCAGAGGAATAACTCAACATGATCAAGGTGGAACACGAACACTCATCTCAATCTGTACGTAGTCACCACTGGTAGCAACCACGGGCAGGCAGGAAAGCTGTTGGAACCCAAAAGTTTGAATTTTCCAGCCATGGTATTTATCATTTGAAAAATCAGCTCATGTACCACATTTCCAAAATACCTTTGCTCATCTCACTGTTTTGTTTTACTCTAAAACACCAGGACAGTCTTTTCTTGTTAACCATACCAGCCCAACCTTGGCCAAGTGACCCCAGAAGGCCCATGTGATGCTGGGGCTGGGCCCAAGTGAGACTAAGTTAGCCTGCCTTGACAGTTTGTACATTCCTTTCTCTCCCCTAAAGCAGGGGAACTAGCAACTGTGCTGTGACTCCAAAGCCAAAACCACAATTGTAGGGCTCATATTTAGACCACTGCCTTGTGTCGCCGATTCAGAGAAGATGTGGTTAGCATCTGACTGTTGGCATTTCTACTGTTTCAAATTAAAAATAACTGCCACATTTCTTCTGTAGCAAAAATTAATTTGGAAATGCTACAGGAGTTAAATGACATGCATCCAGATATTTCTACCAATACCACCAATTAAACATTCTCATCCCCAAAGACTCTTGGGACAGTAATTTGCCAACATTTAGTGCTTACTGTATTTCAGTGTTTCAACTAAATATAAAGGAAACTTCTGTATTTAGCAGGTTGTTTGTAAAATGTTTCTTTTAGCTGGCATTAATATTTGACAGATGACATTCTTACCAAAGGAGAAAAGTCAAAAAACAAAACTGAGATGCCTGGGATGTGTTTTTAATCGATAATTGATAGAATTTTTTTTTACTTGCTTGCTTTCTGCCTATCAGTAATTATTCATTCTGATAAGAATGTACCAGGAGAAATGGTGGCATGTTCATAGACAAGCTACAGAGGCCTTCTCTTCTAGAATCTTCTCTAAGATGGATAACTATGTGGCTTCCCCTACCATGGTATGTACAGATGTTAGAAATGGCCAGACATCCTTGTCCATCCTGGGGTTTCAGCTCTGAAGAGTTTCAGATGTGAGGAATGCAAGTTTGAGGGCTGCCTGGGCTATATAGTTTTGAGACTCTGTCTTTAGGGAAAAAAGATAAATGTATATATTTCCTTAGAATCTTGTCTGCTATACTCGGAAGCCTCCAGTATGTGCTGGGAGACACACAGTCCTTTGTACAACTCAAGCCGGGTGCCGAAGCTGGTGGACTCTGAATTTGAAATGATAGACAGCTAGCATTCATGCTAAGTGTCTGATAATGAACAATAATAGGATTCGACTTACCCAAATCAAGTAATCAAGAAGTTTGTCCATGCTTTAAGAGATAAGGTCAAGCTGTTGAGAAAAGCATTCCTAGGAAAGGTTTCTAAGGAAAGAAGTCACTTTGAACATAGGTGTCCTTTTGTTTCTCAGTTGATGACTCAAGGCACAGTCTCTACACCAACTGCCAATCACATAACCGGATCCAAATCTGACTCGTTTGCATACAGCCTTGGGATGGTTTGAATGAGAGCCATCCCCACAGACTCAGGTATTGGAACACCTGGTTCCTGGCTGGTGGAGCTGTTTTGGGAGGTTCTGGAACATCTGGAAGGTGGAACTTTGCAAGAGGAAGTATGTCACTGGGGAATGGCTTTGAGGATTTATACCTCTCCTGTTGCGTTCCATTAAAGTCGGTAGCTGCCCCTAACTGCTGTCCTAATCGGCGACTGGGACTCTGCAGTTACCCTAGCAGTTCGGCAGCACTGGCGTAGCCAGGTGGGAATTCTGTTCCCACAGGCACAAGCCCTATCCCTGCCAATAAAGGGAACTTTATCTAGATCTCTATCCCTCCATAGGACTCAGGGTTCAAAGATTGAGGTGAAATTGTGCTCGCTCAGAGAGACTGGGTAGCAAGTAGCTAGCTTTCTCTCCTAGCTAGTGCCTCCTCCTAAAATCCCGGCATCCTTCTGCTCAGTCCCCACTTAAGAACCCTAGCTACACAGGTTCCTCCCTACCACTTCCTGTCAGCTGGTTGCTGACTCAGCCTCCTGACCGCAGGTTAATTTGGTTTAATCAAACGAATGTAACATCATTAAACAAATATTCCACAGCATAAACAAATGTAACACATCTTCAATTAATATTCCACAACACTCTCCCCATTTCCCCTCTCTCCTCCTTCTGTTATTTGCATGTTTATGAAAATGTAATCAGGCCAGGCCGTGCCTTCCCTGTCAGGACGGACTTTCTCGCTCTAGGACCGTAAGCCACAATAAACTCTTGCTTCCTTAAGTTTCTCTGCTCTGTTCTTTAATCACAGAAACAGGAAAGCAACTAATGCAGTCTTACCACCAAAGCGCCATTCCTTCTTATTGTGACTTGGAGACTGCATACATTTTTAAACATTTTCTCCTAGAAATTTATTGTCTGGCTTATTTATGATATGCTATAGTATATACCAAGATGTATATAATAGTTTATCAATTTTATTATTGATTACATGTTGGAGTGGCAATATTTATAATGGACTGGGTTAAGTAGAATATATCATTAGAGTAAATTTCAGTTTTAGGATGATTACTGACTTTTATTCTCTTGTATATAAAAGTTTACTTAATTGCATTTTTATCTTTATTGTACATACGTATGTGATATAGAACAGTAATCTAGTCCATGTAGATCATGTACAATGATCCAATCAGGGCACGCAGTAATTCCATCTCCATGTACATTTTTCACTTGTAACAACTGTAGGTATTTGTGAGGTACATTATGGTTGTTGGTGAACAACTTCCATTCTTATGGAATTATGTTTTATTCATGAAACACAGAGACTGTGCATACGGAAGTACCTCAGCACAGTAAGACCACATACATACCAGGTGCTGAGAACATGCCAAAATCACTTGGTTTTCTGTTGTTTGTTTTATTTGTAAAAAGAGAGATATGGAAGCTGGACATTTACATATCCTTCACCTGTAGATTTTTCTTCAGAGATGTAGCAATAGCATTGAGTAATATTTATTGTTTAAAATCTTGAAAATATATGGCTGGAAAAAAAGAGAGATGAATTGGGCCAAAAAAAAAAAAAAAAAAAAACTGGGTAAATAACACTGTATTTTCAACAGAAAACACCGACTACAGAGGATTGAATTAGAAGCCTATAAACTGATCATGGGTGGTAGTACTTCTAGATTAGATTATTAAGGAAGATGTATCCTTGGAGAAAAATAATCGTCATTTTGAGGACAGAGTGGATTTGAGAAGACTAACAAGTTTGAAAAGGAAAATTCATGTAGCTAAATGGATTACTCAGTGACACCCTGAGCCTCTGTGACCAGCTGTGCTCACATGGGCACGCCTCTCAATTAGACCTTCTCCCCCCACACCGCCCTGTGTACGTGTGTGCGTGTGCGTGTGCGTGTGCGTGCGTGCGTGCGTGCGTGCGTGTGTGTGTGTGTGTGTGTGTGTGTGTGTGTGTGTGAAGGTACATATGAGTACAAGTGCATGGGAAGGCCAGAGGTCAACCTCAGGTATTGTTCTCTAGCTGCTGGCCATCCACCATGCTTTTTGACATAGCATTTCTCACTGAAACCTGAGGCACTCCAGCCCATTAGGCCAGGCTGACCGACCAGAGAACCATAAGGATCTGCCTGTCTCCCTCAATGCTGGGGTTATGCAAGGGTTTCCCTGCCTTTTTACCTGGGTTCCGGGGATCAAGCTCAGGCTGCCGTTGTGCATGCACTGTACCTTCCCGGTGAAGCCCTCTCTCCAGCTCCAACAGACTCGTCTCCATAAGAAGTGTATCGGGGAAGAGTAATCCAAAACTATGTGTAAATGACTTTTTCATTTGCACAGAAATGTCTCAGCTATGTCTTGGGGAGAAATGGTCCTTTGAAGTGGTCTCTCTCCCAAGTCTCAAAACAAATTCTTTCATTTAAGAAAATGCCATGAAACCCTTAGATGTACAGAAGCCCTGACACCAACATCCTGGCCACTTCCTAACTCAGAAAATTACATTGTGATTATCGATGTTCTCTTCTTGTGGCTCTATTTTCAAAAGATAAATGACTCTGGTTGGAATCTAATTTCCTCTTAGAATTAATGTTGCAAAATTAATGGGCCACCTGATCACGTTTCAAAGGGTAAATAAATGACCATCCTTGGTATGGGTCAGGGTCAGCAGTGACTCCTGTGTGACTCACAACCAATGAATGAGCACATATGAGTGGCCCTGTGGCCAAGAAGCCATGAGTAGTCCTGAGGGCCCAGCAGGGGTAGCTGGGGACGCTGCTTTTCTTTCTCCTAATCTACTCAACAGTTGCAGCTTCCAGGAATCATTAAAGCTGAGGCTGCTCCGGGAAGGCAACGGTGTAGCCTCATGAACCTCCTAGCATCCTTGGTACACATGCACCCCGGTGTGGTGTAAGTTTCTTTAGGGCAGGGGCCAGTTTTCCTAGACCTAGGACAGTGTGTATAATGAGGAATAGGCTCTGTATTTATGGCTAAAATTTCTTTTGGATGGGAGAGAGAGGCAAGAAAGAGGGTGAAGGATAAAGGAGAGAAAGAAGGTGGAGAGAGGAGGGGGAGGAGAGGAAGAATAAGAGCCACGCAGAGAGGAAAGAAGAAAGGTCAGGATTCCCACAGAAAGCTCATGAAACCAAAACAAGGGAACAGTTTGCAAATTCTAGAACATTTGAGGATCCCTGTTCTCATCCTTTAGGCCGTCCGAAAGGGAGTCAATTTATTCATGACCTTCTAGTGGTCAGAGTGAGGTTCCTCCAGGACCCAGAAATCTATATTGTTGTAGAGTTCTCATGTGAGTCCAGTTGTTTCCTTTGGAGACCACAGGAACCATGAGTCAAATTCAGACTTGACAACCTACCCATATAACAGGTGTCCTGCCTTCGGATTTGACACTCCGGCTGGGACAGAGCTTTGGAGAGGTGGGGAGGGCCACAGGAGACTGCTGTAGGGATTTCAACATGGGTGCTGACAAAGCCCAGAACGGAGCCCTGGTTGGGATTCCTTCTTTCCCATAGTCGTTCTGCTGCTTGTCATGGTTCTGAACCATGAACCACAAGACGCCCCAGGCTTGAGGCTATAGTCAGAATGGGTTCAGTCTGTCTTACCTAAGACAACCATGCCTAATACTTCAGTGTGATGCCTCTATAGTCAGCCAAACCGTGTTCAAATCCTGTGGCAAACGGATGACAGACAGACAGACAGACACAGTATCTCATGTAACACAGGCTGGTTCAAACTCACTGTGTAGCCCAGCATGGCTTTGAACTTCTCTGCTCCTGCTTCCGCTCTCCAAGTGCTGGGACTACAGGCCCGTGTCACCAAGTCAAGATTTATAGCAGGCTGCGGGTTACATGCATGGTGAGGGATCTCCCAACTGAGCTGCATCCTCAGCACCTGCCTCCTCATTTAGATTCTGCAGCTCTTACGATCTTGGGAACTATTCCATCCCATGGCTTAGTTCCTGTCTTGTACAATCAGGTACAAGTGAGGCACTCATATGTGGGGTGCTCTGAGGTTAGACCTCCTTCACAGAATAGATTAGGGAGCTGATAGACATGGGGTGCTTAGATCTCTAAATTAGGAGCTATTCTTATGCGTCTAATTTCTTAAATACTCTATATTTAATGTCTCACATTTATGCAGTTCTTAAATTCAATACTTTTCACAACCTGAGCACAAAAGCTATGGAATTGTGATGACTCATTGGGGTTGTATAAAAATATACAGAGCTGAATCCAGGCCACACCGGAGCTGGGGGGGTTATGGTGATATTTTATTTGTATTAAAATGTTATTTGTATGTTAATAAATAAAGTTGCCCGGGGGTCAGAGCTATTAGCAAGCCATAGGAAAGCAGGGCAGTGGTGGCACACGCTTGTAATCCCAGCACTTGGGAGGCAGAGCTAGGCAGATCTCTGTGTGGTCAAGGATACAGCCAGTATTGGAGACACACGCCTTTAATCTCAATACCAACCATAGAAGACCTGGAGGTCTATACAGACAGGCCGTGACGAGGCGGTCATGTGGTTGGGTTACAACCATGAGAAGGCAGAACAGAAACTCTATATACAGACTTTAACACAGGAAGTAGCTCTGGTTCGGAGAGGTAGGACCACCGCAGGAGGAAGGGTAAGGTTTTAGCTCTGAGCTCTGACCTCTTGGCTTTCTTCTTTGCATTGGTTCTGTGTTTCTTGTTTAATAAGACAGTTGGTTACATCTACAGGGGGTGGCAGCTGGAGAAGGCTGGCTGTCTATTAGCCTTCATCTCAAGCCGCAGACTGTCCACGGAGGGACTGCTCAAGTAGCTCGCTAAACACATACCTCCCGACCCCACTCTCTTGTAAGACTGCAATGTAGGACCCAGCATCTGCTCTCGGACGCTGTACCCTCTGGGGTCCAGGCTTAGAGACATCACTTCCTGTCCGATGGCAGTGTCTAGGGCTCAGCCAGACTCTCAGACCACGCTGTCTTCAGCGCCCAAGGCTGAGGCCTGGATCCCCATCACAGTGCACCAGGCAGCGAGACAGCCTTAGTGGATCCGGAAGTATGCTGTGCGGGCAGGTTCAGAAGGCTGGGGTTTCTCTCAACTGGTACGCGTGTGCTCTGTGCTCTGGACTCCCCTTCTACCCTCACCACCAAGACAGTGCTCCTGGGCGCCAACGCACATGCTTGAAGTCCATCGGCCCACCTTCCAACTTCTCCCGGTGCTTGTTGTGGGGAGAAATGAGGTCACTTTTACACGTGGTCAAGGCTGGTACCTGAGCAAACACAGGCATTCCTATCCTCACGGTCGTAATGACGGCTGGCAGAAGCATTTCCTGAAATCAGGAAAGCCTGATGTCCTCCATTTGGAAAGGCTGTCTTCACCCAAAGCCTCTCTGGCACTTTGCATGCCACATTCCCTGTGACCTTTGGCCTTTCTTCACGAGATAACATGGAATGGTCACATACTTTGGGAGGTATGACACACTGACTTTCTCTTATGTAAGTCATATAATAACCACTGTTTAAGGATAAACTAATGGTAATCTAAAGATGCCATTTAAATCACGGAAAAGTTCTCAGAACCAAACTTGTATGTAGGCAAACTGACCACACTCACCACTTGCCACCTGCTTGATGACACTAAATGCTACACAGGGACACAAACCCTGAACAGCACAGAGAGAGAATGTCACTGCAACACCTGTCCCATTTCTTTGATGACACCATCGGGGGGTGTGGCCTTTGAAGTCACTCCCAGGCATGTCACATGGCTTGGGGACAAAGTGGAACCCAAACAGTGACAGGTTTGTTCCAAACACATGCATGCAGCTGAGCCCTCGGGCGGCATTATACAACTGGGGCTTCCCGAATGAACTGTGCTGTGGAACACACTGTTTACGGAGGGACAAGTAATAAAAAGTGCTAATTGAAGCTGACATGTGTATTATCCTGTATATGGCAGGGGTTGTTTATGACTTAGAACAGAGGTCAGCAAGCTTCCTCTGCAAGGGCCAGATAGTAAATATTTTATTCTCTGTGGCCATCTGGCCTCTGTCACAAGCACTCAACTCAGTCACCATGGTATAAAAGGTATAAAAGAGAGCCGGTATGGATAATACATAAATGAATAAGAGTTGTTCTAATAAAACTTTATTTATAAAAACCGACAGCTGCCTGGATTTAACCCACAGGTTGTGCTTTGCCAAACCATGAAATTTTTTACAGGAATATTTTATTACTAATACTGTTTAGAATTACTGAAATTTATTGGATACTTTGTTTATATATTCTCTACAGAAAAGGTATCCCCATTCTGAAAGTGGGTTTTCTCCCCACTACCAGCCCTTGGTTCCTTATTATTTACATCTGACTCCTAAAGACAAACACAATGCCCAGTTCACCCTGGTGGCCAGAGACCTAACAGCAGGCCTGTGTACTGAGTATGTTCAATAAATATTCTTAAAATAAATTTACCCAGGTAAAGTTAAATTTCAAGTAAGGCTTGTATTAACCAGCTATAATAGTTCATTCCCTGTAGACCCCACAGACTAATAAAAATAAATCATTTTATATAGAGTAGCTAAACCTGGTTATAATTATTTCCCCCCATCCAAACAGCTACCTCTTTATATGCCACAAAACAATGTGCCATAAACAATAAAAGGAATAAGTCACTTATTTATACAGTGGGGTAGTTTTATTTCAACAAATAGATGAAAATTGTCCATTCTGCATTTTTAGCATCCATCTTACCTTTTACTAGACTGGTCAATGCTTCCTACCCCTCTTGAGTCTTATTTCTCCTGCGGACTTCAGCCAGCATTCCCACTGGGCTGGGTCTGCCCGGGGAGAGCTCCCGTGGACGAGGTCCCGTGGACAAGCTCCCGTGGATGAGCTCCCGTGGACGAGGTCCCGTGGATGAGCTCCCGTGGACGAGGTCCCGTGGACGAGCTCCCGTGGACGAGGTCCCGTGGACGAGGTCCCGTGGATGAGCTCCCGTGGACGAGCTCCCGTGGACGAGCTCCCGTGGACGAGCTCCCGTGGACGAGCTCCCGGGGATAGTTCCCGTGGACGAGCTCCCGTGGATGAGCTCCCGTGGACGAGCTCCAGTGGACGAGCTCCCGTGGACGAGCTCCCGTGGACGAGCTCCCGGGGATAGTTCCCGTGGACGAGCTCCCGTGGACGAGCTCCCATGGACGAGCTCCTGGGGATAGCTCCCGTGGACGAGCTCCCGTGGACGAGCTCCCGTGGACGAGCTCCCGTGGACGAGGTCCCGTGGACGAGGTCCCGTGGACGAGCTCCCGTGGACGAGCTCCCATGGAGGAGTTCTCTGGTGTCAGCATTGTCCATCTCCCTGTCTGTGACTCTGCCAACTGTCCAGAAGCCTCTGGCCACACCACTTTAGGAGAACAGGTGCTGTGGTATCACCTTGCTTTGCCCTCCATCTTCTCCACCCTGGCAGGTGCCAAGGCTCCTTCGCCCTCCATCTTCTCCACCCTGGCAGGTGCCGAGGCTCCTGACACGACCTTCAGCTGGCTGATGACATTGGCGTGCTTCGTACAGTGTCAGGATGATACCTGCCCCTAGTCCAGTCTCATTTCCTGAGGCCTGTGAATGTCTTGGCTTTAATAGCTGCCCCTCAGTCATCCATTCCTTCTGCACTGTGCATGCATAGATCTTTGCATTTGCCTTTTGAGGTCTGTTGAGTGTTGCTGAAGGTGTTAGGGTCAGACCTGGGCCCTGGCAACCCTTAGAAGCTAAACTCAGACACATCATGATCGATGGGCCGATAAAACAGACAAGTTTGAAAAGCAGAAAAAGGACAGTCATTCAGTGTGGCCACATCGGGAAGAAGGATGACGAGATCCGGTGACCCCTCAAGTCCATCATCAGGATCTTAACTGGAAGTTTAAATAGAGAAAAAGAGAAACATACATGATGAAGCAGACCCAGTCATAGCATGGCCACGCCCATCTCTGACCCATCCTCATCTGGGCTCCAGTCCTTCCTGTAAGGAGTTCTGACAGATGAGCACCCTGTGAAATCTCTTCACTGGAGACAACGTTCCTCCTCTGGCTGGAGTCAGGCTTCAGCCAGGCTTTCCTTTTCCCTCCACATGGAATTTCTGGGGAGTTATAATTTCTAGGGTACCATTGTCTCCAAAATCTGATGGGAGACATGTGAGGTATAAATGGTTCTTCAGGACATCTTCTCTCCCACTAGGACATGTACACAGGGCCGAGACCAGAAGCAGAAGAGCTCAGGCCAGCACCATGGAACAGCACGCAGAGAGTCTTCGGAGAAACTTAACCTGAGCAAAGGTGTTTTCTCAGTGGCAGTTTACCTGGCTGCTGAACAGGAGCAGAGGTCAAGTGAGTGCTTTGTGAAATCAATGTGGCAAGTCCATGAGATGGACGCAGACACATGAGAAACACCTTGCCAAGCACCTGCCATTCTCAGGAACTCTCTGCATGATCTTTTAGTGTCATTTGTCAGGTGATGGTGTCTGGCTGTGCGATGTCTGTCTGGGGTGAGAAAGCATGGTATGCATGGGATGGTTGGGTTCCATCGTCTATCTGCCCAGCGGAGTCTCCTTGTTGGGGTTTTCACTATTAGCTCTTTGTGGTTTGCTGAAGAATCCGCCAGGCAGGGTGGCCTGTATGACAGGATCTCCCGACCACCCTTCGGGTCCCACTGCAGTTCCACTCACGGATAGCTCTTCCATTCTCTTTGTCTCTTCTGGAGCACCTCCCGGTAGTGAAGCACACGCTGCATGAAGTCGCAAGGTCTGGCATGGGTGGCACCCACCCCTCACCCCCATCGTGAGGCAGAAAAGGGTTCTCATCTTTCCATCTGGGCAGATCCCAGCGATGAGCAGTGTAGTCCGGGGATTGGAGTGACACCATGCCTTTCCCCTGGCCCCTGGTAGAGTGGAAGAGCGAGCTATCGAAGGGAACAACCAGGAGACGGTAGTGGGGTGGAGACTACACTCGGGGTTCTCTTGGGCATCAGGGGGACCTCTGCCAAGCTGTCAGTCAGCTCTCCACTGCAGTGATAAATACCCAAGACATTTATCTCAAAGGAGGAAAAGGATCCTTGACTCATGGTTTCCAAAGGTTCAGTCCATGGTCACGTGACTCATCACTTTAAGCCAGAGATGAGGACAAACATCACCACGGCGGGGAGTTTGTGGGAGAACAAAATGGCTTACCTTACTCTGGTCAGGAAGCAAAGGGTTGTAAGGGTTCCGGTCCCAGCATCCCCTCAATGGAATACTCCTAATGACCTCACTTCCTCCCTCCTGGAACCCCCTTCTGCATGGCACTACAGGCCATGGTACAAGCCTTCAGCCACAACACAGACCCTCATCTGGGAGGACCTGGAAGGACCCACTTTGTGTTGAGTCTCAGCCAGTGGAGACAAATGGCCAGATGTGGTCAGGTGGGAGAAAGCATCCAGTGCCAAGAGTTTCCCATATTAGAGCAGCTTTCTCAAGAGCCCGGACATGGGACGTACTCCATGGACAATTTGTTACCAGAAGTTTGGGTTCCCCACATGCCTGATTTCCCAAGCTTTCTGAGTCCGTATGGCATTCCAGGAAGTCAGCAGGGAGATATGAGGAAAGTGCGTCCTGACCCTCAGCTCTGGGCTGGAGTGAGCAGCCCCCAGATATGTGGCAACCGTTCCTGACCCTGTCTGTCACTCCCCTGCAGCTCAGCATGGCTGTAACACAATCCCTGAGGCCACTTGCAGAAGGGCCAAAGCTCTGTCCCCAAAGAAGTGGAGCCACGGGCCACTGGATGGCTCCTCTCTGCTCAGCACCTCTTACCCAGTTCCCTCCGGAAAACGAAAGTTCTGAGGACACCAAAAGCAGCCACCCATGTTCCTCAGAAGCTGGGCAAGGACAAAGTGGGGTAAGAGTTATTTTTGCCTCTCAATAGGAAACTCCGAGAAGCAGGTCGGGCTAGGACCTTTTCCCTAACTGCTGCCCCTGGAGTGCAGGCCCAGAAAAGAAACCAGCAGAGAAGAGGCAAGCAAAAACTCAACACAGAGTGACCCCCATGTGGCTATGAAAAGACCCTGTCCTTCCATCCTCTAACCTCAGACGGGCAAACAGCCCAACCAGGCACTGTGGGACCACATAGCACTAGTGGATCAAATTCCATCTGCCCATTCCCACTTCATGGCCTTGAAGTGTTCCTGTAGACATCCAAAACAGTCCACTCCATGCAGAGGGCATCTCAGGGAGAGGTGATGGACTCCATGCAGAGGGGTCACAGGGAGAGGTGATGGACTCCATGCAGAGGGGTCACAGGGAGAGGCGATGGACTCCATGCAGAGGGGTCACAGGGAGAGGTGATGGACTCCATGCAGAGGGGTCACAGGGAGAGGCGATGGACTCCCGTGTCTGAAGCCCTGCAATCAGCTCTCCTTTGTTCTCTCTTGAGCCGTGCAGGCTTCATCACAGGGCTCCTCTCTCTGAAGTCTGCTTTTCTCTTTCCTGAAATGGAATGTAACCCCCCTTTCCATGCTATACAGCCCCGAGACCACACACAGAAGATGTGTCCCTCATCCATGCTGGCCAAGGCCTTCTTGAATATTTACTGACATTTTGAGTTATAATAAAAAAAAGCACTGAAAGGCTGAATGAAAATGGCTAGTGTGTTCTCCTTTTGTTCCTCCTCCCAAGATCTGATGATCATTCAGAATGTAGAGGGCTTCCTTCTCGACTATTACATGTGCAACTATTACACATGACTTTTTAAAGGTGTGTGTGTGTGTGTGTGTGTGTGTGTGTGTGTGTGTGAATTTACATATGTAGGCATAATATGTGCCCTAAAATAAAAAAAAATTCCAGTATGTGAAACTTCCTGTCATTTGTTTTCTGGTGGATTTTGGTGGTGGTGGTCAGTTGGTTGGCTGGCCGGTGAGTCAGTTGTTTGTCTGTTTGGTTGGTGGGTCAGTGGGTCAGTGGATTGGTCGGTGGGTCAATTGGTGGGTCAGTTGGTGGGTCGTTTGGTTGGTTGGTTGGTGGGTCAGTGCGTTGGTGAGTCTGTTGGTGGGTTGATTGGTTGTTGGGTTGGTGGGTCAGTGGCTTGGTGGGTCAGTGGCTTGGTGAGTCGGTGGGTTGGTGGGTCAGTGGGTCAGTGGGTCAGTGGGTCTGTTGGTGGGTTGGTTAGTTGGTTGGTAGGTTGGTTGTTGTTTTCTGCAGTCCCTGGGACAGGACCTAGTAAGAACTCTACCTCTGACATACATCCCCAGGCCTCTGCCCTTCCATTCTTCTGTTTTCCATGTGGTGGAGATGCTTCATGATACTCCATACAGTTTGCCTCTTTTTCTTATTAATTAAATAGAATTTCACTACAAAACTGGATTACTAGACTGCCATAAACAAACTAAAATATGCACCAATAAAGACCTCTCTGAGCTCATAAATCCCTACGAGATAGGCAGACTTCAGGCTTTACGAAAGAAAGCTACATTTTACCTTCTAAGATGACTCCTTTTCCAAGAGACAGGGTGGAGTGAGAGAACAATTCCCCAACACAGGAGTGGAGTGCGGTGTCATTATTTATGAGCTGACAGTTGTCACCTGGAGAAACAACCCTGGAAGAGTGATTGCTCACAGGTCCTAGACAAGTAATTGTCTCTACTTCTGTGGCCCCTGTGAGTACCTAGTCAGACACCCCCCTTGCTTATAGTGAGCCACTCACTCTTAGCAGGAGCTCTCTCATGTTGGCTGGAGAAAAAAATAGGAATGTGACTTCCAGGGCTCAAAGTATCCATGTTCCTTCTGTGAACAGTCCCAACTGAGTCAGGAGGCCAGGGTTTCCCTAAAAACCTCACCAGTTAAATCCTGGAAACACCTAGCTTTCAATTCCGGTATCCCTTAGACTGGCAGAAGAGGACAAAGGATTTGAGGCTCCAGAGTTCCAGTCTCATGCTAACTTAAAAAAAAAATCTGTCACCCCATAGTTCCTCCATTAGGGGTAGGGGCTCAAAAGCCCATCCCCCCCCCATTCTAAAAAGCTGACTGTCTTAATTTTGTGCAGAAACCACAGCTGTGGATTGCCTCTGCGGGACAGAGAGTCAGTTTTCATCAAGGGTGTGGCCCCAGCTTGGTCCACCATTCTCCGGAAGATGACCAAGCACCCAGGAGTGTATAACAGCACAAGTCACATTTGATAGGATCTTAAAAAAGAAAACGAACAAACAAACAAAAGGATGCAAAGTTGGGGGTAGGGAAGTGAGGGGGGTCTTGAAAGAGTTGAGCGGGGAGTAAAGAAGTGGATCTGATCATGATGGCTTATATGAAATACTCAAAGAATAAGAAAAATCCTGCACTACCCCCACTGTGTGTGTGTGTGTGTGTGTGTGTGTGTGTGTGTGTGTGTGTGTGTGTTAAGGTGTGCATGGGCCATGGCATGTGAATTTGGAGAGGTTGGAGGATGGCCTCAGATGTCCTTCCTTACCTGTACCTTATTTGAGACAGGTCTTCATTCTTGGGTGTACTGGTATAGGCCGGGTTACTCTCGTACTTTTATGACCTGGTACATATTCGATGCTCTAGAAATTTTATGGGTGTGAGTATATGGTGCAATTTTTTTTCATATAAATGACACTTTATGTGTGCATGGATGTACACGTTTTCATATTTGAGTTTTTAAATTAATCGTTCTTTGAGAATTACATTCGTATACATGTTTAATATAATTCTGATTGCTCTCAGCCTCCCTCTCTCTTCTCCTTGGCTTCCCTGTGACTCCTACTGCTTGTGACCTTGGAGTCTTCCCCCCACATTCTTGCCTGTTTGTTTGTATCCTTCTGAGTTTCACCGGGTCAGTGTGTTTGGCCGTGGGATTCAGACTGCCTAGTAGAGCCTGGCAGTGTCACCAACTAAAGACGGCAGCTCTCCATCTCCCAGAGTCCATCAGTGGCCTAGCATTCATCCGTAGGTACCATGAGCTCCTCCTCAACCATGACTGATTGGTGAGAGGGCCTTGCTTGTGCAGACCGAGTGTGATTAGTGAGAGCATCCGTGAGTACACTAATATGCTGAGTCATGTCTAGAAGATGGGTTCCAGTGCCGTGTCCCTGGGTAGCCCTCTTGGCTCTCTGTTCCTTCTTCACTGTTCCCTGACCTTAGGTGGAGTCGTGGAATTGAATTGTTTGGCGTGAGACCTTATCCATCACTTACTCTCAGCATCCTCGAGGGCCACGAGTCTCTGTATTCACTCACTGCAAAGAGGCTTTTCTGATTAGGGTTGGAGAGTGGCCCCTGGCCCAAGGAATATGCATAGATATCTAGGAGGCTGTTTGAAATTATATCTGTGTGATGTAGGTTTCATCATCACCATGACACAACCTAGCATCACCCGGGAAGAGGATCTCAGTGAGGAACCGTAAGGTCAGGCTGTCCTGTAGCCATGTCTATGAAGGGCTGTCTGGATTAGATTGCTGGAGATGGAAAGGCCCAGCCCACCGTGGGCAGCACCATTCCCTGGGTTCACGTCCTGGTGAGAGTGGGCACAGAAGTAGGCCCAGGTGTGTCAATTTTCTCTGCTTGACTATGGCTGACTCGGAGTTTACATTACTGTCCCCTTGGCTTCCCTGCTGGGATGGACTGCGATGGCAATTGTAACTACAGTAATCGGTTCTCCCCTAAGTTGCTTTTTGTCAGGGTGCTTTGTCACAGAGACAGAAAAGGGTGTAGGACAGTCTATCTGACCTCTCAAGAACACGGCTTTCCACAAGGCTTCCAGCACCAGGCATGGGTTCCCTTCTGTGGAGTGGGCCTGACATCCAGCCACGGAAAAGTTGTTTACTTCCATGTGGTCATGCTGTGTGTGCACGTCTCCATGAGTACACACATGCTTATGAACAGTGGGCCAGGGGCAGAGTGGCCCATGGTGCATTCGCTCATTTGGTGCGTGTTTATAGAACTATGGAGACCAGATGTCATTGCGTCTGTACACCTGGCCCTAATATGAGGAATTACAGCAGTAGGTCTCTGTTTGTGACTGGGTCAAGCCCAGGACATGCTTAGACAATGGGACTCCAAGGAACTCCCCCTTTGCTATGATGAAAACTTCTGGCTTTGTGCTCACTCCAATGGAGAGACCCTCTTCGCTTCCCAAGTCCATCAGTCTCAACTCCGTCCAATGCTGTGGAGAGCTGTCAGGGAAGGGAATCAATGCTAGCTCCCCAGTTCCCCATAGTGAGAATGCCAGGAAGGCTGGGCACAAAACTGGAACGGGGCTTCCCAGGAGCCACTGCAAGTTAACACATTATATATGTGTGTGTGTCTGTGTGTGTGTGTGTGTGTTAACACATTTAAAATATATATACATATATATATATATATATATATATATATATACATATATATCATAACCAAAGTGTCATATGAAAAAAATACGCAGATTCCAATATCAGATGATCAATTTGCCTATGATCTAATATTGATTTTAGGATATGTCAGATGGGATAAAAATTTTGCTTTTTTTTAACCTTACTCTGTTTCCACCTGTCTGTCAGTCTATCTCTGGAACATACTACAGGAGATAATACATGTGAAGTTAGTCAAATTTAGAACTTTTGGCTCAAAATATATGAGTTATAATTCTGAGGTGGATTTTGAGAGAATATTTGAATCTTCTAAAACACGGGGAACGTCAAACATACTGAAGTACATGTGAGTAAGTGGTTTGCATACAGAAGTACAAAGAACGTGGCTTGAACGAGAATAGCCCCATAGGCTCACGTCTTTGAACACTCGGTCACCAGTGAGTGGCAGTGTTTAGGGGGCGGGACTTAGGAGGTGTGACCTTGGAGGAAGTACCTCACCAGGGGTGGGCTTTAGAGTTTAAAGAACTGAGCCAGTTCCAATGTTCTAAGCTTTGTGCTGTCGGTCTGTCGTGTTGGTGGTTCAAGAGACGCCCTCTCAGCCTGGCCTGCCGCCACGCTTCCCCACTGAGCTGGAGATGGACTCTCACCCCTCTAGAACCAAAAGACCAAATAAAACGTTCTTTAAGTTACCTTGACCATGGTGTTTTGCCCCAGCAACAGAAACATAACTACTGCAAGTAACAGCTCAGTTAGAGAAATAGAACAAAGCCACCAAAACTCAGTTTGCTTTCCCTGGGAGCCAGCAAATACCACCTGAAATTCAGTGTGTGTGTCACATGTTTTTTCCCCTTGACCCATGCCCCAGAGGAGGTATATCTTCAGCACTCTTCTAGATGCTCTTCCGATGAATGGATGAACCCACGGGTGCAGCTTTGCCTCCTGTTGTGTGTGATGCCGTGTGTTTCACTCATCAATCTTTCGTGTGTGTCCCACCTTCTTCCTGGGACCATTTCCCTCTCCTGAGCATGTGCTCACAAGAAGGTCCATCAGTGAGGATCTAGTGGGAAAAGCTTCTCACTGCCGTTCATCTGTTGTTCACTTTGCTGCAAGGCGTTTCCACTGGGCACCCTGTGCTAGCGAAGGCTTATTGACTTCAGGCATTCTGTGATGGGACTGCCATGCCTTTGAACTCCCACAGCTACCCTGTGGGGAAATCAGATGCCTGCCTGCCTGCCTCCCTAATTGTGGCTCTTAGGAGGCTGTTTGTCTCTTCTCTAGATCTTTTAGCTTCTCAGACATTTCAGCTTGAGATCCTGCTGGAGATTGACGGAAGAGCCCAACTCTGAGGATTGCTAGTTTCATCACTCAAGAGAAGTTTCTCTCTCTGTTTTCAGCACCTGTCTCTTTCCACAGTCCCACTGAATGTGTGCACTGTAGTTTTCCACTCACGGTCTGCCCTCCCTTCCCCCACCTGGTCTACACTCAGCCTCTTTTTTTTCAGATTCACCTGCATGCCATCATTTCCTGGATCGCATCTAATCTGTCCTACATGTCTGTGCTGAGTTTTGAACTGCATTTATCACAGATTTATTCTCAGGGGACATGCTTGCCTCTTTTCAATTCTGATTTATCCGTTTATATAGCTTCTTTTACTTTTCTTATGTTTTCAAGTTAACCTTTTTTTGGAAATCTATTCAGTATATTTATATTACGTTTTTGTCCAGTGTCCTTTGGTTGCATCTGTTGGGTGTGGTTTCTGCAGGCTCTCGCTGACAATACCTTGTTTACTTATCTGTTCTGTGATTCCTTTTCCATTCCCTTTACACTTACACATTTTGGAACTTTCTTTGAAGCCTGAGGCCCTTTCTTTGAAGCGTGTGCCTCTCTTGAAAGCATTCCCTTTGAAGGTGCTTTAGCCTTGAGAAGATCTGCATCTACTCCTGCCAAATACTGGGGCCACTGCCAATCTGGCCTCAGAATGTCAAATTCTTAGCTTGATGCTCTGCAGCCCACATTCGCGCTAGGAACGGGAGCTCAAACCTGTGTGAAGGATGAAAGTAAATTCTCTGAATTCTCAAAGAATGTTTCCTTCTCCTCTTCCGAGAATCGGAATTGATACAGGCTAAGTTCCCTAGACACGCACACGTGTGATTGAGTATATTTTGGTTCATCCGCTCACTGCTGCTGCTGGTCTTTGAAGACACCTGTGTGATGTGAGGTCACCTACCCATCAGTTGACCATCACACCAAACTCAAAGCTTTAGTCCCTGAAGCAGCTTGACAATCTCCAGCTGCTGCCGGATCTGGCAGCCACCTCTCTGGACTGTGTTCCCACTTAGCTTGTGTTTACTGCTATTCCGTGACCTGGACTTTACCCTAAGCCACGACCCTAAAAGCATTCAATATTTTACAGAGAGCATTTGCTTGCTTTGAAAAGAGAAAGTTTCCGAATATCCTGGGAACCATGATGCTAGGCCTTTCCAACTGATGCCATCAGATTGTCCATGGAAGTATCATGCTTTGTGTGTGCTGGGTGGGTAGAGATAGAAGGGAAACGAGAAAACAACTCATATTTATGGGGTGCCTGCCATGGCTTAGCCATCAGTGACCTGCTCACCCAATATTCTGAAGAAGGTACATTTTTTCCCTCTGAAATTGGACCTCCCAAGTGAAGAACTGATCCACTTACATGGAGATGATGTTGCCATCCACACCCACTTTCCCTTAATGGATCACATCTTTATTTGTGACTCTTTATTTCCCATGAGAACACTTTTCTCTAAAACTTGGACGGTTTTTCAGTGTCTCCTGAACAGCAGAAGTCCTGTCACCTCACTGTGACAGATAACCTGGAGACATTCTAAAGTTCTAGACAACATGTGGGAGGTTTATTGCCAGGGTCTGCCTATCTATCTTTCATCTATCTTTTACCTGATTTTCTCCTCTATATGCCTTTCATCTATCTATCTATCTATCTATCTATCTATCTATCTATCTATCTATCTATCATCTATCTATCTATCTATCTATCTATCTATCTATCTAGACCTATCTTCTTTCTTTTATCTAACTACCTATCCTTTATCTTTCATCTATCTATATTCTCACTATCTATCATCTATCTACTTACTCATTATGTTTCATTTTTGTATGTATCACCTATTGACTTACCTATCTGTCATCTATCTTCAGCTTTGTTTATGTGCAAGTCTATCTTATCTATTCTCTTTGAAAACTGTAAATAAATCCTTTAAGTAATCTGAGAGCAGAGGCTGTGTGCCACCATATGTTTGTAGCATCCTCCTGTCCTAGCACAATTCATAAACTAATAAATGCTCACCATGACTCTGCACGTATCCTAAAATGCCTCTGAATGAATAATCGCCGTTATTCATCATTACAGAATCAAGATATGCTCACAGCTGTCACTGCCATGCTAAATCATATTGTGTTGATGCCCTGTGGAGCCACCTGTTTTGAAGATTCGGGTCTGGGCATTCCAATCCACTCATGCCATTTCAACCACATCTCTTTCCCGCCAAGTCAGCATGCACCAGCCCCCACGGGCCTGGTTGTTTATTTTAGCACCTCTTTTATCCCTCTCTGGTATGTGAGTGAGTCTGAGTCACAATGTCAGCAGATCTGAATGCAATCTGCTCGCATTCTCTCAGGTCTAAGGGTAGGGACATATCCCACCCACTACATCTGTTCCCAAAGACACTGTTTGTTGGGGACTCCCCAGTATGCGGGCTTATTGTCATGTGAGTGGTTGTTGCAATCTTGCAAATCTATGGGGTTTAGTGATGGGTTATTTTCCTTTAGGAGAGAGGCTCTATGTGTGCCCTCATAGTCCATTCTTATGCATTCAAAAAAGGACAGAATTTTGTTTCTTTTTAGGTGGTGGAGTCATATAGCACCTGAAGGTTCACTTTCATTAGTGGCTTTGAGAAAGTCTATTTCCTTCCCTGGCTAGATCATCTTTAGACAGAGTCTAACTTTGAAAACAGCAACTCACCGAGGGCCCCTCACTAAAGAGAGACCAAAAAGTAAAGAATGAGTCCTTTCTCTCTCTCCTGCAATCAAAGCCTAGACCTGTCTCTTCGAAGTGGGGCCAGTTCTTTGTGAACACCGTTTCTTATCAGTTTGCACCACACAGTTCCTTGTATGTGAAGAAGGCAGAGGCAGGTTCACTGCCTTGAGAGGAATCTCTTGAAACATTAGCTTGCTTCCATCCAGCCTCATCGGAGCTGGAGGGTAGGCTAGAAGGGCAGGAGCTGGCCTCAGGACTCTGAGGTTTTGCCATTGTGCCACCGTGTCTGAGGCTGGTCTCTCTAAATGCATACAATGCCACAAGGAGCTCTTCCTTTGGCTGTTGCCGCTCATTAAAGAGTTTTGTTTAAAAATGAATGCAGTTTGACTTAGCCTCCTTTGATAAAATTTGGCTACAACTGTAGCATCCGGAGACAATGGACTGAATATCTCTCAATACTAAAAGCATTCTCCAAAGGTAGTTTCAGTAAAATGATTTTTTAAAAATATGTTATGTGTGTCTATACTGCATGTGGACAGTGCCAGTAGAGGCCAGAAGAGGGTATTGGATCCCTTGGGATTAGACTTACAGCTGGTTGTGAGCCACCACGTGGGTGCTGGGAATCAAAGCAGGGTCCTCTGGAAGAGCAGCCTCTGCTCTTAACCACTGGGCCATCTCTACAGCCTCAGCAGGAAACAATTCCTAAGTACAAGGGAAGGAAGTTAAATGTAGGTCGGATGAACAATGGGATAATGAAGTATATTTAGGGTAGAAGAGTCAAAGGATATTTTACAAGTGATGACTCCGACAATCAAAAACTATGTGGCCAAATTAAAAAAAAAAAAAGTTCATTGTGGACCTGGACTGGTGAGAGGGCTCAGCTGATAAAGACCCTTCCTCGCCTCCAGCTTAAGGACCTGAGTTAGACCTGCAGGACCCACGTGGGGGAAGGAGAGAACCACGACTCATGCAGGGCAGCTCTACGGCGCTATCCTAAGTGCATATGTCAGTGGGCGCACACAGATAAACAAACAAGTAATCAATAAAGTTTTTTAAAATTAAACGCATACTGTAGTTTTGATTATGTGGCCCATAGCTGTTAATAACTCAGCTTCACTATGAGGGGGTCAGATGTTTTCCTGAGGAAGCAAGAGTCACCCATTGTTGCCGATTACTGTCTGTGATGGTCAGAAGGATTGCAGACGGACAGACCCTGGTGACAGAACACAGCACAAAGTCCACCTCTTCTGGCCACCCAGGAGCTGTGCCCTCTTAACAACATCAACCTGGCTGAAATTCTGTCCACCTCATAGGGACCTCAAGTTCCAACTCTGGGAATCCTCCCCCCACGATCGAAACCCAGGCTTCGGGCATCCTGTGGTTCTCCACTCTCTGCTGGATCCTGGGATGCCACGGTGAACCTTTTCAAGAAGAAAGACTGATTAATATATGGTGTGCTTGTCAGTATGAGGACAGATTGGGAAAGTACCAAAGCCCAGGGCTAGGCTTTTCCCAGACCGTGAGTAACATGCCCAGAGAACCAGTTTAAGCCAGTAGAACACTAGGCTGAGCTGCCAGAAGCAGCCACCTCATATTGGCATCAGACCTTCAAAGGGCCAAGTCTTCTGCATACTCATCACATCCTTCTGTGGGATCCTGATGTAAAGAGCCCCTGCATCCAGAAAGCTGAAGAAAGGCTGCCATCTTCTCAACCCAAAACTTGTGGCCCAAGATGATGTCACATTAAGCCACTATGTCTCTGGGGATATCTGAAAGTCAGCATACTACCTCAGAGATTCTATGGAATGAGAAGTTATTTTTATTTCAAAAGCTAACATCTGCCACATCTTTCCAGAGGTGTCTGTATTGCTTAAATTCTACCAATTTAGCTCATAGTTTCTCAAAAAGAAAGCATGAATAGATTTCTGCATATGTATGCCCCCATTTCAGAGGGGGAAGTTATTTATATGCATAATATTTGTGCTAAGTGGTAAAGCTGCACCTGGCAGTAAACTTAACAGATATTTCTGTTACACAGGACTTGAAAAAGAATGTCATTTAAGGGTATTTATTTGCTAGATACAAGTCATCAGTTTAAAATTTAGGAATGTTTAAGGATCTTAAATGATTCACCAAGTAGAGGCAATGGTACCCAGCTACTGGCCAGTCAGGCCTTAACTGGTGATCTGGCCTTGAAGAATGCTCCAGCTATCTGTCATCACATGCATATGCAAGGTTGAGAAATCGTTCAAGGTCAGATCACCAAGATGTTTGCTAAGCCAGAGGCTGGGACTCTCCATAGGGTACCCTGAGACAGCTGTGCCTGTTGTTAAGGAGATAAGCCCCACAGCAGCTGGCCCAGAGATGCTTTCCTGAGCCCCTGACCCTGTACAGAGGGCATCTTCAGGAGCCGCCCAAGCCTGTGGTCAGGATCCACTGGCAATGCTGGTCCTTAACAGCTGTTAAATCTCACACTTGTTCAACACAGAGGAGACCTTCCGTGGCCTCCACGTGCACAAATGGCTGACTCAGTGAAGCATGGCTGGTCGTTTCCAAAGCAGCAGGGAGGAAGACAGAAGTGAATGCAGCTGCAGGGACTCGGCACTGCGGCCACCACCTGGAACACCCGTTCTTCAGGGGTCAGACCAGGTGGGTCTCTATGGGTCTTGAAAGTCCGAGCTCAGGCTATTGAGGTGGCTCTGCGTGGTTTCTGAGGGTCTGGGATCCTCTGGACGTAAGAGGCCAAGGAAAGGAAGATTCAGCTCCAGTAAGAACTGTTATCTAATATTAGCCTCTGACTCTTGTAAGGACTGAAGTGAATGATCGTGTACCGGCATGCTGCACCAAAGGAGACCGGAGAAGAGAAGCTCACAGATGCAGAAACACAACAGCTGACCATCAAAATATCATTTCAGACATCAGGGCTCCTGTGGCCTGAATGCCTGAAGCAAGTCCAGGGCCTAGGGCTCTCAAGTTTCTTGTTCCTGTAAGGACAGGAGGCGGGGCTCCCTGCTGCATGCCAACACCAGAGCAGCTCCTGTGCCAGCTGTGCTGATTGTCCACACACATACATACCATGGCGACTGCCCTGGCACCGCATCTCATTCACCGATGGGCCTTGTCAAATGTTCGACAGTGTGGTGTGAATATAGAAATCTATTGGAGAGTGTAGCTATGGTCTTCCGTGGTATTTATGACATGTTTGATGGATCAGTGTGTCTACTGTCACTGTAGTGACATCCTCGAGGCTAAGTACTTACGAGGCTGTTTTTTCTCATGGTTTTGGAGGTATTGGAGGAAGATGGCAGAGGAGTGGCCCTGGCTGTGTTACTTCGTGAATGATGACACAGTACCATGTCAGTGGTGGGTGCTGACCCAGAGTCCTGCAGACAGGAACCCAGAGTGAAGGCTCTTTTAGAACAATTCAGCCTCACGGGAACTTACTCAGAGTCTCATTGGAACTGCTTCTAAACGGCCCACAGACACGGTAGGCTCTGCCTCGCACAGTTCCGCTGCGGGTAGCATCTTCACGCTGAGCACCAAGCTTCACACTGACACTTGGGCATGAGGTTCAAGCCACATCTGAAGCATAGTTCTGTGACACATACGGCTCAAGAACCTTTAACGGGCGCCAGTGGAATACATCCTCAAAATTCTAACACAGAGTTTCTTCTTCGTTAGATTCTCTCAGGAAAGTGGCTTTGAGGCTCTCTTAGACCCATTCCTCTGCCATGTTTTCACAGTGAAATTCTTGATCGCTAGAGCCTTCCCTGGAACCTAACTGTAAGTAGCAGAACATTAAAGCAATAGTAATTGCCTAAGTGAGTGAAAAGCACGGAGAATAAGCAGTCCTCAAGTACTTTTCTAGTACTGAAATACAACCCACTTCTTCAAAACCCAACATGATGACCAAAGTTCCAGCCATCACACTGTTGTTCCAGATGTTTAAAAAGAGAACAGGGCACAGTTACTTCTAGCTGTCACACAGGTGAATGCTAGAATGTTCCTCATAATGCATGAGTCGGAGGTGACAGAGCTTGTAGGCCAGGGCTGCATTAGAGTCTGAATTTTGCAAAGAATTTTTTTTGCAGTTTTTTGATTCTGTATTTCACTAATCAGAACTTATCCAAAACCTGCTCCTGCCTTACTGCAAAGTATGTTGGGAAATTTAGTAGCTTTGACCAACATGATCCCAGGCCCAACTATAGATCAAGACTCCTGGTATTCTGAAAGACACACTCCTTTTCAGGACAGCAGACTGTAACCCACTCTCTCCTGGGTCATTTCTCACTTACTTTTCTATTCTACTCACTTTTTTTCTTCACTCTGTACTAACCATGGCAAACCTCTTACATGGCTCTATAATCTCAACAACGTTGGCTCTCAGCTGTGGAATAAGAAAGTTACCAGGGTCGAGGAATGGCAAGATGAAAAATAGTGTATTCCCTTCATCTGGGGCGCTCCATGGAGAAGCCCATCCCCGAGCAAGGGAGCACTCCACAGGCGTCCTCTAGACAGCATAGGCGGGGGACCCACGTGGTACCAAGGGGGGAGGGCACTTAAGCTGACACGGGAGCAAGGACTTGGGGGACTGCTGGAGTCACAGTGCTAGGGAGCGTGGGTCTCAAGGGCCCAGGAGTTCTGAGCGGCCAGCTGAGTGTTTCTGTGTCTTTGTACCACTTCCTGCTCTTCACGGATGGCAGCCTCAAGCTGTGCGCCAAGATCAGCCCTTCTTCCTTTAAGTCGCTTTTGCCATGTATATTGTCACAGCAATGAAAACGTCACCGACGTAAGCCCCTTGCTGGTGCTTCTGTAAATTCTGCACTTCAGACTCTGTTCATTTGCTTCTCTGGCCACCATCATGTTCATGACTACAGGGAGCAGGGGTGGGGGTGGGGGACTGGGGGGTGAGTGGAGGTGTGTGTCACACCCGAGTAACCCTCAAGGTCGGCAGGGTGCTTGGAACAAATGCACACTGGTGTTCTTCACTGCACTGTAAAGTACATCAAACCTATCCGGAGCGCGCAGCCCTCCCCTCCCTCCACGCATGCGCACAACCCTCCCTCCACGCATGCGCACAGCCGTCTCTCGGCCACCGTGTAGGGAGGTCAGCCAGCACCGGGCAGGTTTGGTTGCCAGGCCCAAGCCCATTGTTACCATTTTTGACAGCAGCGGTCATTTACCAGCAAACCTTGGCCTCGGAGGAGGGAAGGCCCATGTTCTCACCCACATCTGGCTTGGCTGTGAAACCCAGTTTTGCCTGGACCAACAATATCTCCAAAATATCCAAGCTTCCACAAAACGGAAAAGCAGACAAGGCACAAACATCTCAGTCATGGAAGGGAGTTGTTGAGGTAATGGGTTAATGTTTATACAGGGAATGCCCTGGTTACCGAGGGAACGGACAGACCACACTGTAGCTCCTGTTCCCTTGCTCTTTTCATTCTAAGGTAGGGCCACAACCCTGTTAAATGTTCCCATCCTTTTTGTTTGGATAGTTTTTTAGGTGAAGTTTTAAGATTCTGGGATATACTCGATATACTCTTTACTTATGCATATCTATCTCTTTGTGAGTAAGTCAGCCTTCCAACATGAAGTCAATAATGAAATCAAAGGTTCCGAGTTACCTCTGATGGAACCCTGTGTTAGGTAAATCCTTGCTGTGTTTGCTAATTTTATCACTGATGTGACCAAACACCTAATGGAAAGAGTAATTTGTTGGCTCTTGGTAGAGTCCATCATGACCAGGGGGAAGTGGAAACAGCAGTGTGAGATTGGTCACACTGCATCCCCAGCCAGGAAGCAGCAGTGTGAGATTGACCACACTGTATCCTCAGTCAGGAAGTGGCAGTGTGAGATTGGCCACACTGCATCCCCAGTCAGGAAGTGGCAGTGTGAGATTGGCCACACTGCATCCCCAGTCAGGAAGCGGCAGTGTGAGATTGGCCACACTGCATCCCCAGTCAGGAAGCGGCAGTGAGAGATTGGCCACACTGCATCCTCAGTCAGGAAGCAGCAGTGTGAGATTGACCACACTGCATCCCCAGTCAGGAAGCAGCAGTGTGAGATTGGCCACACTGCATCCCCAGTCAGGAAGCAGCAGTGTGAGATTGGCCACACTGCATCCTCAGTCAGGAAGCGGCAGTGTGAGATTGGCCACACTGCATCCCCAGTCAGGAAGCGGCAGTGAGAGATTGGCCATACTGCATCCTCAGTCAGGAAGCAGCAGTGTGAGATTGACCACACTGCATCCCCAGTCAGGAAGCGGCAGTGTGAGATTGGCCACACTGCATCCCCAGTCAGGAAGCGGCAGTGTGGGGCGGCACAACCACCATCTAGGGTAGTTCTTCCCGTCTTAGTTAACCTCATCTAGATAATCCCTCACAGACGTGTCAGGAGGCTTGTCTCTTCGGCGGGCCCGCCTCCTCTCAGCTGACAGTCAATAGGAAGCATCACCTTCTCTTATTGATCCTCCCTGACCAATAAGAGTGGTCGACGAGGGCAGCGGCTCGCACACTTCGGGGTTAAACAAGAGTTCAACAGCTGTGTGGTAGGCAGGCACAGAGACAGCATCCGGTTGATTTAAACCACAAAACGTGGGTGACTTTATTTTACTTGTTACACTCTTGTGTGTAGAACATATGTGTGTGCACAGGTGTGGGTGGATATGAGCTTGTGCATGGCAGAGGTTGTTTTATTATTCTCAATCTCATTTTTTTTTTTTTGAGACAAGATTCCTTCTTGAGTCTAAAACTTACCCATTTGGCTAGACTGCCTTATGTGGCAAGCCCTTGTCTCCTCACCAGGGTTGGGGTTAGAGGCACATACTGCTGTTCTTGGCTTTCCAGTGGGTGCTGAGGATCCAAGTAGAGGTCCTCATGCTTACAAAGCAAGCACTTTACCCATGGAGCCATGGTCCTAGGACCTGTTAAGTGTTTGTTTGTTGTTTGTTTGGTGGTCCTGATGTGTAGCAGGAATCTTAAAAGTTCTTATTAATAAAATCAAACCCGAGGTCAGTTATTGGGGTCCATGCTGGCAGATCAGAGAGACAGAACAAGCCACAGCTATCTCACCTCGCCGGATCCTCAGCTGGTCCTGTTTCCTCAGACTGGAAGCTTCTGTGTCCTCATCCCAATGGCTCTCAGCTGAATTACTGCTCAAAAGCCTGAAGCTTAACCAGGCCAAATGCTTAACCAGCCAAATGCCTCTAGTTTTTTGTCCTCATGCCTTATATATCTTTCTGTTTTCTACCATCACTCCCTGGGATTAAAGGCTGGCTTTCTGGGATTAAAGGTGTGTGTCACCATGCTTGGCTATTTCCAATGTGGCCTTGAACTCACAGAGATCCAGAGGGATTTCTATCTCTGGAATGCTAGGATTAAAGGTGTGAGTGCCACCATTTTCTAGCCTTTGTATTTAGTGGCTGTCTGTTCTCTGACCCCAGATAAATTTATTAGAGTACACAATATTTTGGGGAACACAATACCACCACATTGATGGACTATGAAGTTGTTATTTTTTTATATATAAAACACAGAACTATTTACTGTGTAAAGTACATATTAGCCATCTGGGTTGGTGGTGATTTGTTGTTTGGGATTTGGCAATGGGTATTCCAAGAAAGAAAAAAGAGACCCACCAAACATGAGGAAGGGAAGGATCCATAGACCCGTAAGCAGAGGTGGACCCTCAAGAGTGAGAGTTCCAGACCACAGCCTTCCCAAACACAGCACAACTTCATTTTTGTTCTACGGTTTCCATGTTTCCTGGAACTGTGAGCTGTTTACAGAGTCAGGAGAATTTTTGCTGTGGCATGAAGTAATCTGTCCCCTGGGAGCCTCCAAGATAGCTGAGGTTCAAGAGAGTTCCAGAAACAACACTTCCAACTTGATGTGGACTTGCTTTCTGTTGTGGGTTCATCTGCTGGAGAAACAACAGGGCTAGGGTTTTTCACATTTGCTTCGTGGGAACACTCACCCCCATGCAGAACGAGTTGTGCTATCAAAGCCATCAAAACTACTTCAAAATGTTCCTCACTCAGACCAAAATTCACTGGCCGTCAGCAATTTATTTTGAGATTTTCTGGGACAAAAGGGAGTAAGTGGGAATCCCCCAAATGAAACAGTTTGATAAGGCAGATTTTTTTTGTTGTTGTTACTAAATTTACCAACTACTATTTGAATCATTAGATTACTAACGCTTAGGAGATGCAACAGTATCTAGTGAGCACCCTGTAGGGTTGGAGCAAATTTATTACTGAGTTGTGTGTCAGTGCTCAAGAGCCTGCATGAGGAGCCAGGAGATTCCAGAACATTCAAGCCCTCCAAGTGAACGGGCCGTGCTGAAGGTGAAGGTAGACTGTGCCAGCCCTACCGTTGCAAAGGCACGTCATGCTTTCTTGGATATGTGATAGATGTTCCTACATGTTGATGTGCCAATCAATGAATTTTGAATAAAGGAGTCAGGGGAAGAGGGACAGCTAGAATACAACAGTGAGAGACTTTCTGACCAGAGCTACCTGAGAGGAAGGCCTTTCCCTGACAAGAGCTTTCTACACGGGAGAGGCAATGGGGGGATGAACCGAGTCAACAAAGGGAATGTGTGCCTCAGATTCTGTGATTTGAGCAAGAGCCAGCTCTGGGACTCTAGTCTCTTCAAAGGTCTCCTGTGACACGTTTCCCAGACACCCACCAGGGCCAGTGAGATGTAGTCCTGGGTGCTGGGAACAAAATTCACAAAAGTTAGGCACAGCTTTCTGTTGGCATCTCACCAAGAGACCTGGAAAACAGAAAACCTGCCTGTGTGCTCAGGGACCAGCATCAGAATGCCCAGAGAAGGGCCGAGAGAATGGGACATTCCACATTTTCCCTCTGCAGACAGTGAGGTTCCAGGTTAGACTCTGAACCTGGGGTCTGGAAAGTGCTGTTCTCCTGGGGACATTTTTCTTTACTCTTCATTCAGAACCACACCATGGAACAAAGCTGTCTCACTCACAGGGGGAAGAGAAGGGAAGTGCGCCATGATGTGGGTACCAACACTTTCCTGCTGCAATAACAGGTGTCCCCATGAATGGCCTTTGTCCCTTGTCAGAGACTACATTACAGTTTGGATTTTAAATGCCCTCCATAAGTTCATGTCTTTGAAAGCTTTCTCCAGTTGATGTACTTAAAGGTGGTAGAATCTTTATGAGTTGGGGCCAAGCTGGAGGAAGGGGGTCTCTGGGGCATAGCCCCGCCCCAGCTTCCCCCAGGAGTCCCTCCTGCTTCCTCCTTAGCACCATATGCTCATGGTCCCGTTGACCAAGATCCCGCAGCCACCATGCCTTCCTGTTATGATGAACGGGATCCCCCGAACTATGAGCCTGAATAAACCCCTCCCTGCTCAAGTTTCTTCTTGGTAGGTATTTCATGGTAGCGATGAGACAGCGTCTTAGATGGATGGTAAAGGAGGCCATCTTGTCCCTCTTTGGTCACACATTGTAGGAACCCAATCCTGAGACTGCCCCTAATTGGTACTTCATGAATAGATGTGGGAAGAGATGGGTAGAGAGAGCCCCCGGGGTGGGGGGAGGGTGTGAACGTGGCTCTTTCTGCCTCCTCAGCCACTGGACAGAAGACCTCTGTCCACAAACCCCAGCTTCCCCCCTCCCCCACCTCTCTTCCTCCCACCTGTCTGGAATTGCTGAGGCCTCTGACCTGAGTGTTACAATAACACACAACACACCAGCATTTCTGCTCACCTGTCGCGTGACTGAAATGGCGCAGACTCCCCACCCCTCTCTCCTTGATTCTGATAGGCAGGGATGCCTCAGTTTCCCCCACAGAGCCCCCATCCCTTAGCCTCAGAATTCAACCCAAAGCACACATGAAAACAATCTGTGGGAAGGAAAAAGAAAGAATCCACTTCAGGCTCTGCCCAGAAGTGCTGACGTAGCCCCTGACGGTCTCAAGTCAGAGATGCCGTCCCTGTAAGGGCGTCTGCAGCCCATGAAGTGCTGGCAAGCTTCGGTTTGCTCCCTCAGTTTGCCGCGGAGGTAAAGGCGGGAGAATGCATACAGGGTGCACAACGCCACCAGGAGACCCGTGTTCTTCATGCCTCTCGTTGTGTGTGTGTCTGTGTCTGTGTGTGTGTGTTAGTGTGTGTGTATAAGTGTGTGTGTGTCTATGTGTGTGTGTCTGTGTGTTTCAGTGTGTGTGTGTCAGTGTGTATGTCTGTGTCTATGTGTGTAGATGTGTATGTGAGTTAGTGTGTGTGTCTCTGTGTGTGATGTATATGTGTCAGTGTGTGTATGTGTCTGTGTCTGTGTGTGTTAGTGTCTGTGCACTGTGTGTTTGTATGTCAGTGTGTATGTCTATGTGTGTGTGTGTCTGTGTGTGTGACTCTGTGTGTGAGTTAGTGTATGTGTATGTGTCTGTAACTGTGTGTGTATGTCAGTGTGTGTGTAGGTGTCAGTGTAAGTCAATGTGTGTATCTGTGTGTGTAATATGTGTGTTAGTATCTGTGTGTGTGTGTCTGTATGTGAGTCTGTGTCTGTGTGTGTGTCTGTGAGTGTAGGTGTCAGTGTGTGTGTGCATGTGTGTGTGAGCATGTGTGTGTGTGTGTGCACATACAGACCCGCAGATGTATGCTTAGAACGTCACCTGTCACAGCCTCACTTGCTGGCGTGAGCACCAGGCCCGTCGATAACTCGAGGCTCTCCTCAGAAGCTCCTTCTGCGGTGCGGAGCGGACAGGACGGTGGGAGCTGCCTGTGTTGAGTCTGAGGGACGCCCACTCAGTCCAGCTGCAGGCTCTCTATGGCCGGACCCCAGCGTGGCCACTTGCCCAGAAACAGGCTCAGCAGCTCGCCTCCCTGGACAGGAAGGAAGCGCTCTGAGCGCAGGACAGGCGTCTTGCCCACACTGGGGGTGGGCCTGGGAATCTTCCTCCTGTTCCATCTCCCGTTTGCCGGGGAGCTCAGCGGAGGTTAAGGAATGACTGACGCACGGATCTGGACCTTCCCTCCAGAGGCCGGTCAGGATTTATTGTGTTCTTAGAAGCAGCCACTGCTCTTGACTTCCTGTGATCAAACATGCTTGTTAATGGCTCTTAGTAAAAGCCAGATCTCCCAGTGTACAGCTTTGCTGCACATGGGCTGAATTAAGAGCAGGGGACTGTTTTCATGTCTAGAACTCAGCTCATGCCAAAACAAATGTGCATTAAACACTGCTGGACACACTGGCCCCCGTCTCTTCCCTCTCTTGCCCCCACAGGAGACAACAATGGCAGCTAAAGAAAGCAAAGAGTCGGGGTGGCAGGGGAGGGGGTGTCCGGTCACCCCAGAACTTCCTGCGTTGGCCCACTGCAGTGTGCTCCCACTCCTCTGGCTTTAGGGGCGTCACTTTACTACATGTGTCCGCGGCTGAGGAAAGCCTCTTCCTTCTTGCTCTGTTAAACACCTTTGAAATCCTTCATCTAGACTCCCCGCTCTTGGAGGGCAACACTCGGAATGTGGTTTTAATACACAGTACCTCCGAAAGCCCACAGACCTCACTGTGGTGGTGTTTAAAATACAACATGCCCATGTGAAATTTTTTTTCCCCAGGGTAACTCCAATAACGAAACGAAGCATGGAGCAGGCACTGGTTTAAAAATGCCATCTGTGTTCATCTAAACTTCAGTTGACCAGGTGTCCTGCTTTTTTGTTTTGTTTTTGTTTGATTTGGCAACTCAGGACAAGTCAGCTCATCGGATAATATGTCCCTTTGAACATACAGTTGAACTCATGCTAGACAGTGATTATTCCTTTGAACTGTTTTATTGCTTAAGTGCTTCTAAATATGAGGCACCAGAAGTGATTGTTCTAAATAACTCACCTGATGTGATGTTGCCAATTTGTTATCAGATCACAGGAGGCCATCATTACCAAGCTGTGATGGGAATCTAGAGACTATTTCTAACATATTTCCTAATAAGTTCAAGATCCATTGAAATGAATGTGAGCAGATTTCCACAAATTTCTGCAAATTTCCAGAACTTTCTAGACCATTCTAGTCAGAAAATGTTGAGTACTATGTTTCCATCTATGAGATGGAGAGTTGGGAAAAGTGCCTTTGATGACAGACAGACGGAGTAGTGCCCAAAGATGATTTCCTCCAATTTGTTCCAAAATTCACAATGTTACAGAGTACAAGAGATTGGGCAGTGTAAGGGATTTAAGGCTGACAAACTTCCTCTCCAAATTCACATGCCAATGTCAATGAAGCCTGCTTCTAGTTTGCAAACATTCCCAGATCCAGCACTCAAGATCTAAAATTAAACTAAATGATCATCAGTCGGAGAGGCTCTGTGACAGGAAGATCTCTGAGTCAGCAACAGCCATAGGCCTGGGCCTCAGCTTTTCCTCTACAAAACGTCCCAACTGGGAGCTGGGAGCTGCCGGAGATTCAGCACTGCATCCAGGATTTGGTACTCTCCTTGGAGGCATGTGTTTTCTTAAACCTCCAAAGGAGCAGGATAATTCCTTGGAGGACTTTTGGGTGCACCTTGGTCTCATCACCCCCATGGAGCTCGGCTGCCTGCTCACATGGAGCATCTCCTGGGAAACTCTGAGATGCTTTATTTAGAAGGCACTCAGCCTGTGAGTCATGCGACATTCTGCTGTGTTTTTCTTCTTCAGTCTTCCTGCCTCCATAAACATTTATGTGAAGACAGGATGTTTCACTGGGTTTCCAGGATCATAGGCCACAGCTGCTCACTCTCCACCTGAAGTCATCAGCTTTCACAAGAAGCGATGTGCCTCATTTGCTTTCCAACATCGATAAAGACCCGAAGTCATCGCATAAATAAGATGGGAAGACAAAGAGCTGACCCTTGGGCAGAATGGCCTCTGTGCTCAGTGGGTCCTCGTGAACCCCAGTAAAAAATCCCTGAGAATAGCTGTTTAACATTGGCATGAGGCCTGTGGGCAGAGACACAGTGTTTGTAACATCAGTGAGATTCCAAACCAAAGAAATCACCAAGGACTTGGTCTCCCTCAGGATCCTTGGAAAAATTATTCATTTTATTTGAGGGGAGGGGGATGGGAAGCATCAGGCATTGTAGGACGCAGACTAGAACTTTCCACTCATATTTTCCTTTAAAAATTCACACTTCAGTCAAGCCCATAAGTAGCTATTTATTGAAATAGAATTCTCCAGACCTAAGACTTCTGGTATGATCTGGTTTGGTCTTGCTCCAGACTTTTAAACATTTGAGGAAAAGACAAATTCTTGTGATCTCTCTCTCTCTCTCTCTCTCTCTCTCTCTCTCTCTCTCTCTCTCCCTCTCCCTCTCCCTCTCCTCCTCCCTCCCTCCCTCCCTCCCTCCCTCCCTCCCTCCCTCCCTCCCTCTCTCTCTCTCTCTCTCTCTCTCTCTCTCTCTCTCTCTCTCTCTCATGCCCACAACATGCCTTTCTTAATTGCAGTTTCCCAGCATCCCGCTTCACAGCAAGCATCAGCTGGAAGTTTGTCGTTTCTGCTTTTCCTCCAGTGAAGACTCGTCTATTTTCCTTTGGGTTGTTTCTCTCTGTGCTCTCACTGCTCTTGGCCTCCAGTGCCTAAGGAATGCCGGAGCCACGTTTCCCTGGATATTGACCATGCCACTTCCCTCCATCAAGGCGATGGAAAGTTCATGCTGCTGCGAATGCATTGCTTAAGAGAGAAAGCATCCTGTGCTTCTTCATAGTCATCATGTGCTGTCCCTAATTGGGAATCTTCAGAGTTGAGGACAGCAATAGAATGTAGTGATGGGTGTGAGCTAAAAGCCAGCCACCTCAACAATTCTCGCTCATACAATCCCTCCTCTTTCTCGCCGATTGGACTCCCAGAGCTCCACCTGGGGCCTGGCCGTGGATCTCTGCATTCGCTTCCATCAATCATTGGATGAGACTTCTAGCACCACAGTTAGGGTGTTTGGCCATTGGAAAAAGCACGGGGACAAATAGCCAAAGTAGTGGAAACACATGAACTATGAACCAATAGCTGAGGAGTCCCCAACTGAGTCAGGCCCTCTGGATAAGTGAGACAGTTGATGAGCTTGAACTGTATGGGAGGCCCCCAGGCAGTGGGACCAGGACCTGTCCTTAGTTCATGAGCTGGCTGTTTGGAACCTGGGGCCTATGCAGGGACACTTTGCTCAGCCTGGGTGAAGGGAGGAGGGGACTGGACCTGCCTGGACTGAATCTACCAGGCTGAGCTGAATCCCCAGGGGAGACCTTGCCCTGGAGGAGATGGGAATGGGGGATGGGCTGGGAGGAGGGGGCGGGAGGAGGGAGGACAGGGGAATCCGTGGCTGATATGTAAAATTAAATTATTAAAAAAAAATAAAGAGCCAGCCGCCTGAGTTTTGATATCTGTTCATCCTAGATGTGTGAGCTTTGGGAAGAAGCCTTGCTGCTGGGGTGGGGAAGCTCTATTTCTCATTTATCCATCTCTAAATGAATCTAAGAATGGTACCTATTTCCCCGGGTTTTTGTGTGAGGATTAGAGAAGAGGCTATTAGTCCTTAGATGCACACTGTACTCACCGTGAAAGCCTTGCTGTTGTTGCTGTTGAACGTTTGGGCCTGCGTGGAGATACTCAAGGGGTGACCACAGTGACTTTGCACACCATGGCGGTGAAGGAATGGATGCTACTGAAATGCATTCCTTTGACGAACCCTTGATGAGCACTTTCTCCGTGCTAAGTGCTGTGCTGAGCGCAAGAGCGAACAAAGCTGAAGCTACAGAAAGTGCTTCAGGTAGCTCCGAGTCTCGGGGGAAAGCCGCGGGCGTGGTGGATGGGACAAGCCGTCCTGACTGGAGAGCTTTTGGGTCGAGTCCAGTTCCATTAGAGGGAGAAGGACCCCCTGGGCAGGTGGGTCGTCTCACTTGTGAAGTGGGAGTCAACACTCACTACGTCATTAAGACAAGCAGTGGTGAAGGGCTGGGGAGAAGGCTGTCAGGAGAGTGTGATGCGAGAATGAGGAGCTGAGTTCAAACCCCAGACCCCACCTTAACATGTCTTTATAATCCCAGCCCTGTGGAGAAAGGGACAGGTTCTGGAAGTATTATTGAAGTCCTTCAGATAGCCTGAGCTGGCTCATGAGCACCTGCCCTGCCCTCTGCCCCTTACTGGGCAGGCATCCAGCCTAGCTTACTCGGCAAGTTCCAGGCCAGTGAGAGACCCTGTCTCCAACAAAAGAAAATACGAGACAGCTGAGGAGAGATATCTGAGGTGGTCCTCTGGCACCTGCGGGTACACACGTACATACACAGACACATCCACGGTAAGAACTGGATCCTTCGGATATGTTTTCTACTATTGTGCCCATGTCTGCATGTGTCCATGCACTCAGAGGGGGGAACGGAAGAACTGTGAGCTGAGGGGACAGTGTGTGGCAGTCTTTCCGGGTGAAATGTAAGCCCTGTGGAAGGAAAACAGAGCAGACATCAGAGCGATAATCATGGAAGGCTCAAGGGCTGGGTTGGAGGGCTTGGAGACAGGTGAGAGTCCAGGGCAGGGAGAACATGAATTCCAGGCAGGAGGGAGTCAGAAATGCCTGCACAAATGGCAGGGTCTTGCTCACATCTCTGTCCAGCGGTAATGCCGGGTCCTGTCCTGACTGATCTGCTTACGACAACCCCCTCGACAGACATCTCCAGAGTCCTGTTCTCCAGAGCACTGTTTCTCCAGGCCGCTCTCTATGCCTTTTCTAGAGGTCACTTTCTGAATAATACCATACAGAAACAAGTTTTTAATAAAAGAAAGCAGGGGGAAAAAGTGAAGAAGCCCTGGCCCAGACATGAAGACCATCGATGTTTCTTGAAATGACTCAGTTACGGCGGTGGTTAATTTTGGTTGTCGATTTGACCCAAACTAGAGTCACCTGGGAAGAGGGAACCTCAGCTCATGACTGGATTCCACCAGACTGGCCTGTGGGCATGTCTGTGGGGAATTATCTTGTTTGATGTGGGAGGGCCCAGCCCACTGTGGGCGGCACCATCCCTAGGTGGGTAGGCCTGAGCTGTAAAAAGAAAGCAACTTGAACAAACAGGTAAGACAGCTCTTCTCTTTGGTTTCTGCTTCAAGCTCCTGCCTTGATCCTGCCTTGATCCCTCCCTCAGTGGTGGACTATAACATACAAAATAAAGGAAACCCTCTCTTCCACCAGGCTGCCTTTGGTCCTGGTACTTAACCCTCAACAGAAAACAAACTAACAGTTGTTTTTCCAATCAGGCATCTTTAACTGAAATGTGTAGGCAGCTTGCATCAGTCCACTGTTCTGACTTATCTGGGTATATCCCAGTTAGGATTTTGAAAAGCAATGTTTTTTATCTAAAATAGTTATTCATATCAAGTTGTGTTTTTCAAAGTTTATTGTGTTCTCTATGATTATTTTACATAAAGGGGGAAGTTTTTTGTGAGAATCAATGAAAATTCTGGCTATACATTTCAGAAAGATTCATATCTTTACTATTTAAATTTGGGAGCTCCAGGTTTAACGGGAAGGTTCTGTAAACAAGACGTGCCCACATTAGTACAGCTCTGATGCTCTCTCCAGTCATTGCGGGGTCTTGAGACAATATGTACAGTATGTATTCTAATTTGCAGTTTAAAGCCCTTGAGTCATTTCTGGGCATTTAATTCATCTAAGGCCGGTATTTCCTCCCATCAGCCTCCCACAGCCATTTCTGCTGTCAATTTGTTTTCTATTGCAATTTGCCTTTTATACATCAATGTAACTCATATATCAGATGCAGGTTATGAACCATGTGTTCTCATCCCATAAATCTAGATCCCATGGTGATCCAAACAGGATTTTGTTCCTCTCTATCCTCCCTTTCTCCAATTCCCCAAAGCAAGCACGGAACCCAGAAGCGTGATGCTCTCCAGCAGTTCTTGGTCGGAGCAGGAGCTGTCGGAAAATGCTTTCTGCTCTGCTCTCATTCCACTGAAACTCTAACTGCTGAAGTTTCCATGTCCTCGTCCTGACTCAACAAATGTCCCCAGGGGTATTTCCATCCTCTGATGGTTAGTTCACTTTCTTTGCTTATTCATTCCCAGTTGCTCAGTGGCTGGAGCCAGGGTATCAGTGAGGAATGACTCAGTGCTATTCCGGGACTCCCCAGGAGCCGACACGCCTCTCCCTGTTCTGTTCACCTGTCAGCATAGCTGTGGCTAGCACATGAGCCTCTGGGTGGCCAGAGCTCCAGAAACGTCAGTCTGATCAGAGCCCTTTTGATTATCCCACTTTATGATTTTTCCTCCTTTGAGTGATGTAAGGTAGGTTGGTAATTGTCATCTCTAAGTCACCAGTGACCTTCACAGTGCCTGGGGACAATGAGACCTGTGTGTCTGACAACCATTTATTGAATGATGGCATGATGCAATCTGAAGGCATCATAAAGATAGTTTGGTGAATTGGTTCTGCTGTAATACAGAAAGAACACCTTGAAGCAAAAAATACCTTAGCCTTATATCCAACAATGTATTTAAACATCTTCTCAATAACGCATGATTAAAAACATGTGAACAGAATTAAATGGAATGAAACCCACATACGGCTTCACCCCCACACAGCCTTGTGGCCCTTCATCCTGGTAATTCAGGCTTTACTACTCCCCCCCCCCCATTCTACCGCCGTTGTTATTCAACCATTCATTTAAACTCACTTTAATGTTTCCTCAAAAAACGACATAGATGGCTCGAGGTCAGTATTGCCCTGTGTCCAGTGTCCCCAGACAACTCTCAGAGCCATGAGTTCACTAGAAATACTGGCAAGACCCAAGATGGAGCCAAACCTCATGGCTACAATGGATTCTAGTGGAAAGATGCCAAGAAAAGCCAACAAAACAGAAGGGGTCCGGAGGTAAGACAGGGAGGGAGCCAGGCACAAGCATGGAGGAGCCCTCCTCCCCAGCGTAACCACACAGAATGCCTCCACTCCTCCACCAGAGACCTCTGTGACACATGAACTGTTGACGCTAGGAAGACACAGTACTCAAGGCATTTGTTTGGGCTGCTCACGTAGACACTGTCTCCCTGATGAGTACGAGAATTCCAGGCTCCCAACAGGAAACCCTGTGCTCAGCACACGTCATCTTGTGTCCCCACATTCTTTATACACACACAGCCAACCATTCTTCCCAGCTAGACTAATGGAAACATGATAAAATATAAACCTTCAAGTTTGCAAACAACAGTAAAGACGCTACTTTTTCTGAGAAGGCCTTCCTAGAAAGGCCCGCGTACGAGCATCTCTAGACAAGCCGTAATCTCCTGGCCAGGGTGCTGACCTGCACCTGCTGCTAAAGACGAAAGGACGCCCAGGAGACCATGTGTGCAGTGGGATCTCCTTCAATGGCCTCACTGCTCTGTCACCTCCTTCAGTACCCATGTCTCATCATCTCACTGTCTTCCTCTACTTTGAAATGTTCCAGATTCCCAAGGCGAGCCCTGCAGTCTGACGTCACTGTTCAGACCTGAGCATCCCCTGACAGAAGCCTTCCTTGTCATCCTCGTGAGAGCGGCCCCTTCACTCTGACACATGCTCTCACTTGAATTTCAATTGCAAACCCCAGGCTGGCAGGGATCCTTATCTATTCCTTTCCATTTTCAGGACCTAGAACTTCCTGGTCCTTTATTTGGAGATCGGTAAACTTTTCTGTGGAATGACTTAGCACTGTTTAAAGTCCTCTTATTCATTAATATGTCACCTTCAGTTCCAGACCCCTCCTCACTCTGGGATGTGAGAGACAAGAGGTCTGTGCTGTTTCTTCCTAAACCTCTAGTTGCTACAGTAGCACCAAACAATAGCAAGTTCCCTTGATGATTTCATGAGTGAAATGAGGGTGCACACACATGTCTGTATATGTGGGTACACACGCTGTGTACACACACTGAGATACACAGAGTGAGCTTTTTTCCAAAGCCCAATTCCTTGCCAATACATTCTAGTCTACTTGAGAAAAAGGTGAGGTAATGCTTTTCCCTGAATTACCTCCATCAGTCAGAGATGAGAACTTTTGCACAGTCTGCAAGTACTGTCTCATCCTGTCCCTACCTGTGGTCATCTCTGCCAGTGTCACAGACAGTGACAGCAGTGCCTGACTAGCATTTATTATAAGGTACATATGTATATGCACCCATGTACACACATGTCACAGTATGTGTGCCTGCTAAAGTAAATGAATTACCAAAGCTCATCATAAGGTTCCATTCCTCAGGGGGGGGGGAGCTTAGTCAAGCCTGTGGCGTCATAAGAGACACCATGTGGGGGGGAGTAATCACGGAGATCCCACAAAAACCTTTCATGAAGACTTGAAGAGGGTGGAGAAAGCATGCCGGGGACATTAAGAGCTCCACGATGCTGAAACATGTGAGTCAGGAAGAGTCAGAATTTCCAGGGAAGATGGGGATGGGGAGACCTTATAAAAAACTCGATCTTTGTTTCAGACAGGATGGCAGCCACCAATGGCATCCTCTAAGCAGCATGCCATGCTTGGGTTTTGTAGGGACTAGATCATTCTGGTGCCTCCTGGGAGTGACCTTCAGGGGCGCAGTGCTGCTGGTGGCAGGGTAGTGGTGAGATTCTTGCATTCTAGGCATGAAATGGTGGAGCTCTCCTGCAAGCTGGAGAGGAGTTACACACGCAGCAGGAGTAGAGAGGTGGATGAAGTCAAGACATCAAAATACACCCATTCTGCAGAGCTTGGAGGGTGACTGGTTATGGATGAAGGAGAGGGCAGGCAAAATGTAACCCCAAGCTCTGCTTCTCCCATTAGTGAATTGATAGAGAACACACAGGAAGACATGATCATGGAGAGGATCATGAATACAGCATGAGGAACATAAAGTATGAGATCTCTGTGACTGATATGGTACAAAATAACCAGCTGTATGGAAATCTGAAGTCTGTTACTCAGAGCCAGTGTTCAGTGTCCGCAGGGGAATAATCTATGTCTGGTCATAAAGCACTTGAAAGCACATAAGTGAATGAAATCCTGGGGAATGACCAGGGAAAGCCAGAAGACAAGAGCTGAAGAGACTTTTGGGACAACAGTGTTTTAGTGCTGAGCACAGAAAATGTTTCTGAAACAGAAAGAGGCTAAAAGTGGAGGGGGAGGCTGTGAAATCAGGGGAGAAGGGAGAAAACAGCTTCAGAAAAGAAAACTCTCAAGACCTTTGCAATATTTTTGAAGAAAAGTTCATGCTCCTCAGTTTACTGCAAAAGCCCTCCATTTGGCATGGGGGGACCCCTGGACTCCCTTCTTAGTGCTCCATCGTTGGCAAGTCAAGAGTTAGGGACTGAACTTGACCATATAATTTTTAATAAGAATCTTTTCGTGCCTCCATGAGAGAATCGCAGGGCTTCAGTGTGTTAATGAATCAGGCTGTGTGTTCTAAGGAAAAAACGAGGAATGAGTAAATATGCAAGGCACCAGAGATCGCTAATTCTGCAAAGGTGTCAGGGGCATATCTAGTGTGTGCTGAGTAGAAAGGTCTGGGGGCACATACCCAGTGGGTGCTGAGTGGAAAGGTCAACCTGGGAGGGAATGTTGGAGCTAGAAAAACTGGATGCAATACCCAAAAGGCAGAATCTTAGGAAAACAGAGGAATATCTGGATGGAGCTAAGATGATGAGTGGAAAGGGCTAGAGGGAGAGAGAAAATGTTAAAGGCAAGGCTTGTGGTCCCCATCAGAGAAAAGATGCCTCGTGGACTGAAGAGAGAGTCGCGGGTCAGGATGGGCATGTTCAATACCTCTCCTACATCTGTTTCAACGTGTTGCCTGTCCGCATCTACTTCCTTGTGAAAGTAGTAAGTTTTCCTGTCAAAACAGGGGCACTTGTGGGATTGAGTTCTTAAGAATGATGGAGATTTTTAATAGACATTGAAGAGTACTGGACAATTAGCTGCCCAACAATAAGTGAAAGGGTTGCTGGCAATATGAAGACCCCAGCCATGACACGGATAGATGCCTTGGAATATTGACCCTGTGCTGGAGTTTGGTTGAGTACAGGAGGCTGAAAGAGGTGTGTGGTGCTTGATCAAGCCATGGAGAAAAGGAGATGGGAGGAGGCAGATGCTGAACCAGCTGAGTCAGCCAAGGTCATGGTGGGTCCAAAGAGTGGATCATGGAGAGAAAATAAAGCAAAAGGGCTTGAAGTTTTTATCCAAGTAGACCATTTCTGCTTACCAATACATGGATGGAAAATTCCCATTTTTGCCCTAAGAAGAAGTACCTAGGCAGGAGCGAGAGTAAAAGGGGACCACTAAAGGTGGAGAAGAGAAGGGGCAGGGAGGAGCAGCTGGTGAGATGGCCCAGTGGGTCAGTGTGCTTCACACCACCCTGACGGCCTGAGTTCCATCCCCATATCCCAGGGCAGAAGGGGAAAGCCAGTTCCCCAAAGCTGCCCTCTAACCCATGCACCATGGGAGAGAGAGAGAGAGAGAGAGAGAGAGAGAGAGAGAGAGAGAGAGAGAGAGAGAGAGAGAGAGAGAGACCTGGACCCCCAAGTCACTGACACAGTGGGTCACTTGAACTGGAGTGGAGGGAAAACGATGTCTGGGTTCAGATTCGTCCTTGGGTGGGGAGGTGGAAGACAACTGTGACCGAGACAAGTGGTCTAAGATCATGTGAAGAGAAAGCAACCTGAACACAGCCGTGAGATTTAGGATGTTTGGGAAGTGAAGAGCACACCCGATCCTTCTCTGGCATCTACGTGTTGGGAGAATGATGGGCACCTTTTCTATGCTTGAAGAGAACTGGAATACAACGAGTCTTTTTTTTCTCCAAAATGCTTGCGTTCAAGAGAGTTCCAGAGCCTGGCATGCTGGTGAGCACCCGGAATGCCAGCAGCTGAGGGGGGAGGCTGGAAGATTGAAAGTTGAGGACTATATAGTGAGTTCGCCAGCCTGGGGTACAGAAGAGCTTGTATTAAAAAACCAAAACATTAATTAATTTAAATAAGTGCTTCAGGAGGTTCCTTCCTTTGCTTGTTTGTGTTTTGTTTTTGTGAGATGTTGGTCTATTTGCATACAGTTAATGAGCTATCTTGGAGATGAGACCCTCGTCAGAACATGGAAACCATTTGTACTTCGTACATACCACATACAGTTAGCCTGAAGGTAATTGTATGGAACTACTTTGAGTCTGCCTGCATTTTTAACTCTGCTTGCCACCTGAGGTTGGGGGTTGAATCTTCCATTTGTAGCATCATGTCAGAGCTCAGAGAGGTTCGGGTTTGGGAGTATTTTGGAATCCTTACTTTTGGATTGGGATTATCGACCTGTGCAATGTTTGAAAAGAAAACAGATCATCCAAACGGAAGCCGCGTTCTGCACCTGCAATCTCCACACTGGACCCTGTGGTGCCGAGGTAACCACCTACAGTCACTCTCACCATCTTTGGCGAGTGCTGCAACCACATCAGAAAGTTCCAACAGTGATCAGCAAATATTTATAGTTAAGCTAATGTGATATATGCAAGCACACATCTCTGAAACGTGTTTGTAAGGACAAACAAACATTTATGACATGCTCTCTCTCTCTCTCTCTCTCTCTCTCTCTCTCTCTCTCTCTCTCTCTCTCTCTCTCTCGTGTGTGTGTGTGTGTGTGTGTGTGTGTGTGTGTGTGTGTTTATGGAGGCACTGTACATGCATGCTTATGTGTGCATGAGGAGGTCAAAGGTCAGCCTTGTTTCTACCTTGTTTGGAGGCAGAGTCTCTCACTGGCCTGGAACTCATGGCTCGGCTGGCTAGCCAGGGAGCCGTTTGGATCTTTCTGTCTCTGTGTCCCCAGCTCTGGGATTACAGACTCGTGCCACTGTGCCTGGCTTATTTTTATGTGGCTCCTGGGACTCTAAACCAGGTGCCCTCCCCGGTGTGTGCTTCAACAACCAAGCTGTCTCCCCAGCCCCTGAGTTATGACTTTTCAAACTAGTTTTGCCAGTTAATTTCAAATAAGAATTCAAACCTAGATTTTTAGTAACAATGTGTGTTTTTTCAGCAACTTCTACTTGATGGATCCAACTTGCTAGTGGTTTTGAGGTCAGTAGCTTTGTGAGGTCACAGGCAACTTTCTCCCAGGGGGTAAATTTGGGCGCTAGAAGTTATATTTTGTCTATTGTCAATAACGGCACTCTTACAAATATTAAAATCCGGTTGTCACTTAAGATTAATGTGTGATTATTTGGAATGAAACACAATTTAAAACCATCAAGCCACAAAGCACCCATTCAAATAAGTAAATAGAAGACCACAGATGCATTTGAAACATGGAAATATTTATTCTGCCCATCACTGAAAAGTTCTTATCTAATAATCACTTAAATGGCTCATGTTTTATATAGAAACAGCATTTTTTTTTTTTTTTTTTTTTTTTTTTTTTTTTTTGGCAAATCCAAGGTTTCGTGCACTTCTGGTGTCTTTCCCAGGATCTCCAGAATCCTCTCCGGAGCGATCACTCTAGAAAAGCAAGGTTGGCCTAGGCAGGGAGGGACCGACAGGTGTTTGGCTCTTGCTGGCGTCTGAGTCCTTTGAACATATGGAGTCAGTTAGGGGTGTCCGTCAGCTTCTCTAGAGCGTCAGTTCCTGGGAGCTGTCATTGAGAACGATTAGGAAAATAATCACGGGGGCTCATGATATCAGCCTTTGTTATGTACCTGGCATCAAATCAAATGGCTTTTTTCCCCCCTCTTTTAAAAAATTCTTACCCTGAAGTACTGAGAACCCCGAGGTAGATGCTTCTCTTCTTTCCATTTTAAAGAGCAGAGAAACTGTGGTGTCTGGCAACGTGGTTCCATGGGTCAAGGTGCATGCCTTACAAGTCTGATGATCTGGGATCCATGGGAGCCACAAGAAGGTGACAGTGGAGAACCGACCCACTCCACAAAGCTGAGCTCTGGCCTCCACTCTTGCGCCATGGCACGCTTCCATCCCCCAGTGATAATCAGTAAAGTTTTGGTTTTTTGAATGAAAACACTGAAGGCTTGAGGATGGAGTTAGCCAACTCACAAAGCCGTTGAAGGTCTGACTGGGACTCGAACCCAATTCTGTCTCCACACTCTATGCTCATCTACTTCTGTGATCTTAGAAGAGAGACTGCCACAGCCCAGGAAATGAAGGCTGACAGACCTTCTGATGGTCACAGGTTTGCAGTCCACCAAGCAAAGAAGATGAGCATCAACTGTTCCCCCCGCGCCAGCCGCCGCCAAGTCAGAGAATGTGAAAAAAAAATTTAATTCATTAGTAAATTATTTCGTTTGGTATTTTCTTAAGGATTTGTCTATGTTTCTAAGCATTAGGCGAGGCTCAAGAAGCAAACACGGAGCTCGTGGAGCCCGACTTCCACCGGAAACCTTCCTTCATGGCCTTCCTCCGTGCTCAAAGCATAGCTTTGGACTGAGCCTTACCTACCGATAACGTGCTGCCTTCCGGCTTCCCTCCTGAGGGGCCTCGTTATGACACTGATTCCTGATTTCCACCTTCTCTTTGGACCCCACCCCCACCCCCTGAACCTTACACCAACCGGTTAGGATCTTCCAAACCAAAAGAACTCGCAGGTCCCCCGGAGATGCTGAAAACACAGTGCATAGCATCTTCCCGTGAGCTGGAAGGTCATCCGACCTTTGCCAGCCTCAGACGGAAACAGAGGGGCCGGGAGCCGGTGACTGAATAAAGAGGAACAGCTTTCTCACCTGTCTTCGGAGCAGATCGCCTCAGGAGTGGAGAGCCTAGAAAGCAGGCAGGATGAACGAACGGTTTTCTAATTCCAGGCGTCCTTCCGAAAACCCGGCTACATGTGCAGTCCAAGAGTCGCTAGTTCCATGGAGACAATGGACTTGGAGGGAAAAGTGATGTGATTATATTTTAATTAAATTTTTAAAAAATGAAAGAAAGGAGTTATAGTTCTGTGTCAGAACACCTAGGGGCCATGGCAAGCAAAACCAAAGCCTGGTAGTAAAAGTAGCTGTCCCAATAGAATTTTAAAAATGAAAATTTCTCTGAAGTATACAGTGAAACACGAAATCAATCAATCTATCTCTAATTTATCTATCATCTATCTGCCTATCTACATCTACCTATGTACATATCTGTTTAGTCTATCACTTATCTATCACCTCTCTAGTATGCACCATATTTACTTATATCTATATATGTATATCATATGTCAAACTATGTGACTATTTCTCATCAGTCTATCCTGTTATCTACTTACCATCTATGCATGTTTATTTATGTATAATGTATCTAATCTGTTTTATGTCTATTTATCTATATATCTATCTTATCATGTCTATATTCTATATTGTATATATTTATATATACCATGTCTACATATTATCTATTTATCTATTTATCATCTGTCTGTTCTATTATTTATCTACTGTCAATCTATGCATTTATCACATATCTATTCTGTCTATATAGCTATATATGTTTTTGTTTATGTATGGTTTATATAACCCATCATTCTCTGTTATGTATGTATTATATGCTTGTGTATCTAGCCACATATTCTTGTATCATCTACTTATGTATTTATTAGTGTTTAATCCTACTATCTATGTATCTTATGTATCTGCTATGTATCTATGCCTTTTCTATTTACCTATCATCTACCTATCCTACCATCTATCTACCTATCATCTGTCTATGTCTATCGTCTATCTGTCTGATCTAACTGTATATACTTATCATCAATGTGCTCTATTTTTAATTTTTCTATCTAAACCAATGTATTGTATTTTATGTGGATATAATATAATTGGTGGCTTTTTAGAAAGTATATTGTGTTAATAAAATATACCCCAAGATTAGGGTAAGCATAAACATACAGCCAGGTTTTTCGTATACACCTGTAATGTCAATTTATCTTTTAGAAAGTGGGGATATCTCTCCATTTTTAAGTCACTCTGACATTCAGAGGTGGATATATTGGTTAACTTTTGTTGCATACCAAATGCCTGTCAACCTAAAAGAGAAGGATGTTTTTCATAGTGTGAGAAATTTTCACAGGTCCCCCTGATTTGGGGGGATCCTTTTTTTTCCACTAACAAATATCCAAATGGATTCTACTCCAGGGAGTCTTGTGCCATTTCCCCTCTGCCCGGGGTAAGACCCTCTCGGGGAGGAAATGCAGTTTTGACGTTTGTGTGGTGAAGAACATCAGTAGATGATACAAAAGCACTCTGCAGGACACAGGAAAAATGACCTGCAAACAGTAACTTTTTCAGTACGATACAAGACCCATCTCCCTGTCTCTCTGAAAAACCACGCCCTCCCTCTCCTGTTTAAACAACAGCTATCTCAGACTTAGCGATTTCACGTTGGACTCAGTTCAAACCATACACACAGGGAGCAGAGTGCAGCCGTCAAGGAACTGAGGCAGGCAGGAGCGCCCCAGACAAACGGCTGCACGTCACTGGCTGGCTTTAATTAACAGCAGACTCTGGGCTGGTTTTACTCTTCCCGCCCCCCCCCCCCCACTTCTTCTGTAACTTTAAACAAAGTGATTTGTAGTGTTCTGTCTTCTGCAGTATCTACCCCAGTGGAGACAGAGGATGTTCATGGAAATCGCTTGAGCCAAAGTTCAAAGCAGATTACAACATCTGAGGGATACCTTGAGATTCTTATCTCGGCCCAAGAAGGAGTCAAGCTTATTCATTGTTCCTGCTGAAGGGCTAGATCTTGAGAAATGGAGTTACCCAGTTATTAGTAAGCTATATCGTCGGTCATGTGACCTCATTTTCAGAACATTTTGTCTTGTAGATAATAAACAAATGCATTAGGCTACAAACAGCCTCAGCTGAGATAATCTTTGAAAGCTCTGTTTAATGAGAGACTTCCCTTAGTGAGCAAAGACATTCTTTAGCAAATAAAGGTTTCCTCCATGAGAGATACCTTTGTAGTCACCAAATAGCAAAACTGCTCTTACTGGAAAATACTTCAGAGGTGTGTAACCTGACTCCTTAATTATATAGAGGAGGAGGAGGAGGAGAGGAGAAGGGGAGAGGAGAGGAGGAAGAGTGGGAGAGGGAGGAGGAGAGGAGAAGAAGAAGAAGAGGAGGAAGAGGAGAAAGAAGAAGAAGAAGAAGAAGAAGAAGAAGAAGAAGAAGAAGAAGAAGAAGTAGTAGAAGAAGAAGAAGAAGAAGAAGAAGAAGAAGAAGAAGAAGAAGAAGAAGAAGAAGAAGAAGAAGAAGAAGAAGAAGAAGAAGACAAAACCAGACTAGTATACACGGCTAGAGTTTTCCAAGAGGTCACAGGGCTTGGTGCATTAATTGTCCACATCTGCATTCAAATGATTCCTGTGAAAGAAAAGGGCTCAGAGTGATTAGAAAGCATTTAACACATGAACACAGTTTATCAAGTAAAAAACCAACACTTGTCTTTCCAACCTGAAAAATTTCAAGGATAACGTCCACTGCCTTGGTGACCCATTAGCTGTTGAAGGAAGCTTGAGCCTGTCATCTCCAAGCTGGGTGAAATAACTTGTATCAGTCCATTCAACACAGTCCATTGACTCAGGAAGGAAAGGCTACTCATCACAGAGCAGTGCTTTTCTTCACAGGCCTCACTGTTCTCCGGAAACAGTGTTCAGGGGTTGGTCAGGACCCAGGCTGCCGGGTCCCAGTCGTGGGCCCACCTGCTCTCTCAGTCTTGGTTTCCTCATCCAAATATGACAAAGGTAGAGCGGCTTTAAGAACAAATGCCGATATGAATAGAGAGCTTAGACTGAGTTCTGTGGACAGGCTGGCTGCTGCTGCTGCTGTCGGCGTTCACTCTCCTCCATGCTGTTTCCAACAACACAGTGCCCCAACCTCCAGCTGTCCTCCTGGGGCTTCATTGTTCTGCTACGTCACCTTGAACCAATTATGTCTTGCTAAACATTTTATGTCTTCTGGGAAAGAGAAGGCTTCAAGTCGTCTTTCAATTTCCCTCAAAGTTACTTAATTTAAAATGGAATTCAAGAGCATATCTACAAAATATCACCCAGTGTCAGGGTGACAGTTGGGAACACCAGAAAAACCAGGAAGAGCACTGTCTTGTCTCCGTAGAGGGTTTTCACGTCCTCACATGAGGCCGATTCCATGCCAATGTTACCGTGGAAAGACAGTTCACAGAGCTATAGAAAAACCACTCAAGGGTTGACAGGATGGCTCAGTGGGTTAAATTATTTGCTGCCAAGTCTGACAACCTAAGTCTGGCCCTGGAGCTACATGGTGCAAGAAGAGAACTGACTCTCACAAGGTGACCTCTGACCCCCATGTGCTTGCTGCCCCACATGTGTGCACAAACGTGCATGCACAATAAAGAAGTAAAATTAAAAAGAAAAGAAATTCACTCAAGTCTTAGTAAATTCTCACAGCTTGAGAATATATATGTATAAGTGGAATATTCTGATTAATCATATAATTTTGTGGAGAGGTTACACATGTATCAAACATTGATAAACTGTAGTGGATTGGCAAAATGTGACCAAGGAGGAAGAGTAGCCCATGCCTTGTATCTTAGTTAGGGTTTCTATTGCTGAGAAGAGACCACATGAGCACAGCAACTCTTATATAGGAAAAACATTTAATAAGGAGTAGCTTGCATTTTCAGAGGTTTAGTCCATTATCATTATGTGCAACTTGGTGGCATGTAGGCAGCAGACATGGTGCTGGAGGAGGAGCAAAGAGTCTTATATCTTGACCTGTAGGCAACAGGAAGTGGTCTGAGACACTGAGCATAGCTTGAGCATATATGAGATGTCAAAGCCCACCCCTACAATGACACACTTCCTCCAACAAGGTCACACTTACTCCAACAAAGCCATACCTCCTAATAGTACCACTCCCTATGAGCTTATGGGGGGGTCAATTACTTTCAAACTACCACACCTTGCTTGTGTATGCCCCATAGATAGATAGATAGATAGATAGATAGATAGATAGATAGATAGATAGATACATAGATACATAGATACATAGATAGATACATAAATAGATACATAGATAGGTACATAGATACAGAGATAGATAGATAGATATGCATAGTTTTAATTTTTTAATGGTGCTGTCAGAGTTTCACATCTATGCAGTTGAAGCTATTTGTAGCTGAATGCCTCTGAAATATTTTATAGGCAGAATATTTATGAGGAAAGTGTGCTTGCTATTGAATTGAGCTATAACCAAGTCACATGAAAGTCTTAACAGTGCATGATTTAATTTTCCATGAACCAGAAAGAACTTCTGACTCTTGTGATTTAGAAGTTTGGGGATTACAAACGTCAATTAAAATCAAACTGTATCGTGGTTAAAACTGTAAACTCCCGAATATCACCTGGGGCACTGGTCTCCTTTGTTGCTGTAATACAAGCCATGGCCCAAAGTGACTTACAGAAGAGTTTATTTTGACTCATGGTTCCAGAGGGACAAGAGTCCATCATGGAGGAGAAGCTTGGCAGCAAGTGGCAGGCATGGTGGCGGAAGCAGGAAACTTAGAGATCAAATCTTCAACCAAATGCAGGAAGTAGAGAATGAGCTGGAAGTGGGGTGAAGCTTTCCGCTCTCAAAGTTCACCCCCAGTGATGCATTTCCTCCAGCAAAGCTCTGCAATCTAGTTCTATAAGCTCTCCAGTGTTTTCAGCACCCTCCAAACCACCATGCCAGGGGCGAGGACAGAGTCCACCACTCACTTAGTGATGTTCTTTATTGGACTACTTAATGCTCCTAAATTTTTCATTTGTTTGTTTGTTTTTTAAAGAGCATTAGAGCTGTCATGTCATCCATGTGAAGTGGGATCCAGGAGGTAGCACCCTTGAAGCACTTTGAACTCTGGAGTGCTCGCCCAACTCTGGTCATTACTGCCATACCTCTCAGCAAGAGAAAGCTAGTGTGTACCTGTGAACCATTCAAAGGAGACAACAGTGTTCTCTTGAATGGGACAATCTCTTGAATAATTACTCCACATGGTGCGTCCAATTGCTATCCAATCACCACAGCACAGACTTAGCGGTCCATGACTGTCATAAGTAAGAGACTCAAGGAGGAGGATAATCTGTGTGGAAATTCCACACCATTCACACCCTTCCGCCATTCATCCATGCCAGCACTGATGGCTCTATGCATGATGTGCATGGCCCAGCACCTTCTAGAGCCCTCTAGAACAGTGGTTCTCAACCTTCCTAATGCTGCAACCCCTTAATCCAGTTCCTCATGTTGTGGTGACCCCCAACCATAAAATTATTTTCATTGCTACTTTGTAACTGTAATTTTGCCAGTCATGAACTGTAATGTAAATATCTGATCTGCGGATGGTCTTTGCACACCTCTGTAAAAGGATCATTTGACCCCCAAAGGGGTCGAGGCCCACAGGTTGAGAACTGCTGCTCTAGAATGCTTGCCTTGGAATTAGCCTCCAGGAAGAGGTAGGATAGAGCCAAATTCACACTGACACCACTTAGCTAACACGATCAGTATGAGGCTGCTCCGGATATTAGTATGGAAGAGACATGTGCAGCATATAATTTAAGTGGGGAGAGGATGCTGGTTATACAAGCCACTTGGGGTTAGGAGGCTGTGTGTTGCTATAGCTCCTCCTCACACACCAGGTCATGTGATGGCCTAACAGGAAAAATCTCTCTATAGAAATTTCTAATAAACCTAGATTCCTAATGTGAGGATTATCACTTGCCCTTATTTTTAGACACATTCTCATTTGAAAAAGATGGGAAAATCCTTGCAATTTGTGACTTGGATGTGTAAAGTGAGCTAAGGAAAGATCAGCGCTCCAAGATCGGAATTACAATGGCAAGTCTTTCTCCATCCATGTTTGAAGGCTCTTACGCACTTACGTCTGCTTCTTCGTGGATCAAAAAAGTATGAAATTTCCTCTGGGCTTACATGACAAGTGTTTCCTTTTAACACTTCAATAAAAATATACAGAAACTTTCCACAGAGCTGAAAGGCTGACAAGCAAGACAAAATTTCCACCAATATTTGAGTCAGGCCTCCCAGATAGAACACAGAGTTGGGATAAAGAAACAGTTCTCTCTCCCTCTCTTCCTCTCCCTCCATCTTTCTGTCTGTTCTGTCTATTTCCCCCCTCTCTCTTTCTCTCTCTCCCTGTCTGTCTTCTCTCTCTCTCTGTTCTCTCTCTCTGTTCTCTCTCTCTGTTCTCTCTCTCTCTCTCTCTCTCTCTCTCTCTCTCTCTCTCTCTCTCTCTCTCTCTCTCCTCTTTCCTCTCTCTTTACAAGATTTAGAAGGCAATAAAATCTCTCGTACTCTCATAAGAGTCTCCGGCCAATGATGAGAATACCCCTCTGCTGTTAGGAAAAAAAAATAGTCCCTGACTTGAAAGAATATCAGTATAAGACATGAGCTTTGAGCATCTTCAAGTAAAGCATCCAAAAGCTTTGATAATTTGAGGAAGATAAAGTGACATCTCTTTCTGGTTGCTTTATCAGACACCATGAGCACAATCTGTAATGTTTCTGCCCTGGACCTTGGTTTATGAGGAAACGATTCATGAAAAACTGCTGTTAACTTGTCTTCATTAGTGTTCAGCAGTCATCCCATTAATGGATCGGATCCCCAGGCTCCACCCTGTACCTCACAACCTCCTCTTTCTCAGCAAGATTCTGCACAAGTGTTTTCTTCATGCAATCCTGGCAAGCTTTTAAAAGCTGGTTTGGTTGTGTGTCACATGCGTATTAAGTACATGTCATCACACTTACTTCCCTCTTCCTAAGGAAATCATTTTACCCTGCTGTACTGCCTAGTAAGCCATTGGAAGGTTTCACTGTTGAGCCACAGACAGAGGTACAGGAAGGAGACCAAGGCAGGAGGTCACATGCTTAAGGCTAGCCTGGGCTAGAGAGTGAGCTCAAGGATAGCCTGGGAAATTCAGTAACACCTTAAAAACATGCTGAAGAGATTGCTTAGTAGTTAAGAGTCCTTTCTGCTCTTTGAGTGGACATGAGTTCAGTTCCCAGGGGCCACATGGGGATGGGGGTGATCTGACATCTTCTTTGGTCTCTTCAGACACCTACACATTGGTGGTATATACTCACACACACACACACACACCCCACACACACATGAATAAAGAATTCTTCAAAAAGTAATAAATAAGTAAAACTCCATAGTAGAGTACTTACCTTCCTCATGGGGGGCCCTGGGGGCAATCCCCAGCACCACTAAGATTCCATCTTTGTGCATAGAATGAGGTTTTGAACGGGTCTAAATTTGACCCATTTGCAAGGAGCCACTGCAGAATCAGTGGCAGAGCACCAGTCTGACCGAGTGGCCCCCAAAGGCCAGCGTCAGGGCGTTCTGTGTTCCCCTAAATGCCCTCCTGGGACCTAGCAGAGAAATATACCCGCCATCTCTACTGTTTAGTCCTCTAACCAGAGTTGCATAAATGAGAAATAATAATGATGGGAATGCAATGTATTTCTTTAATCATCAGCGCTGATGTTATCAAATAGTGACTTCACTGGAAAGAGCATTTTGTCACCAAGCCTCCAGGTCTCATGGATGTCCCAGCTGCTCCATGGGGATGGCAGTCTGTTCCCACTTTTGTTCACTACCCCCAGCTCTACAGTGTATTCCCCTCTCACATTCTTCTCGGCAAGGTTGCCTTCAAGAACTGTCTAGATCCCATGGCTCAGTTCTGAGTCCTCCACACAGGGAGCCCCTCCACTGCCTTCTTGGGTCTCCACAGTGGAGACCTTTCTTTCCCAGCCGTAAGAGAGTCCACTGGTGCTGTGGGATGGTCTGTATGTCAAATTGCTCTGATTGGTCAATAAATAAAACACTGATTGGCCAGTGGCCAGGCAGGAAGTAGGTGGGACAAGGAGAGAGGAGAATTCTGGGAAGCAGAAGGCTGAGACAGAGAGACACCGCCAGCCGCCACCATGACCAGCAGCATGTGAAGACGCCGGTAAGCCACCAGCCACGTGGTAAGGTATAGATGTATGGAAATGGATTAATTTAAGCTATAAGAACAGTTAGCAAGAAGCCTGCCACGGCCATACAGTTTGTATGCAATATAAGTCTCTGTGTTTACTTGGCTGTGGGACTGTCGGGTGACAGAGATTTGTCCTGACTGTGGGCAAGGCAGGAAAACTCTAGCTACACATTGGTGACCCCAGGAGACTGCCCCTCTGTTCCTCTTCCTCGGAGGTTTAGATTTGTACATTTTGAACCTTTAATTCTCACAGTGACCCAAATGCCAGTGCTTCTGTTACATTTGTTCTGAATGTAGGAGAAGCTGAGGCTCGGAGAGGTTTAGCATTTGTGCAAAGGTCGCACCCCCAGTTGCCAGAGGAGCAGTGTGTGATTCCAAAGCCGTTGCTGTACACACACCTTCCTCCAGCTCCATCTTAACGCCTCTCCTGTGGTACGTTGCTCTCCCTCAGCTCTTCTCTTTCAACTGCTTCCTTTTTCTCTTTTCCAGGGGAGCCCTAATACATCACTCCTTCACTCACGTGTATGTTCTTTAGACAAAGAGTATTCATTAAACTTCTTGCTTTAAAAATATTGTGAATGGTATGTCCTCTACGGAAAACAAAAACAAAAACAAAACCTCATGTTAATAGACTCCTAACACCAGCACCCATTCCAATAAACAGAGTTCACATGTTAGTGAAAGCATATAAACTTCATATTCTAAATATGTATCATGTTTGACATAATAAACCTAGTTAATAATATGCCTAAGATTTACTAAGAGGCGATAGACCTTGTGTTCTCAACACATACGCTTATGTCGAGGTAAATTTGAGTCACTGGATGTGTTAAGTACCTGTGTGTTAAGTTACTCTTCTTGTGCCTGTCCCTGACTAAAGCAATGTAAGGGAAGAAGGTCTTGTTCTGGCTCACAGTGTGAGGTGACAGCAGTCTATGACAGCAGGGAGGTCATGGTGGCAGGAACATGAGGCCTCAGGTCACACTGTATCCACAGTCAGGAAGCAGAGGGGTGGATGCTGATACTCAGCTCACCTTCTTTTTTATCAGTCCAAGCCCCTAGCACACAGGATGGAATGGCATTACATGTTCTCAGGCGGGTCTTCCCACCTTGATTAAACCATTTTAGAAGCTCCCGCACAAGCACATCCAACTGCTTGTCTCCTGAGTAACTCTAGATCTCATCAATTTGACAGTATGATCCATCACAGGTTGGTTATAATAATCATTTCCCAATGATATTATATTGAAATGTCTCATCGAACACCTTATATGCCTACAATTTTTATTTCTCAACTATACTTCAATCAAGCTGACAAGCAGTGCTCTGTGAAGTTACCGATTTGGAGGGAAGGGCAGGACAGGCGGTCAGCCATTAGTGGGTACTGCATCAATCTCAAGTCCAAAGCACTTCGGTAGAGGTTTCCTGAACTACTTCAGTCTTGTGACCCTTCCGGGACCTCACACATGAATACCTGTTGATTTCGCCAGGGACCAACTTCTGCGGGTGGATTGTTTTGTGGGTTACTTGATTCTACTTGGATTATCTGTGTCCTAGGCATTCAAGGCACCCTGATTCCTGTACACAATATCTTTATAAATTGTAGAGTATGGAAGTATTTCTGTTTAAACATCTCAGCCCTATGAGAAGTATTGGGGAATTTCTGATTCCAGTTTCTTCTTTCCTTCATGGTTTCCCCTTACATAATATTTTTATTAATTATTTGGGAATTTCATAGAATGCATCCTGATCATGAGCAAAGATTTTCTAACATACACAAAATGAAAATGATTATACAGAAAATATCCACTACCTATAATCTATATCCAAGAGTTTTAACTATTTGTTATTATATTTCTACCTATTAACCTCTTTATTAACATAAGTCTTATTTTTATGCATTTTAAAGCAAATTGCAGCCATCAGTGCATTTGATTTGTAAATAACTCCATTCACAGGAGTTCAGTGTTTTATGTGTTTAGGAAGGAAATGCCCACAGTGAAATGCATACCTCTGACATGTATGACTCTGAGAGTCTGAGTAAGATGTGTGTGTGTGTGTGTGTGTGTGTGTGTGTGTGTGTGTGTGTGTGTGTAATTCAACACCTGTCAAGCCAGAACAAGGCTGGGAATACAGGTCTCTTATGCTCCTTCCCAGTTCATCCCCATCTAATTGAAGGCAGCCATTTCTTCCTTCTATTTTACAGCATTCATGGAGTGCTGCTCTACAGAGAGAAGGTGACTTCAGGTTCACTTACACAGGGCAGTTGGAATGGGGGACAAGTTAACTGTTTAGAGCCCAGCTTCTTACACTGTGGATCACAGCCCTGTCTGGGGGTGTCTTGACAAATCTGACAACAGGGCAAAGCTTCTGAGTATGCAGCAGCCAAGAATCAATACAAAGCCGAAGTGTAACAAGTCATGAGTGCTGCTGGCAGAGGGGCCTCGTGTGGTCTCCCGCGACTCAACGACGGCCCTTGTCCTGAACCCAACTCAGGTATTTTGCACTGTGGATACCTTCAAACCACACAACACTGGCAGAGTCTGCCCATACACCCCGGCTCGGGTTCTGTGTTATTGTATGTTATAAATTGTAGCGTTTTTAACTGAAATATACATGAGGCTTTCTGTTTGTGCAGAGGCATAATGGTTCAGTTGCGGGAAGCCGAGGCATTCAGTGTTCCCCTACTATTACTCCTGAGAATCAAATTCGAACACCATGGGACTGGATGGTGTTGAAGTTTTGATTTTAAGAATTGTGGGCTTGAGTCACATTAAAGTATCTCTCGGTGTAGTCTGACTTGGGATTACTAAGAATTTTCCAGCAGTTTCGGAAGTGGCCCTCACCATACTCTGCCATCTTGTAGTGCATACTTATGTGGGCTACCACTCTCAGCATGGACAACTATTGAGTCCAAGTATCAGTCAGTGTTGAAGACATTCTATATCTGTGCCACACCACACATTCGGCCGAGATTGAATTCTTTATGGAAAAGTAGATATGCACTTCACCTCTTTGGTGTACAGATTGACTTTCTTCTTTTTTCTATTTCCCCAAAGAAGTGCTATAAAATATTCTTTATTATTCGTTATCACCCAGTGTTTAATTGGGTAGGTGGCTGTCTGTCTGACACAGGATCTCATGTAGTCGAGGCTGGTCTCCAACTCACTGTGTATCTGAGGCTGGTTTTGAACTTCTGATTCTCCTACTTCCACCTCCCACATACTGGAACTAATTCTAGCCACGTATCACTATGCCCAACTAAACGTTTGATCTGTATACCTATGTCATACACCTATATACAAGAGTGGCTCTAAACTATGTCTCAGGTAAAAAGGAGCGGGGTCATGAGTATAAAACTCTTGGCTCGTAGAGCTCGTGACAGGCGACTGTGAGATGCACATCCTGCCTTTCAGAAATGTTAACTCCCTTTGTCCTTTCCACGTTCTCTATCACTGGCTGATGCTTGACAGAGCTCTCTGTGATTGCTTGAGCTCTTTGAACTAGCTGGTTAATTTAAGACTAGCACTTTGTGCTTCTCCTGTCTGGCCTCCCCAGCTTCCATTTCTCAGTTGAAGTTCCACTTGGCTTTGGCCTGGGCTTGTGATTGGCCACTGAGTGTGGAGAGCATGGGTGCAGAGACGGCTCACAATAGGTTGAGCCTGGAGACTTTTCCACACCCATCCCCCAGAGGTCTCTCGGCCCAGCGTGGCATTGCCCATTGGACACGGGGCGCAGCTGGAGCGATAGGGACACCTGTCGAAGCTGTGACGCACAATGCTCAATTCAAGTCTCCTGTGAGTCACACGGCACGTGCTCCTGACTGAGCTGCCTTTGTGTCCCTGTCACAGGATGCCACCATGCCATGCATGACCCTTCCCGGCATGAGCTGGTACATTCCACTGCACTCAGTGAGTTTTTGTTGCGTTTTCAATGTTCGGAACCTGCCAAAGAAAAGTTGACGACGACGACGAAGAAAAAGATCTGCGATGAAGGGCTCTCGGTCCTGTGAAGAGAGCTGAGCTGACTGACAAGCTGTAAACACAGAAGCAGGCCGCAGAGATGTCTTTGAACAAAAGTGTGACATCCCTGTGATAAGCAACCTGTCTATGAATATGGAGAAACTCTGAAGGAAAAGCATTCTGTGAAGCAAGGTGTCCCCAGAGTTCAAGGACCGCCTCAGAATCACGTTGCCTGTTAACAGTGCCACCTGGGCTCAGAAGCCTGCTCTTTCACGCCTCGCCTATGGCTGATGGGTACACACAGGTTCTAGATCCTTACTCAATGTTCTAGGGCATAAGCCAAGAACAACATCACAATGGCAGAAATCCGGGCTGAGCTTTCCTGGCATTTACCACACATAACTGTGAGGCTTCTTACAGAAGGCAGATAGATGCCCAGTCACTGAGCTGTTGAAATCGAGCATCTGCTGAGATTAACCATTTTCACTCTGGGAAACTAATCAAGAAGGATGGAAAACGTGTGAACTGGCAATCCCTAGGTTTGAAAGGGGCAAGTGGGAATGAAGAAAAGAAAGAGTGAGTGAACCATATGACCTGGTGTCTGGAGGAACCAGTGAGGCAGGGAGGCAGAAGAACCATTGCTTGAGCTGAGGATGCAAATGGGACACTCAGTGAGGCCACGCTCAGAGCATTGGAATGAAGGTCCCCGGAGCAGTTTGAGATGAGCATTTGGAGTCTTCATATGAGAGAGAAGAGATTGTTCATTCACTGGGACAGGTGGCACTCTTCAGGGAGAGGACAGGGCTAGAGACCTAGTGTCCCTCTAGAAGCAAAGCCTCTGTTACCTGAGTTCTGCCTTCTTCATGTGCTACAGACCCAGCAGCTAGAACACCTGGGTCCTTCGGTCCCTCTAAATCTCTGCACATGGCAGTGCCAGGCACAAGCACAAGCCCCCTAATGAGTGAGGAGGATGGAGTTTGTAGCAGCTGCAGTTGGAGTTCGGCCTCTGAGACTGGCAGCAACCTGGCTCCAGGGGTGACATTCCACTGTGCCCACTCCTGCTGGGGTTTGATGTTGAGCGGACCGGGCTAGGGAAACCTGGCATGTGGGCTGCTAAGTGCACGCTGAATGCACGCTGAATGCACGCTGAATGCATGCTGAATGCACGCTGAATGCAGGCTCTCCCTCAAGCCTTCTGAGGACCCTGACTGCCTGAGGTACCTCACAGCAGGAAGGCAATGGTTGGGAGGAGCTGGGGAGGAAGACACTCTCCTCTGAGGATGCTTCCCACCCCACCCCACCCCAGGATGGATCCCTGCATGCCCGCAGGCTGCAGCAAGCCATCCGCATGGCAAGGGGGAGGCCTGTCTTTGTCTCTCCACGTGGGCTCAAGCTGTGTGCCCTGCCCAGGGGCACTGGAGACTTTCACACCTCTTTCCTCTGTGGCTGGGTACCTTCCACATGTGGGACACAAGGGAGGCCTAAACCATTTCCTCCTTTTACGACGCTGATGGGTTTCATATGCCCACTCTGCGTGGGTCTGCGCTGCTGCCGGAGGAGCTGGCACACCCGTAGCCCATCTGCATGAGCTTAGAGAGAGCAGAGACCTGGAAGCCACACCACAGAGCTCTGCCTCTCCGCTCCCCGGCAGGAAATGCCCTCCAGTGCAAGCTCTCATCCAGTGGAGCGGTTAACTGGGAAGCAGGCAGCCACTTAAAGAGCCACCATACCCCTGGGCAGATGGTGTAAGCCCCTTAAGCCTCACTTTCCTTGACGGCAATGGAGCTGACACCAGCATGTGTTATGAGGATGGATTGGGATGATCACGGTAAGGGCTTCAGGCATCACGCTCTACACTCATTAGCCATTAGTCCCTCCATAGAGAATCCCAACATTTGCCATTGCATTCTTCATGCATATCTACATATATATATATATATATACTAATATATATATACACTAATATATATACTAATATATATATACACTAATATATATACTAATATATATACACTCCTACACCCCCACAAAACCCTCCACTGCACACCCAGAGAGGAAGCTGGACAAGGAAGGGGGCCACCGGGCCCCTGTGCTCATTTACCTGAGACCAACCTGTACAGTTTCCAGAAGATTCCCTCCCCCCCCCACCCCCTGCCCCACACTGCTTCCCGCCAGCTGTCTGGGGCATGTCGAGTCCTCCCACCACCCAGGCAGCCCCCATCCTGAGTTGATTTAGGGAAGGTCTTTCATGTGGCCCCCCTGGATCTCGCAACCCTTCATGGAGTGGATTTATTCATCTCGGTGGCCAGGCCCTTTTAACTCTGAGTCTGATTTGTTCCCCACACTTCCCAGCTGAGCCCCGAGATGGGGAAGGGAGGCTTTACTGATGGCAGTGGCCGATGCTGTGAAAGGGTCAGCTTGGACATGCTCACGGAGGACAGCTGGCCCTGGGACAGCGGGGCAAATGGGGCACAGAGTGGAGCACCCACCTGGTGCCTAGCTGTGCAAATGTAGGTGTGGCCCACACACCATTTTTACTTATAGTTACTTACTTACTTACTTACTTACTTACTTACTTACTTACTTACTTACTTTTACTTACTTAATTGCTTGCTTGCTTGCTTGCTATTAGAGGGGCTCAGAGCCCTGATAATTTGCAAGAACATATATCCGTCACAAAAAGATGGATTACCTGGTTTGCTTATTTTCTTTAATAGACGCAGTGTGTTTTGGGGATTTGAATGACATCGAAATCATAAAAGTGGTGATAGGAACCCTGCATTTCCCTGGCGGCTCACGATGTGATATTTGACAAGGTTGCTCTCTTATCTGAACTTCTACTTATAGACCTGGAAATGACAATGTGTATTTTTCAAGTTAAATGCACCGGGGGAATTAGGACGGCGTATGTAAGCCACTGTGCATGGCACACAGTAGGCCACCCACCTAAATCAGTGAGAAGTACTGAGAGGCGGGCTGTAGAAGACATCTTGCAGAAGGGCCCCTGTCCTGCAGCGCTTTGCAACCTACACCCGCATCAGCAAGTGTATTCCAGTAAGTCCTAGACAGTATTTTTGATTTTGGAAACCATCAGGTCTCTAGCAACTGTTCCACTCTGATCTCACAATCCAAAAGCAGTTATGTGCGATAGGTAATGAATGGCCATGACTATGTGCCAACAAAACTTTATTTGTAAACACAGATAGAGGGGCCCAGTGTGACTCATGGTCCATAATCTGCTGACCCTTTTCTGGGAATAAAAGTTTGATATGCAAGATGAGGACTGTAGCTCAGTTGATAGGGTGCTTGTCTAGCATGAACAAAGTCCCTGGGTTCAATACCCAGCACCACGTCAATCTGGGGGCATGACTGTGATCCTAGTACTTGTAAAGAAAAGGCAAGAAGGTCAGATGTTCGAGGTCATCCTTAGATACAAAGACTTTGAGGCCAGCATTGGCTAGGAGAGACCCTGTCTAAAAACAAAAGCTTGAGATGCTCTAACTGGGAATATCTAGCAAGGAAACTGTATTCATCCTTTGGTATTTTAGCTTTGGGTATCTTTTGTGAACATTTAGCTTCCTGAAAATCTAAGGGCTCAAGTGTCCTATCCAGAGACCTACCAGGTTACAGCCACAGCTTCACTGCAGGGAGAACACAGGCCCATTTCCCAGTGGTCTATGAGCCTCTGGACATTTCTTCTTCCTCAGAGTCTAAAACACAAGCAATGATACCTGGTGTGTCCCCATTTTTAAAAAAGAATAACCATAATGATGAAAGGACTCAAACTGAAGTTGAGTTAGCAGAGATGAGTGGTTCTCAACCAGGAGTGGCATTGCCCCAGGGGCCATCGGGCAATGGTTTTGTCTCTCAAATTACTGAGCAATATGGACTGAATTCCTTAGTGGTTAGATAGGCTGTCACCAAAGTCACCTGTATACATGGACATGAGAGGAAAGTCAAAGTAACCTATGAAAACCATCAGGTGAGTCCATTTGACTTATTGAGAGCATAGTTGTTGTCAAACAGCATGCACTGCACAGGACGGCTCCTTTCTCTGCACTGCACAGGACAGCTCCTCTCTCCCTGCACTGCACAGGACAGCTCCTCTCTCCCTGCACTGCACAGGAAAGCTGCTCTCTCCCTGCACTGCACAGAACAGCTCCTCTCTCCCTGCACTGCACAGGACAGCTCCTCTCTCCCTGCACTGCACAGGACAGCTCCTCTCTCCCTGCACTGCACAGGACAGCTCCTCTCTCCCTGCACTGCACAGGACAGCTCCTCTCTCTCTCTCTCTCTCTGCACTGCACAGGACAGGACAGCTCCTCTCTCCCTGCACTGCACAGGACAGCTCCTCTCTCCCTGTACTGCACAGGACAGCTCCTCTCTCCCTGCACTGCACAGGACAGCTCCTCTCTCCCTACACTGCACAGGACGGCTCCTCTCTCCCTGCACTGCACAGGACGGCTCCTCTCTCCCTGCACTGCACAGGACGGCTCCTCTCTCCCTGTACTGCACAGGACGGCTCCTCTCTCCCTGCACTGCGCAGGACGGCTCCTCTCTCCCTGCACTGCACAGGACGGCTCCTCTCTCCCTGCACTACACAGGACAGCTCCTCTCTCTCTCTCTCTGCACTGCACAGGACAGGACAGCTCCTCTCTCCCTGCACTGCACAGGACAGCTCCTCTCTCCCTGTACTGCACAGGACAGCTCCTCTCTCCCTGCACTGCACAGGACAGCTGCTCTCTCCCTGCACTGCACAGAACAGCTCCTCTCTCCCTGCACTGCACAGGACAGCTCCTCTCTCCCTGCACTGCACAGGACAGCTCCTCTCTCCCTGCACTGCACAGGACAGCTCCTCTCTCCCTGCACTGCACAGGACAGCTCCTCTCTCTCTCTCTCTCTGCACTGCACAGGACAGGACAGCTCCTCTCTCCCTGCACTGCACAGGACAGCTCCTCTCTCCCTGCACTGCACAGGACAGCTCCTCTCTCCCTGTACTGCACAGGACAGCTCCTCTCTCCCTGCACTGCACAGGACAGCTCCTCTCTCCCTACACTGCACAGGACGGCTCCTCTCTCCCTGCACTGCACAGGACGGCTCCTCTCTCCCTGCACTGCACAGGACGGCTCCTCTCTCCCTGCACTGCACAGGACGGCTCCTCTCTCCCTGCACTGCACAGGACGGCTCCTCTCTCCCTGCACTGCACAGGACGGCTCCTCTCTCCCTGCACTACACAGGACAGCTCCTCTCTCTCTCTCTCTGCACTGCACAGGACAGGACAGCTCCTCTCTCCCTGCACTGCACAGGACAGCTCCTCTCTCCCTGCACTGCACAGGACAGCTCCTCTCTCCCTGCACTGCACAGGACAGCTCCTCTCTCCCTGCACTGCACAGGACAGCTGCTCTCTCCCTGCACTGCACAGGACAGCTCCTCTCTCCCTGCACTGCACAGGACAGCTCCTCTCTCCCTGCACTGCACAGGACAGCTCCTCTCTCTCTGCACTGCACAGGACAGGACAGCTCCTCTCTCCCTGCACTGCACAGGACAGCTCCTCTCTCCCTGCACTGCACAGGACGGCTCCTCTCTCCCTGCACTGCACAGGACGGCTCCTCTCTCTCTCTCTCTCTCTCTGCACTGCACAGGACAGGACAGCTCCTCTCTCCCTGCACTGCACAGGACAGCTCCTCTCTCCCTGCACTGCACAGGACAGCTCCTCTCTCCCTGCACTGCACAGAACAGCTCCTCTCTCCCTGCACTGCACAGGACAGCTCCTCTCTCTCTGCACTGCACAGGACAGCTCCTCTCTCTCTCTGCACTGCACAGGACAGCTCCTCTCTCTCTCTCTCTGCACTGCACAGGACAGCTCCTCTCTCCCTGCACTGCACAGGACAGTTCCTCTCTCTCTCTCTCTCTCTCTGCACTGCACAGGACAGGACAGCTCCTCTCTCCCTGCACTGCACAGGACAGCTCCTCTCTCCCTGCACTGCACAGGACAGCTCCTCTCTCCCTGCACTACACAGGACGGCTCCTCTCTCCCTGCACTACACAGGACGGCTCCTCTCTCCCTGCACTGCACAGGACGGCTCCTCTCTCCCTGCACTGCACAGGACGGCTCCTCTCTCCCTGCACTGCACAGGACGGCTCCTCTCTCCCTGCACTGCACAGGTCAGCTCCTCTCTCCCTGCACTGCACAAGGCAGCTCCTCTCTATCTGCACTGCACAGGACAGCTCCTCTTACTACACTGCACAGGACAACTCCCCTCTCTCCATGCACACTGCACAGGACAGCTCCTCTCTGGACCCAGTGATGAATTCTGCTGATGTTAAGAAAACCTGGATTCATACATATGAAGGCTTTGACAGCTGATAGAGTTTAGCTGCAGTTTAGCTGATAGTGCTGCGTTCTCTGTGGCCCTACAGGAAGGTCGGAAGAATGAAAGGAGAAAATACTTGCAAAACCAGCCTGCCTTGGTCACTGTGTTTTGGGCAAGAGCTGAGTCCTCCCTGCCAGCCAGCTCATCCTAGAGGGCCATGGCAAACTCCAGAGCATTCTTCAGCTCATCCCACCCATACCCTCTTCACTTCAAGCCTCGTTTCCCATGGCTGTCTCCTCGGCAGGCACAGGAGTGGCCTTGGACACCTTTCAAATGCGGGGGAGCTGGGAAGCCACACCTTGGTCTGCTTTTTTAGCTGCCAAATTATTAAATTCCTTTAGCTTTTTCCCTAGGCCCTGTTTTTGAAGGCTTTAATTATTTGGGTTTTTGTGACGACTCCCCTGTGGGTTTTCTCCTCACTTGCTCTGTCCCTCCCATAAAAGAACTCACAGTTTACCTTTCACTTGGGTGGACTCAGCCAGTGGTTTCTGTGACACAGTGGCTTTCTTCTCACATCTATGCATGCAGGTGGCTTTGGTGACAGCCGGTCTGACCACTGGGGGAGTCCGGCCCACTTAATACAGCAATTGGAGTGCAGAGTAAAATCCGAAGTGGTGGTGTTCAGGGGTCTTTGCTCTAGCAGACCTAGTCAGGTCCCCAGCTGGTGTTACCCACCCAGGGACACAGTGCAGGACATAGGTGACAGTTTTTCTTCTTTGGTCATCATGGTTTGATTTGTGTCCATCCCCTCCAAAATGATTCCTTGAGCTGAGGAGGCGACTTAGTCAGAGAAAACATGCCGTGCAAATATGAGGCGCTGGTTCAGTCCCCAGCACCGTATAAACAAACGCAGTCACAGTAGTGTGCACTTGCAATCCCAGCAGTGTGAAAGCAGAGACTGTCCCTGGGGCTCGCTAGCTAGCCAAACTACCTACCATGGAAGTTCAAGGCCAATGTGAAAACCTGCTATCAGTTCTCTTCATGATACACCCAGAAGGGAATAGCTGGGTCATGTGGCAATTTTAGCTTTCTGAGGAATCACTGAACTGTTTCCCCATGGCTGTAGCAGTCTGTTCCCAGCAGCGATGTGTACACACACTACCTCTTCTGCTCTGGGAACTCCACGAGGTTGGCAGATTTTATTAAAAGGGTTTCTGAGAGTCATGGCTGCTGTAAAGCCGTGTGCATGCCTCCCTTCATCAACTGTGAGAATTCAGTTCCATATCAGTGGGTACAATTCCCGAGTCTTCAGCTTCCTCCTTTGGAGAAAAGAAAGTTTTTCCAGATGTTTATCCAGATGTTGGCAGCAAATTATGAGAAAAATCCCAACTCAAGACACCAGGTACTTAATATGACATTAACACAGATGTATTTTTATATACACACATGGACATATACTTTACTTTGATGCTTTATTGACATTAGTGTGTATGTGTGTGTAAGATATATATATATATATAATCACACACATATAAATACGTGCACATGTTCATCAGTTTCCCCAGGGAAAAACGAACATACAACATCTCCTCATCCTGGATGGGGAACTAACAATAGAAATGGTTCCACCAAAGTCCAAAGTGATGAACCAATTTGTTTATTGGGTTACTTACAGGAATACGGCTGATCGGTAGTGACTGAAAGACAGCCACATCTTTCAAAAGCCCGTTCCAGCATGGTGAAGACTCATAAAGCCACATCCCCAGCATTCCCAGCACTACCTTCCGGCAGCTGGACATATCATAGTCACTTCTTAACTTCTTAGGGAGTCTCCATCTAGAATGGATGTTTTGCTCCCACTCTATCTATCCACCATCTATCTAATCTATATATGTATCTATCTAACTAATCTATCTACTTATCTATCTAATCTACCATTATTATAGAACATTTGAAGCACACACACACATATGTTTATATCGCACACTCAGCACTTGAATAATACTTATCCAATGATAAATCTTCATAATATAGTTGTTAAATGGTTAATTAATCTTATTCCTCTTTTCAGATCCCATCTATGGTAGTTAGCCATCCCAGGGCTACCGGCCCTGTAGCATCCTTCTTTGCCAATGTGGTATCTCCAGAAGAAATAAAATAACTAGCAGATGGAACGCAACTCTGGCAATTCTAGGAGTGCATTCTCACGTTCTCTGTGGGAAACGTGCTTTCATCCTGTGTGTCAGGAGTCTACTTCAAATACGGTGCAACAGGTTTGACTCACTTTGACTAACTATCCCCTAATTCTTCAACCTACAAACATGTATCTTTGATGTACTCTAAGCACCGTGTCCTTTACATATTTATGTCATTTTTATCTTCAGGACTTGGACCCTTTGTCAAGAAGTAGCCAATGTCAAGATTAAATAATGAACCTGTTTTGTAGTTAATGAAATTCTTTCCTAGATCAATAAGGTTAAGAAATGACATCATTGCCTGGCCATGTTAGTCCATTTAAAGAGACATCGCTGAGTTGACTGAAGAGATGGGGTTAGATGCCCTGGGGCTTCGGCAGGGCTTGAAACGAAGTGTCCTGAGACAGCACAAAGCGGCATTGTTCTGACGGCTAATGCTCAGTCTTCTCAAGCGGGGCACCTGGTTCAGCACCCCCAAACTGCCACTTGGAATTCTAGTCTGGTCTACTGCTGCGCAGACGGTAAATGAGGTGTAGTGTGACCTCTTCCAGGAAGAGCTCTTTTCATGTCCCTCCCTAGGGACAGCTGTTTGGGGGGGATGGGTCGGTCCTGGTAGGAGACGGAAATGGTGACAAGGCAAAAAAGCGGATAGGAAAATAGGCTGTTGTAGGAGTTGAGCGGATGGTGGGCTCTAAAAACGTGTCCCAGAGGGACGCCAGAAAGCACCGTCAGCCGTGGCCATTGTAAGTGGGCGCCCCTCAAGCCCATCCCTTCCCTGCTTGGGAATACTAAGTTGTTGTAGACCTTTTAAAACAGTTTCTGATTGTGTCTTCCCCTCCCCCTCTCAGACTGCAGAAGCTTCTATCACTTTAGCACTTCCGTTCTAGCAGACGTAAGTAATAGAGCCACGTCCTCCTTTGCCCAATGGAGGAGAAGCTGTGCCCCGTAGGAGGCCATTGCTGTGACCATGTGAGCAGATCCATAGGTCAGTGTGCTTTGCATAGCGTGAGAAACTGCTTGAATGGAGTGTCTGGGGCTGCTGGGTGTGAAAAGAATCACTTCACCACGACCGGCTCCTGGGAGGCACCAGGTCTCTGCCTCTGTGGCTGGGAGTCCCTTGTGGCTGACAGTCCCCCGTGGTACGTTATTAGCTGCGTGAGGTACAGATAATCAAATGTAGAGCCAGACAGCATGGGGACCAAACTCGAGAGTCTTTTCTGCATGAGAGCTGGGAGAAGAAGGAAGTCACAGCCGAGCTGCACAGCCCGTGGGCAGTGTAGACACTGCGGGCACAAGGGTGGCAGCAGAGCCCAGTGGTGGGCACAAGGGTGGCAGCAGAGCCCAGTGGTGGGCACAAGGGTGGCGGCAGAGCCCAGTGGTGGACAGGAGGACTTGAAAGCAGGACAGGCCGTCTAGCCCAGGGAAAGGTCCGCCCTGCCTGAGTGCCAGAGTCCTCAAATGACACTTCTTTACTATCTAGTATCCACTCCGAAGTTGTTAAATCGTCCCAGGAGTCAAAAGTGGTTCTTCCTAGCAGTAGGCTTTCAGAAGGTGGCTTCTGGTTGGCTGAGGACTTAATGATCAGGAGGTCAAGGTCATATACGGGCAAGTGCATTTTTACAAACTGTGTCTTGGGCTCGTGGCTCTCTCTGGCTTTGACTGCTCCAGCTGGAAGAGCATAGTTGTAACGGAGGGTCTCACAGTCCTCATGTGTCCCGTGCTTCAAGGGGAAAACACAGGTGCCATCTTTGCAGTGGCCAGCAGCCTATGGAAGTCAGTGATGTGTCGTCTGTGCCTCTAAGTGGCATTTGTTCCCTTGAGGGGTCTTCTGCTCTTTCTTTCTTGTGTCTGGTGCATGTGATTGTCTACATGGATGACCATCTATGTAGAGGCCAGAGGCCAGCCCCAGGCATCGACCTTAGGAACTTGGTTCACTGATTCCACAAGGGTAGTCAACCAGGGGGCCCTAAAGATCTGCTTGCCTCCACCTCCCCGGTGTTCCAATTACAGACACTGGCCACCATGCCCAGCATTTATGTGGGTACTGGGGATTGAACTTGGGTCCTCAGGCTTGTGAGGGGACCACTTTACTAACTGAGCCACTCCCTAGCCCCACTCTATGGATATTCTTAGACAAGTGGATCTACTCTCTCACTTGGTGTTCCAGACGCTTGCAACTTCAACTTACTTTACCATGTCTCACACCCTGCATGTGGTCCTCATCTGGATGAGGTCACTTCACCTAGAGGATGCTCCTTTCTGACCTCAGTCTTCACAATCCAAAATCACTTCCAAAGTTCTTCTAGTAGGTCCCGCCTCCAGCCTCGGCCCTGCCTCACGGTGAGTCTCCGCTCCCCGCAGGCAGGACCCTCTCTGCTCCCCCCTGCTTGCCTCACTGACTCATCTTTCCTGGCTCTGCTCCTCTCGCTCTTGGTTACTGCTCCCCTGGGTTTGTCCGCCAAGCTCCTCACATCTCAAGTCTAGACACTCTCCTAGGAGAGCGGCTTTGTCGCCATCCCTTACTCTGTCACGTCTCTATGGTGACTCACACGCTCGCTCACTTTCCCAGTCCGATATCTCTCCCAGGCTCCCAACCTTCACTTCCTGCCTTGAACCTTTTCCTCATGGAAGGCATCACCACCAAGCCTCTCTCCGAAGCCTGCTGTTTCTCTTCCCCTCCCCTTTCAGGAGGCCCACGCGTCACTCTGCCTCCGAGGTCTTCCTCCCGCGTGCTGTCCGCTGAGTTGCGCTAAGGACGGCTTTCATCATGCTGCTGCTGGGCTGAAACTGTTGATGGGCTGCAGGGTCACGGGTGTGGCTCAATGGTAGAGCACTTGCTTGGCACCCATCAGGATCTGGGCCTCATACCTAGCACCATTCACAAAGCCATTCACGCTTTCCATGTTGACGACTCCTGTTAGTGAATCCCAGGCTCAACTTCCACAGCATCTGGCCTTACAGAGAAGAAATCTTCCTCTCATCACCGGATAAAGTACCTTCCAACCCCAGGACCATGGCTCCTTCAACACCCCCCTAATCTCACTGCTTTTCTCAATTCCTTTAATGCTTGGCCCCGCCCTTCTTCATAACCACGCCCTCCCTCCCTCTTGGTCTCTCCTTTGTGAAAACCGTTCCTATTCTTGCCTGTTGGTTTTATTTATTTATTTATTAGTTTTTTTTTTTGGGGGGGGGGGTTTCGAGACAGGGTTTCTCTGTGTAGCTTTGTGCCTTTCCTGGAACTCGCTTTGGAGACCAGGCTGGCCTCGAACTCACAGAGATCTGCCTGCCTCTGCCTCCCAAGTGCTGGGATTAAAGGCGTGCGCCACCACCGCCCGGCTTGCCAGTTGGTTTTAAACACATTTCTGTCTGCAAAGCTCCCATACCTATGCCAGCCATAGTCTCCATGCCAGTTTCACGAATGTCCCCAAGGCCTGTGACCATGCCTGTCTCTCCGATTCCATTAAACTCCTTTACTGGTGTAGCCACATCTCACGCACCCTGGAAACCCCAAACTGCATGGCCCTGTTGCTGACTTTAAATATATGCTGGCCACCATGCCTGGTATTTATATGGGTACTAGGGACTAAAGTCAGGTCCTCACACTTGTGCCGCACGTGTTCGGCTGCTGAACAGTGGATAAATACCCAATGAGATCAGCTCTGGCAGCATCTCTCCTCCTTCCCATCCTAGGAAAGGGTCACTTTGGTGAGACTCACAAGTGGAATGTAGAAGCAAACTGGAACTCCTTCTGATGGAACTAGACTATGTGGAACACTGGGGAGGTAGAAAGAAGATGTTTTCATAGAACTCTCACACGACAGGTCCAAATATTGGGGGATAGCTAAATGGGGGAACAGGAAGTAGTATTTATTAATATTAGTACCAAGGAAAACTGTTACAGATTGCCTATCAAGAGGAACATTATAGGTAGTGCTTCTTAGGCTGAGGAAGAGTATGTCTGGGATGGGTGATCGGTGAGTGTTCCTTAGAATTAATATGCCTTCTGATTAATCCCAATAGAAAAGCCCAACAATACACTATGGGCTGAACCAGTAATGTCCCAGAAATTTCGGGGATGCAGGCTTGGATCGCCCCACTAAAGGAAGGGCATCAGCAGGGAAGGTGTTTATAGTCGAGGACATTCACAGTGGGTTGAGGGAGGAATATGTAAATACTGGTGGTGGCCATCTACAGGGTTGCAGAACCCATGACCGTAGCTGTCATGAAAACTCTTCCTTCTTTTGCTGTCCACATATCCATGTGTGTGAATCTAGCAAGTGTCCTCACTTCCTCCATTCCCTGCTCTCATGTCACAGGAAGTGTCCTGACTGTCTCATAGCCTATGCCTTAGTCTTGCTCAATTCACATCATTCTTAACTTACATGGTATCAGGGAAAAGAGGAACTCTCAGTCAACACCCCTTCTTCTAGGCTAGAGTGTAGAACGTTTCCAGCTGTGCTCACTATAACTGCACCATAGAAAGCAGAATGACAGCCACACTGTGGTCTTAATTTAAAGGACACTTAAGGGAATGAGGCAGACTTGGAATAGTTGATTTTATATGTCAACTTGACTGGACTATATACTGCCCAAATATTACTCTGAGTATGTCTGTGAAGTTGTATGTAGATGACCCTACCATCTAAACTGGCAGGCTAAGCATCCCTGCCCTACTATGATTTAGACACAGACTGCTCATCAAAGCCACCTGTCAATCTTGAATGATTATGGACCCTATGAGGGGTGGGAGTTAGGTCGTTGAGGATACACCTTTGACAGCCATCCTGGGGTTCTACCTCCCTCTTTCTCTACATCCTTCTTGAGATGGACAGCTGTCTCTACCACACACTCCTGACATGATATGTTGCCTGGTAACAAGCCCCGAAGCAACATGGTCAACCAAGCAGGCACTGATACCTGCAAAACTCGGAGCCAAGATAAGCCTTTCCTCTTTATAAGTTGACTGGCTTCAGGCATTTGTTATAGTAATGGGAAACTGACTAATAAACTCTCTAATGTGCACAGTCCTCATCCGGTAGAACCACAGGCTGACCCTCCACAAACAAGAGACTGTTACTCCGGCCCAACCACCTTGGAGCTGGGACATCACTAATTTCCTAGTTTCTGGCTCCAATGGAAACACTAGCTTTTCTTGGATCTGGAACCTACTGACTTGCTGACTGAAAAATGCACCGTCAGCTTCTTCAGCTGTCTCTAGCTGCTCTCTCTCTCTCCCTGAAGAACTCTGACTAATACTGGAACCAACATTCCTTTTATATGAAATATAAAAAGTCATTGTTAATCCTTAAGTGAGAAGACTTGAGGTCAAGCTGAGAGACGGAGAAGTAGGCATCATGTGTGAGATTTCCGAACATTGGCCTCCACTATGAGGTGTCTGGGAAGCGAGAGGCCCATAGCCACCTGAATCTATGTCAAGTAGGTGTCTGCAGTCATGATTCTAGGAAATCTGAGATAAGGATATCTTTTGTTCCAGTGAACTCATAAGACCCATAAGCAGAGATTTCAACCAAAGAAGTCCCAACTTGAAGAACACCATGTCGCTTTCCTCCCTTCTCCCCAATGAGGAGCCTTCAGGAGCCTCTCTCTGCCGAGACAAACATCATTCAGCAGCCAGCAGCTCCTCCCATTCTGTGAATGTCCAAGCATCAAATATACATAACATATTCAGCAGATGAGAAAGCAGAATTTGACTTTGGGAAAGAGAGAGGATAAAGTTTTGTTTAAAGTAATTTATTGGCATTTGGGACAAAAACTGAACCTCATCTTGTATCAGCGATGTTTCTGGTTGCTCTGACAAGAGCTGACGAGAGCAATGTTAAGAGATGAATGCTTTAACTTTGACTCATAGTTCAAAGGCACCCTCCATCACAGCAGTGGTGAAGCTTTTATGCATAAGAATATCAAAACTTACATAAGGGCCCGAGGAAACAGCTTAGTTGGTAAAGAGTGTGTCATGTAAGCAGGAGGACCTAGTTCAGATCTGCAGAACCAACACAAACAACTGGGTGTGGTGATGCCCACGATCACAGTGTTGGGGAGGTAGAGACAGACCCTGGGGTTCACTGTCTACCCAGCCTAACCTACTAGGTGGTTCCAAACAAGTGAGAGACCCTGTCTCAAAAACAAGGTTGAAATCTAGGGGTGGTGGTGCATGCAACAACAGAGGTAGGCAGATCTCTATGAGTTCAAGACCAGTATTGTTTACAAGTTCTAGGACAGCCTGGACTACAAAGAGAGACTCTAAAAAAAAAATGGAAAAGTGGAGAGCGTCTAAGACTGAAGTTGACTGCCACTGGCCTGGTAGTTCTCTGCACTGAGAGCTCACGATGCCTTCAGTTAGATGGTGATACCATGGTGATGGTGACGACACTGATGATAGAAGGCTGTGTGTTTCATCTACGTCTCTAGTTGTCTTCAGCAGGTAATTGACCCAAATGACTTCAGTCACCTCTTTCACTATTTCAGGAAGACCTTTCTTTGACATCTCAGGGAATGTCCCCCCGACTCTGCAGTTCTGAGGATAGCCTGGAATCCATCACTCAAACTCAAATCAGTGTGTGTGTGTGTGTGTGTGTGTGTGTGTGTGTGTGTGTCTGTCTGTCTGTCTGTCTGTCTGTCTGTCTCTACGTATCTGTGTGTATTTAAATGACTATTATAAGATGGAATTCAGAAAAGAAATTATATTTAATATTAGTATCTCTAAAAAAATCACTTTTTTACAAATTATTCTGCTTTTCTAAAGCTGCTGGCAGGGTAAGTGTTTCATGGGATTTCAATTTACAAAAGGCTTAGATTTCAAAAGACTACGACTTCACTTTCAAGTTCAGAGCAGTTAAACAAGGAGCCATTGTATTCTCTTTTATGGGAAGTTGAGTAAGGAAAACTGTCTGATGGTTTTGCTATGACTCATCCTCCTCTGTGACACTGGCGTTCTCCAACTTTCTTTTCACAAAAAAAAGTATCTCTGTTTGTATTTCCATTGTAATTGTACAGAGGGAACATGAGGTGACCAAGGGTGTCTTGGGACAGGTATGATGGACTTTTATACAATTTTTGCGGGGCTTTGGAGCTAGCAAGCAAGAGAATCTGAATTCAAGTCCCATGACCCACATTAAAAAGGGGAAGCAGGTGTAATCGGTGCTTACATCCGCAGTCCTAGGGTTGGTGGAGAAAGGCAGGTTCTGGGGCTCACAGGCTGGCCTCCCTACTTGGCAGCCAGTGTGAGATCTGGTCTCAAAAACCAAGGCAAACAGCGTTAGAGGAATGAACACTGAAATGGCCTCACACATAAGAGCAGACCTGTGCACACACATGTACTTAGAGATGTTTTCTTAATTGAAATAACTGTAAATTCATAGAAAGTAACAAAAATAATATGGCCCTGTGTACCCTTCACTCAGCTTCCCCCAATAATAGCGCCCACACAATCAGGTTCAAGTAGACCCCCCCTTCTCATCTATCTATCTATCTATCTGTATATATATATATATATATATATATATATATATTATATATATATATACATATATATATATATTTGTTGTGCATTCATCTGTTTCTGTGTGTGCAAATAGACATCACCTAGAGTACAGATTTGTGTAACCATCAGCACAACTCACACACTGTCCATCACCACAGAGAAGCCCTTTCATGTTTCCTTCTTAAATCTGCATCCCACTGTCCTTGTTCTATAGCTACCACCAATCACTTCTGCATCTCAACAATTTTGTCCTTTCAAGAATGCCATAAGAATGGAATCCAACAGTATGTGCCTAATGAGTGTACTTTTCAGTAGCCATAATGTCCAGTATAAGTGATAGTTTATTTTATATATTTTCTTCTTTGGAAGCTATCCATTTTTCCATTTCTTTTTTTGATAAAATGAAGATATTAGATGCTAGGAATATCAGAAATAATGAAAAGTCATGAGCAGGTCCACTGGCTTATTTCTTGACACTCCTGCTGAGAATTAGTTACTGTAGATCTCCCCACGCCCAATGTCACTCTTTCTGTCCCAAGAGTTTAGATGAGGTCATCTGAAGGTCATGGGAGATAAACATAATCCACAAAGGACTAGATCAGAAATTGGTTCCATAAAACTTGAAGGCTCAACTTTGCTTGAGGCAATGATTATGTCATTCCCCATCCCTAAGAATTATGGGACGGATAACTTTGTAATCACATGTATATACCTGGCACCCAAATTTAAATAGAATTTTTCCACTCTTAGCTCAAGTTGATGACTTCAAAGATAAGAAATGAATTCACTTTTTGTCAATCATTTCCTGTTTCTACTTTATCTTCTCATCTTTGGAGGTTTGTGCTAAGGTCTTCAAGTTTGGAATGAGCCTAGCAACCATTCAATAGCTTTTCACAATGGGAGAAGATATTTCTGGAGTGGTCAAGAATATTTTCATCAAAATCAGGAGCATACTTTGACAATAGGAAGTCTTAACAATCCCGTGAATACTCTTGAAGGAAGATTTCCAAACTAAGTATTGGCAGGAACAAAGTCTAACGCATGTTTTCTCAAGTAACCACCTGAGGGACATATAGTGTGAATGGGAGCGGGGCAAGTGCCCTGATCTTTAGCTATAGACTGTCTTTGCATGAGGTCAGGAGATCATCCAAGGACCTGGAGACCCTCAGGAGCTCTAATCTCAGTGTTCATTAGACTGTATCAAGTCTTGAAGCACCTAGGAGGGGCAAAATTGAGGAACAAGGAAGGCAAAAACCACGACTGCACAGCATCTTGCCTGATGCCCAGCAAACATCCTCCGCAGTTACCGGCCATCAAGTGTCGTTCTCAACACAACAAACACAAGCAAGTGCTTTTAGCTTGAGATTCTGGAAATGTTAACATCTCAGGCACATTCATTCCCAAACCAGCTTCAGTTCATCTTTAGGAATGTGCTAAATTTTATTCCTGGAACTTTGTGCTTTGATTAGAGGCTCATCTGAGGCTGCCAGGGCTGATCTTGTCTATAGGGGATTCATTGGCACAATTTGCTCACATCTGTAATCACAGATGAGCTTGTCTTCATTTAGGGTTTTTAAAGTTTATTTATTCTTTTTGATTTACTATTTTCCCTATCATCGCTGGATTATTTTGATTCCTTTCTACTTGGATGTTTCCCTTGTAAGATATTTCCATCAGCTTTGAGCATTAGAGGCTTAGAATAGACTTGGAAACTAGACAATACATTTCAAAACCAAGTGCAACTTAGAACATTGTGAGGCCGCCCATTAGTGCTCACTGGTTGGTGTTTCTATCTCATGAGGGAGATGTGTTAAGTTTCCCAAGAACAAAGTCTCAGCTACTGAGGAAAGGGTCTTTGCTAGGTGGCCCCGTGTGTACCAATGAACCAAGACAACTGAAGATGTACATGATATAAGTTTCTGAAAATGGACTGGAATTGTGGGATATTGAAGACACGGTACCTCTAAGGCAGCATGTCCTTTCTAGGAAATGAGCCTCAACAAGTCCCATGAAAAGTAATACAAGGACAATGCACATCTTGTTGATGTCAACTAACATTTGGGTTAGACTGAGTCTTAGGCATCAGTTGCATGTGAGGTTTGCCTCTAAATAGGAAATTAATAGTTTTAAAAAATGAGGTTGGGCGGATTCCCAGCTGTTACTCACACGACCAAGGAAAGGTCACCCATAGCATCCAGGGCCCTTATATTCTTCACATTCAAACAGGGTGAAGGGCTTAAACACTAACAGGTGACCAGTAGAGACATCTGTAGAACTCAAAGGGAAGGTGGCCCCAGAGCTTCCATCATGCCTGGGAAGGTGATTCCCGGTACTGTGAGGGAGAGAGTAAATTAAGTGCAAATGCCACTCCTAATTTTGTACACAGTTTAACTGAGCTACGCTGCAAGGCATGGGGAGGAAGTGACCAGGCAAACGAATGTCCTCAAGAGTCTGTCCTTAAAGATTTAGGCTTACAAGAATTTGCTGATTTCTTCTTAGTGATGACAAAGGCAAGCCAAGTCTCCTCACTTATACCCAGAAAGCACGCACTCTTCAGAAACATCAACTGATAAAACGCAGAGCATTTCAAACACTGTCCATAAAGAATCTACCTTGCAAACCCCCACCTATTCAAAACTACAGCGTTTTTTTTTTTTTTAATCAACTCTCTTGGAATGTGCTTTCCAAATGTGGAGTGTCCTGACTTGTAGGCATAATAAACAATCTTGAGAGATTAAAATAAGTGACTGAAGGCTTCTTTTCATTTTTCAGCAAACCCTTTGTAAGAATAAAAGAATCGCTCTCCTTCAGTAACGATAGGATTACATCATCGATCAACCACATCCAGTGGATAGAACTCGAGGTGAGACACCGTGTTTGAAAGGAATTGTTTCTTTGGCAAAAAAAAAAGTCAGTAATTAAAAGTTCTAGACAAAGGATCTTCTCTTTCCATCCCAGCACCACCCCATCCCACAAAAACCTACCAATCCCCACCCTGAAGGGAAAAGAGCAAGTGCTGAGTTGGGGGGGGGGGAATGTGCTGAAGGTTTGGTGTGTTCTCTCCATCTCTAAGGTTAAATATGAAAATGTCAGTCATGGGCTAAAGGTGGTTTGGGAGAAAGTGTTTTCAGGTAATACCCATGTGGAATGCGTTGGTAGAAACTCGCTGTACTGACCCTAAGATTTATTCCCGGGCCCCTGGTCTCCTGTTTCCTGACCGAGGGCTCGGATCTATCTTGTAGACACTGTGGGGTTGGTTTGCGGCTACAGCTCCTGCTGACCATGCCAGAGTCACCACTGTGACGGGAAAGGAAGATAGAATACAGCACTCTCTTCGGGGGAAGAAGCTCTTCAGGGGGTGGAATTAAGCAGTTGGGAGTTTAAGTAGCATTTCTCTGGGTCCTGAGAACTGTGTGGGCCAGCAAGATGGTTGAGCTGGTGAGCTCACTTGCCACACAAGCCTAAAGACCTGAGTTCAAATCTGAGGGCCATGGTGGAAGGAGAGAACTGATTCCCTCCTGAAACCTGCCTCATGACCTCCACACAGGTGCCATGGCATGCATATGCATGCACATACAAGTGCAAGCACACACACAAGTAGGAGCACACATGCACACACAATTTTTCAATTAAAAAAATGTGTAAAAACTAGTCACCACATTTTCCCAGCATGCTTCCTAAATGACTTTAACTTGTGGCACTTGGGAGAATGATACAGCTCTGTGATTACTGTGTATTTATAGGGCTGAATGTGTTCAGCTTCCTGCGGATATGACTGTTAATGGCTAACCATGAGAACTCAGTCTTTGCCAGGTCTCTCTTGCTGGGCTCCTGAACACTTTTCTCAGTTATACTTGTCAAAAATTATCACAGACATAAAGAAAGTTTTGCCATGGTGAAGCAGATTTCAAAATCTTCTTTGACGATAGTCACAGACACGGAAAAGGGTTCATCTGAAGTCTAGATGTCTCTGAGCATCTCCCTCCTCTGGGTTCTTGCACACCAGCAGGACTTCGAAGCTGTTGGAGGCTCAATGTGTGTCTGGTCCAGTGGCCAAGTCAGTTGCCTTCAGACCCACGGATTCTCCCAAGTAGAGTGATTTTCTTTCTTTTTTTTTTTTTTTTTTTTTTTGTCTTTGGTTTTTTGAGACAGGGTTTCTCTGTGTAGCTTTGAGCCTTTCCTGGAACTCACTCTGTAGACCGGGCTGGCCTCGAACTCACAGAGATCTGCCTGCCTCTGCCTCCCGAGTGCTGGGATTAAAGGTGTGTGCCACCACTGCTCGGCATCAAATAGAGTGATTTTCATTCACTCTGTCCAGTTTTCTAAAAAAAAGAAAAAAAAAAAAGGTAAGAAGAAGATAATAAAATCACAACAAGGAAACACATGAATTTCTAGAAAAGTGACCCCCAAACCTTTGTTCATTCCAAATAGTTGGTGTCAGATCCAAGCTTACAATTGAGGCCAGATCTGATCCATTTTAATATTTAAAAAATTGGATCAGAAGGGAAGGAAGCCTGGTTTTGGTTTGTGTTAGATACACCGAGAACTGAACAAAGAGCTCGGCTCCTGCTGGCCAAGCGCTCCAAAGCGCTCCGCCCCTGAGCCACACCCCCAGCCCTCTGGTTGCTGTTTATTTTTGGACAGGGTCTTGCTGAGCAGTCCAGGCTGCCATTGAACTCACTGGCCTTCTCCCTGCCTCAGCCTCCCGAGTGGCTACAACTGCAGGCTTGTGCCAGGAAGCTAGGCTTCGTGGTTCCTATTTGTAAGGTTTTTTCCTTTTTTTCCCCATACAGCTGTATTTTAACAAAGTAGGTGAGAAATAAACTAAATTAGTCCAAAACTGTCCATAGATCCATAAGATGCCATCTTGAATTCCATTTCCCAATCAGTAGGATTCCATAGCAATATTTAAGCCAAGGACATGAGAATGGGAGAATAATTCATCCAAGTATCTGAGAAATGCACTCAGTGCCTGCCATTGTCTATGTTTGGAATCACAGTTCTATAAAGTGTACATCTGGACTAGTGCATTACCTGCCCCCCCCAATGCCAGCCTTGCAGCCAGCCATGTCCTGATTCTGCCACAGTTGCGCATGCTTCCTGCCAGCCGAGAGGGAAGTGCTGATAGGCAGAGGGAAATGGTGTACACAGTAAAAAATATTTATCTCTCTGTGTACATGTGTGTGCCGTGTACACATATGTATGTGTGTACAGATGTATGTGTCCATACAGGTGCAGAAGCCATAGACGGCAGTCAGGTTTCTGTAGACACTGCTTACCAACTCATTTGCTTCCGATTTGCTTCATAATTCTCTGATTTCTGTAGCTTCTGTGGGACTGGTGGGAAAATGGTTGAAACGGGCCTTGGGATAGTCAGGATTGTAAATATGTGGAAAACACCGAAGTTCAGACATGCTGAAATATGCACTTCTGACATCTCTGAGGAGAATGTGTTTTATTCCTGTTGATCTTTGTGTTATGTGGTGCTGTGTACATATGGTGTACATATGTGTTCATGCGGGTGTATGCCTTGTGCATGCAGAGGCGTGTGCACGTGTATGTGTGTGTGTGTGTGTGTGTGTGTGTGTGTGTCGGGGGGGGTGGTCAGAGGTCAACATCAGCTGTCTCCCTTTATCGCTCTCTGAATTTGAAGTTCGCCATATCTGCTGTGTAAGCTGACCCATGAGCTCTGGGGATCTGCCTGTCTCCGACTCCGCCCTACTTCAGAGTGAAGGGCACGGGAGTATGCTACAAGATGTCTGTAGAGACTGCCTCTAGATTAGACCGCTTCCCTTGTAGGTTGGACTCTTCTGGTGAACTACCGCCATCACCCCAAGATTCTATAACTGAACCCCAGTTATACCTCACCGGTACAATGTAAACATGTCCAGGAAGGCAAACTTCAGGGTGTAATTTTTAAACATAGTTTACCCAACTTCGTAATTCTGTCCGTGCATCCTTCTTACCGTGGTAACAAAGACATTCGAACAGCATGGGTTCCAGTCCAACACTCACAGAGTCTACACACAGGATTGTCATTTCTATAAAGCGAGAGAGTGACTTCTGTGTGTTCCTCACCCCTCTGTGTGATGCACTAAAATGGGGGAGGGGAGATTGTTCTGGTCTCCTGAGCAACCTGAGTTTCCACTTTGGAGGTAAGTGTCCACAATCCTCCTTCAGTGGTCACCCTATTTTTATAATCATTAACTGTTTCCTTTGGTACTAAAATTAGACCCTGGTTGACATTTCTCAACATAGTGATCTCCAGGCTAGCCAGGGCCACAAAATGAGACCCTGCATCTTAAAAACAAATGGTAACAACAACAACAACAAAATTAGCTTCTACAATATGAAATCTGGGGGCTTTTTCTGGTTACTTCCTATCTATAGAGAATATTTCTAGACCAACAGACCATAATTATGTAATATGCATTTAAATAGTTGCTTTAGTCCATTGGCCAGGGCTACAGAAATTATCATCACGCTTTGTTCTTTTCCCAGCTCCTGCTCGCACTCCCAGTCTGCTGGCCAACCAGGGCTCCTCCATCTCTACCTCAGAAAGAAAGACCAAAGCGAGGCACGGAGCAGGAAGGGGGAAATGTCGAGGAGCCCGCCGCAGAAGAGCGAGACACACAAGATGATTTTAAAAAGACTCTCGACACACTATGTATCTTGACGCATGGCATTTAGACCTGAGAGCCCAAGCCGATCATGCAAGCCTGCCCGCCATGCTCAGTTCTCTATCTCATCTCGCTACACAGTTGAGAGAACAATGATATAGTTCGCCATATATCCCTCTCTCAGCTTTGAGGAGCCACACTACGGGGAGATAGGGTGAAAAGAGAATGTCCCAGGACTCCATCTTGGAGGCTGACTCTACAAGAAAGGGACCAGGGATCGAGTCAGTAATAGGAAGGACCACACAGTTCTGCACCTCGAGGGCAACTTGCTGTTCATAAGCTCCAATGTTGGGAATATGCACCATTATATCATATTACATAGGACAAGATTGCATTAAACAAATTACAAAGGAGCCGTAAACCTATGACGTAAATGGGAGAGTACAAACACAGTCCTTTGTCTCAACTTCTGTATCCCCAGAAATGTCCTTTTTCTCCAGCTGTTCTTGTCAAATGTGTGGCAGCCAAAGAGCACACCACTATAACATAATTTTAATGAGAGAGAGGACAGTTGGGCAAGCATGGGGGAGACGGAGGAGGCCAGGTGCAAGTGTTGAGTAAAAAGGCAAGAGGAAAAGGAGAACAAAAGATTCATCTTACAGACTTTACTTGAATGATCATATTATTTTTAATTGGACAAATTGGTTAAAATATAACAGAGCATACCCTATAGTAACTTCACGTCGCGTCCTACACACCAACACAGCCCTGTTATCTTTTTCCAAAGTTCTATAGCAAATATACCAACCTTCAAGATCACTGAGCTCTAGCTGGACTGCGCAAGGCAGGTATCGAGACACAGCTATCGGATGTCACTGGGAGCATCGAGTATGACCAGTACCCATAATAACTTAATAACTACACAAACACATAATGAGTTGGATAGGTCCACGTTAATTTATTATGAGCTCCAGAATGACAAGGTATTATCCTGAGTGAGGTGACAGGATGATCTTACTTGAAAAGCACCAAAGGGGTTCCGGAATCAATGGATTTGAGTCCCTATAAAGTATCCGCTAGGCCCTTACGGAATGAGGGTATATCACACACGAACCGAATAAGCTCTATCGGTATTCACCCTTGGAGGTGAATATTTACAATACGAGATATCACTATAAAGATCATAAATTATATTCACACCACAGCTATAGACCCCTCTTGCACCCGCGATTACTCAATTATATATTAGTACACACCACAGACTCATTTAATAAACAATAAATTATAGCATCAAATTAAGCGATTTACGTTACACTGGTTTACTCCATAACAGAGAATTTGTATTATGTAACATTCCAAGCATGTTCACTCCTTGTGACTAATATACAGTTTACAACACGTTTGTTGAACAGAGAGACGTAAGACTCTGCCACTCGATCTGGTCGAGCAGCGTATGAGATGTGCGGGCTAGTCCGATACCATTTCGGAATTCACGAGGAGATACAACCGCCCTCTGGTCGGGAAGCACATTATCGCTATGATCACTTATAGGTGATCCACGAATTCATACTAAGTGTGTCATCATTGTTAAAGAATGATTGATATCCTCTAAAGAATTCTAGTAGATTGTTAATGCTGCAGAACTCTCGCCCTCTTCCTGACATTGAGTCCTGCAGATAAAATACATGCAGACAAGAAGTGGCGCATACTAGGTGAGCTACTAATGGTTCAGAGAGGAAATTTTATACTATAAAATACAAATAGAATATCACTATACGCAAGATATTCATTTTTGTGAGACTCATAGACATACGTATGTAGACTAATGTCAGAGTTTTTAAAATCTGTTAGTATTCAAGTGATGGCGTGCTGAGTGTGGCAACTAAAATTTGTCCAGTAGTGAAATAGATACAGGGATGTGTGCAAATGACTCTGTATGGCATATTGTGTTTGGGACGAGGTTCCTACTTATTCAAAACTAGAGCACGTGTGTATGAGAAAGGTCAGAGGAGGACACACTTAGAGTCTGCTAGGCCGCGTTGTCTTTCGCGACTTCACTTAGAGGTTGAAGAACAAGCTTGATGATCACAACTTGGTCCATCGTTGTTGCTTTCACTAAGGTACTCCGACAAAGGACATGAAAGACCTGTACAAATCAATTGACATTCCTTAAGGAAGTCTTCTCGGTCTGCAAAGCCGCTTTGTCCCAGCCACGTCAGCTCAGGCAGCTACCACACCAACTAGGACAGAGGCGAGAGAGCGTCGCTTCACACACGTTTCGCCACTTCTGAAGTTCCCAAAACAAAGCAAAGTGAAAAGGGTTATTATATATCTGAGACTTTAAGGACCTTTTCTCCTTCAAAAACCACCACACTTCCCAAGGCCTCAATAAGCTCACAATACATCAATCGAATAGAGTCAAACACTTAAAACAAACAAAATATTTTCATATCTTTCAGTCTCAAAAATTGTTATTAAGTCAAAAAAAATTGTTTTGACACTCAAGACAACTCTTGTTACAACCCATCCCCTGGTAAAACAGCATCGAGAGATGTAGAATGACTGATGAGGAATTGTTATAATGCCAAACATTGGAGTAACAATCACACATCATTACTCCTCATGAGGCCCTGAGCCATCACAACATGGGATACCAACCACAGAGCAATTTTAAAGTCAAACATGTTTCTAGCTCTCACAGGAAGATTCATCGACAACACTTTCCTGCACTACGAACTGCCAGCGAACAATACTTTAATCACAAGCTACCGATGCGATCGCTCGAGAGAGTAGAACTGATATGACCCTGACCCTCGCGACGAACCAGCATCCAGAACATGGGAGGCGAATTTCTGCTCCATTGGGTGATACTTGTCAGTTTAAGATCAGCACGAATATATCTCATTGACGTAGTGTGGGAACAGAATTGTGAGTTCTATGTCACCAAAGTTCAGTAGTAAAATACTCTAGGTTGAGGTTTTGGGCGTTAGGTGCGAGATGTCGAACCTGTCGTACAAGGTGAGAGTAGAGTTTCCCCACAATAGGGGATCCTGACCCCAAATAGATCTGGAGCAAACCAGAGACACGCTTTCTGCCACATCTAATCTATAAATGCGATAACATCGATAGACAGTAGCAATGGAATGCAATATCAACCATGTTCAAGAGAGATCTCTACATACTCAATGGTCAAAAAAGTCGTTAGGCTATAGCAATACAGTAAAATGTAACATATATGCACCGCCAAGGTCAGTATAGCGTCCTTCATAAAGGACGGTGGAGCCAACTAGACAAACTGAATAGTGTTGGTCAGCCTACTGTAATCCTATATGGCCTGGTGTGATCATGCAGCACTGCTAGCTCACGCAAGGGGGATGGTCGAGCGATGGGGTTCATGAGTGATTACAGTGAACTAAGAGAGTTCGTCATTAAGGCTATCGACATCATAAATAACACTCGCAATATTGACACACCACCACACCACCAAGCACCTGCCAGAATCAAACTCCAATCACATCGGTGTTACGCACGTACTACACAGCTCGTTTTCGGTTTGAGCCACCATCACACAGAGCTACGCACTAAACTCACTATTCCTACCACCTCCCACTATTTCCAGAGATTTCTATGTGGAAAAGCCCTATGAGTATGCGCTGATCACCAGATATGATTCCCACGGCACTTCATGATAACGCACAGACTGGGACAGGAATTTAAAAGAGATGTATGTAGATGAGAAACATTATCCTGAGAATTATAATACTATAGTCACCAGTGGGTACTGAGGCAAACGCTATGACAAAGCCGCTCTGAGGTCAGAATATCTGAGAGAGAGTTTCTCACGAACTGGACGTAAGCCGAGCTACAGTAGAAACAAAACCAGAGTAGGCAGACTACCCTTTCCCTTTCACACAGCAACTAATGCCTAGGGGGGAAATAACTGGACAACCCAATGTAGACTCTCAACGACAGCAATCTGCTCGATCTTACGAAGAACAGGAAGGTCTATAGCCTTCTTGTCTTGAGCTCTTTCTGCTCTCTGGTACGCGGAGCATATCTCGAGTCCTATCTATGTTCTGCTCCCCGGACCTGGGTTTCTCACACTCAAGTAACAATACCGCTATCTATTCTAACACGCTAAATCTCAAATTAAAACCGAAGAAGATAGGGTCCTAGAGGCTCACTCCCTGTATCCTGGTCGCTAGATGAACACTCGCACTACGCTTTACATCCATTCCATGTAGCATGAGCCTGTAAAAAGGTGTTCAGCTCTTCCTCCTGCAAGCGTAATCATCCACCGCTATCCACACCTGACACACACAACACTATGTCTAGTGAGTGACTATCTTGCTGAACTACACAAGTAGACTACAAAACACTATGTCTCACTACAATGATAGACAAATGACAAAGGGACTAGAAAGAAATTCAGGGAATATACCTTTTGAGAAAATAACTAATCAAGAGGATATCAGAGTAATTTAATCGCATATTCATTCGGTGATCGTAAGCTTACGACATGACACAAGAATAGAAGACCTGTAGAACAAGAACAACCGAGCTGCTTATAATGGAAAGAGAGTTGGACGGAAGCAATCCACGAAGGATTGCCCGACAAGAAGAGATTACGCCAGATCCTATCTCTATACTGGCATTGTTTAGAGTAATTCACAAGCAGATAAAAATACAAAAGATAAAATTTTGTGGCGCATAGGTACTTAATTTCGCGCGTTCGTTGTGTGTCGAGTCCGGGGTCCTCAACTACACAACCAGCTGCAGGCGGCGCATGAGAACAGTGCTAGACAGCCCTATTTGACTTATATCAGTTGTAGTAGATCCCCTCTCGTCATACATGTGTCTAGCCTGTCGGCGGGGATGGCCCAGTGGTTCTTTTACTTCTTAAATCTACTCTATACGTTCCTCCTTTCTTGCTCCGCTCCTCTAGCGGGAAGCCATTGCTACAAGTGCGGATCACCATGGCTTCCAAGCTCCTCATTGCACTGCAGATTCAAGTCACCAATCACCACATTTCCTCTAATTTATCTCTCTGCTGGCAGCCCAGCTTTTTTCCTGCTTGCCTTTGGCCCAGTTTTTTTTGAGACACACACCAAGCACATCATCTTAGAAGACGAGACACGAGGGAAGAGCACCGACAGCCAGCGAAGCAACACTGGGTTCCATAATAATGACACATACCAAAAGTAACACACCTTCGTTCAGAGACCTATTATGAGCTACTGAGTTTTTGACAGTCTTGCGGAATACGCTAAACCACACAAAGTGCTGCACCTCTTTGGTACGAATTATGACGAGACTTCAGCATCGAGGCATATCCCGAGCAGAAGTCACGTCGAACGACAATATGTTGTGTTAGAGGATCCATTCTGACACACAATCACTTGAGTAAGCCATGTGTTCTGTTGATTAAGAAAAAGAACGAAACATGAGAAGTTTTCTCAGGAAGGCTAAATATATACAATGTTGCAAACACATATCGAAAGAAAGAATTGCAGAGTTAACACCATCAATACTCGCGACAGACTCGAGACTTCATGAGCCCCGACAGGAACCACAAACAGAATATCCACACAAAACAACTCAGGTTACTCAATCAGCGTGCGAGGAGTGACCGGGAGTTATAGAGAGAGAGACAGGAGCGCACTGTTACGGTAACCGATAGAATTGCAATCAACTAAAGATAGGAGTAAGAGATCACCATAAAGTCCCACGCAACATTTTACAAAGGAAATAACATTGAAGAGGTGGGGACCAAGGGAGGCATCTTGAGCAAGGTACAACCCTCCCAAGAGTACTTTGACTCTTCCATATGGACATCAAGGAAAGGGCATTGTCAACAAGAGACTGGTCTGTGGTGGGCATTACTCTGAGATCAGCTAGACAAGTATATAGGAATAGAGCAATGCAAAGAGAGAGAACAAATTAAGATTATCACGAACACACGGTTTAATCGGACAGGGAAAGGCACAAACGTGATGAGTCAAGAGTGCTGTCATCAGGAAGCGCTTCCACGACAATTACACCACTCTGACTAGATATAGCCGGAGAGCGAAATGATAAGGAGAGCACAAAATAGACCACATACTTTGGTAATTCGTCATTGCCTCACTGAGCGTGGCACACCACAAGCGTAACTAATAGAAACAGTAGTCACAGACACTAAGATTGGACAATTAACTAGAAATGGCAAGCAACAGCATGGAAAGGAGAGACACGTGGCGAGAATATAGGGCGCTTTTGAAGAGGTATGCATTGGTTCCCGCATAGATGGAGAGAAAACGGAGAGGTCAATGCAGCAGCCTTAGGCAGTCACAAGTCACAAAAAATCGACTGTAAAGCGACCCACAGAACATATGGAGAATGATCATCTCTAGTGTTCAGCATATGTCCACTGTAGCGCATGGAGATAACAAAAACTAGTCAGCTACGAGTTCATGGCTCTTCAAACGTAAGGAAGAAAGTAGGTGAGAATACAATATTATTGCTCACCCACCTGCTAGAAGAACATTTGCGGTGGTCTGTCAGCTACAGAGGCGTTAAGCGCAGAGGAATTTGCACACCTCTCGCGATCCACCTACTAAGAAATATCTGAGATAACAGGAGGCAGAGGGACTGTACATTGAGCAATGCCCTAGACGTCTGTCTGTACTGCATTCTGGGAGGTCGATTATAGAGGCGAGAGAGCACAAACGATGATGATATGAGAGGTTAGAGGTGATCGCGCTCAGATTACTATTGCTCAGGAGGACCTATGAGGATCGCATGCAAATACAACTTGGAAATAGGGTCTCAATATATCACTCACTAACAGAGATGCCGTCACGATGGGAGGAGGCAATGGGAGATGGACCACATGATTGTGAGTCAGAATACTTTGAACCTGGTGCGGAAAGGATCAGCGATACTGAGAGAGTATCGAGAGATTCTCAGACGCCTCTCGTCCATTGAGGCGAGATGTAGAGAGCAGGAGAGTAACGATAAGGAAAAACAGCGAGAACGTGAATGATCACGGCTATAGATAGAGATGAGGAGACCACATAGAGGAGGTAAAGTCTCTCTGTCGCGCAGAGGACACCATTGTGAATTCGAGGTTGCACGGCAGTACACAGGAGCAATGCAATACACAAATCGTCGCGATCGTTGCCTCCGATGATCTCACAAAGAAGGACAAGCATTCGAAGTTAGAACACCAGTTGGGTCTCCACAACTAGTGACGAAGTAGCGTCAGTGAAGCTTCGCTTAATAGGGTCAGAAACCTGGGCACAACCTAGATGTCACTCCAACGTTGAACTTGAGATGGTAATTTAAAGGAGAAATGGTCTTTGATACTTTACACAATGAAGTATTCAGCTGTTTATAAATACTGATACTCCAGAACATGAGAATGTGCAATGGAGATTGGGACAGGTAAAGTGATAGGCCAAAGCTTTAGAGCCCGAGATCACCCAGATCAGCCCGACGCAATGACAAACATGAGAGTATATCTGGAAACTCCAGGCACCTCAGAGGTTGACCGTATAGCTGTAACCAGTTAACCGACATAACCACGCCAGTAAACACACCGCTCAGTACTCAGCGAGAACGGCACCTATCTACTATCGAGAGCGACAGGAGTTGCACTAAGGAAATGGCAGTAGAGTATGAGAGAGAGATGTCTTGCGGTGATCAGTACTCGAGGGAAGGCGATAACAGCAAGAGCAAAGCAAAAATCAACAACACACTGAGGAGACAACGACCAATTCACGGGACGAGCAATAGCGACTTAGGAAGGGGTGTGAGTACATGCTCACACATACAAACAGGATATAAAACTCATACTAGAGCGAGTAATACAATGGGAGCGAGTAACATAGAGGCCTTTAGGCAACGATAGAAACTGGCACGACACTACACATGCTCACACATAAGAGAGCGATAAACCTCATACAAATAAATCCACATATACTAAAACATCATCCACAGATCTAGTACATCCCATATGCTCTACACATAAGCGAGAACAATAATACCGCGATCTGAACAAAATATGCGAAAATACTACCACTCAACGAATTGGTGACTCGGCGGCAATTGTCATCGAAGAAACTTCATCAGTTCAAGTATCAACAATAGCGCCAACAGTGCTACGCACAACAAGAATCACGCAAACCATAGCTATACAGCATACTTAGACCTAAGCTAAGAGAAGCGAGAGGTACAATGGTTCTAGGGAGAGCATATGTACACACAGTATGAGTTCAAAAAAATCACAGAACACACCTAACACAAATCTCACATCAGAGCAAGAACATATCTCATATCAATATAGCACACATACCACACTACACATGCTCACATCACATGAGTGCTCAACAATAATACAAAGAACACAACGACAAGGAGCCTGTATTTGTGAACGACATATGGTCCTCTACATATGGATGGAAAAACACCGGTTGAGTAACGTCATCTTACATTACTTATACAAACTTGAGGTGCACCTACAATAACTACATCACGTGCGAGATAATAGCAGCGAGCGACCATCACGCACCACAACAATAGCACACTCTCTATGGCTGGCACCTCTTAAGACACACAAGTTGAATAACATATAATCTCTAATTTTAAATAATATTACACTATTGAGCTCAACACATAATATAAACACCGAGCGGAGCCACGTGGAAAGCATTGGAGTGGTCCGTTTAAAAAGAGTGAGGCGTGCTATCACGTTGAATAATGCATTGAGCTTACGCGAGCATAGCCTGGGGGAGAGCCTGAGGAGGTCACCGCGCAGCAATGCACCAAGGTGGGTGGCCAATGGTTCTGGGTACTCTCTTAGAAAGATAGAAGAAGCACAGGAGAGACCCTAGGAATCTCTAGAGTCATACGGCTGTATCGAGCTAGCTTGGGTGGCCTGCAGGAAACCCTGTCTAAAATAAGGTAGGTATGGAAAAGGGATAAAGATATGTATAAAAGAAATTAGAAAGAAAAAAAACCATAAGTAGAGAGAACAGATTGAAGTATGAAGGTACACAACAGATTATTCAAATCTCAAGAAACTTAGATGTATTCAGAAGAGAGAGAGAGGAGACAAAGACGCGCAGGGAGACACCCAAATCACTAGGACTACGACATCCAGTCCGTATATTAGCCGAGACAAGTGCTACAAGTCGGTATGCTGGGCTCCAGTTTTGCTGCCCTAAGCACATTTTCCTCATAATCCTGTCGCTACACAAATCGTCAAAGTCTAGACAGTGTCCTACAAAGGGTCTCAATTCCATCACAAACTACACAGTTATAATGGACAGTGTTCTACAAGGCCATCGGGGTTCCTCAGCAACTGCAGGGTTATAGGCAGTGTCCTACAAGGGCCTCGTTCCCTCCACAACTACAGTTATATCAAGGACAAATAGTCTAATCACAATATGCGAGAGGTCGAATCCATCCCTCCTAACAACCTAGCATAAGTTCAACTTCACAATAGCATCTTTGCTGGTCGACCTCTTACAGTGAGCTCCATCTCTCCTTGGTCTTCCATCACACTAGAGGTACACAGGAGGAAGAGATGTTCTCCCAAGGGCTCGTTCCCTACTAAACATTGGCACGCGTAACGCACACTGTGTCTAAGCATACGGGCCTGGATATTCTCTATAAAGACACCCACATGATGCAGGGTTACATTATTTCGTGACAGCTGTGTCTACATAGTTGGTCTCTAATCTGTTTCACTACAACAACTACGAGATATCAATGTGTACATGAAGAGACTTGTCTAGAGACAGGGACTCGTTTGTTCGCTCTTACCCAAACACTTGGCAGATGAGGTAACCAGATCAAGTATATACAACATAGGGAGTCACGGAACATCTTCATTCACAACTGTCATTGTGTTTCATAGGTACATGTAGGGATTGTATACAAGGGTTGCTTGTTTCTCACAACTACAGGGTATATAGGACAGTGTCTACACGCGTGACTTCACTCTCCTCTTCACCACAGTAGATACCAGTCTCTAACTAGGTAGCAGGAGCTCTACGAAGGGCCTCTGGAGAGTATGCACTTCCTTCATCTAACTGAGTGTCTACTCAAGGACAGTGCTACTACAAGAGGCACCTCCTCTCAATTTCCGCTACACTCTTACCTTACACAGTAATAATAGGCAAGTGATCTAATACACGGGCGAGGTTTATGCGTTCTCACAACCTTCGCGACGAGATTAACAGAGTATACTAAGAACTAGTGTTGTCTACGATGTCCGGCTTCATAGTTCCTCTACAATCTTGGCTAGGTCTATTAGACTATGTGGTTTGTTCAAAAAGTGGCCTTCGTTCACACTGTAACCAAGAGTGTCTTATAAAAGTGTTATGTTGTTCTACACTAGAGCTCTAACTTTCTGGTTCTTCTACAGAGGCTTAGCAAATTGGGGTCTTATTAAACGGAGCAGTGTAAACTACTAAGGGGCTATCATATTCCTCATTAACTTACACGTTGATCATGGACAGTGGTCTACAAGGGCCTCGTTCCTCACAACAAGGCACCAGGATGGGGTATAAGAGGATTCAATAGACTACTATAGGGCCTCATGTGCCTCTATCCAACTGCTGGAGGGTCATTATTCGGTATAGCTGCATCTACACAAGGAGTTACTCAATCTCACTCACTTAACTTATCAAAGTTATATGGACAATGTACTATCTGGGGCCTCGTTCTTTAGGCAACTACAAAGTTATAGGACAGTTGTCTTACAAGTGCGTTCTAGTTACAACCAGGTGCAGCAGGGCAGGCAGCAACAACCTGCAGGTCATCGCGGAACACATTGCTGTCTTATAGGACGCGGCCCACATCATTTCACTCAACTAACTGGGCAAGGAGTATATGGAGGGCATCAGTGTCCTACAGTGACGCTTCCATTCCCACAAATTGCAAGCTGATTATATAGACACTAGTGTCTACAATACTGTGGCCTTTCTTGAATAAACCATAGGCTGCTGGGGTTTGGGATTATGGACAGTGTCCTACCTAAAGGGTGCCTTGGGTTTCCTCCTACAATCTTGGCGGTGTTTACTAGGATCACGTGTCTACGATATGATGGCGCTTCCCTCTATTACTTCTGGAGAACTGTCAGAATGTAAATAAAGGAACGTGGTCTAACAACTGGGCGGGCTCGTTTTCTGGGTCTCTACCTTAACTGCAGGTCGTATTATCAGTAGGACAAGTGTCTACAAGGGCCCTTGTCATTGCCTCTCTAACAACTCACAGGGTTAATAGGACAGTGTCTACAAGGGACTCACTATACAAGTTATAGGACAGTGTCTACAAGGGCCTCGTTCCTCACAACTGCAGGGTTATAGGACAGTGTCTACAAGGGCCTCGTTCCTCACAACTACAAGTTATAGGACAGGTCGTCCTCACATACAAGTAGGCTGTCTACAGCCTCATCCTCACAACTGCAGGGTCATAGGACAGTGTCTACAAGGGCCTCGTTCCTCACAACTGCAGGGTTATAGGACAGTGTCTACAAGGGCCTCGTTCCTCACAACTGCAGGGTCTATAGGACAGTGTCTACAAGGGCCTCGTTCCTCACAAAACTGCACAATACAATATAAGGACAAGGTGTCTCACAAAGGAAGACATGCTCAGTTCCTCACAACTACAGGGTTATAGGACAGTGTCTACAAGGGACTCATTCCTCACAACTACAAGTTATAGACAGTGTCTACAAGGGCCTCGTTCCTCACAACTGCAGGGTTATAGGACAGTGTCTACAAGGGCCTCGTTCCTCACAACTAAACGTGTCTAAAGGGTCTTCTCAATAGGACAGTGTCTACAAGGGCCTCGTTCCTCACAACTGCAGGGTCATAGGACAGTGTCTACAAGGGCCTCGTTCCTCACAACTGCAGGGTTATAGGACAGTGTCTACAAGGGCCTCGTTCCTCACAACTGCAGGGTCATAGGACAGTGTCTACAAGGGCCTCATTCCTCACAACTACAAGTTATAGGACAGTGTCTACAAGGGCTCGTTCCTCACAACATATAGACAGGCACAAGGGTCCTACAACTGCAGGTATAGGACAGTGTCTACAAGGGTCTCATTCCTCACAACTACAAGTTATAGGACAGTGTCTACAAGGGCCTCGTTCCTCACAACTGCAGGTTATAGGACAGTGTCTACAAGGGCCTCGTTCCTCACAACTGCAGGGTTATAGGACAGTGTCTACAAGGGCCTCGTTCCTCACAACTGCGGTTATAGACAGTGTCTACAAGGGCCTCATTCCTCACAACTGCAGGGTCATAGGACAGTGTCTACAAGCCTCTTCTCACAACTGCGGTTATAGGACAGTGTCTACAAGGGCCTCGTTCCTCACAACTGCAGGGTTATAGGACAGTGTCTACAAGGGCCTCGTTCCTCACAACTGCAGGGTTATAGGACAGTGTCTACAAGGGCCTCATTCCTCACAACTGCAGGGTCATAGGACAGTGTCTACAAGGGCCTCATTCCTCACAACTGCAGGGTCATAGGACAGTGTCTACAAGGGCCTCATTCCTCACAACTGCAGGGTCATAGGACAGTGTCTACAAGGCCTCATCCTCACAACTCATATAGGACAGTGTCTACAAGGGCCTCATTCCTCACAACTGCAGGGTCATAGAACAGTGTCTACAAGGGCCTCGTTCCTCACAACTGCAGGGTCATAGAACAGTGTCTACAAGGGCCTCGTTCCTTACAACTACAAGTTATAGGACAGTGTCTACAAGGGCCTCGTTCCTCACAACTACAAGTTATAGGACAGTGTCTACAAGGGCCTCGTTCCTCACAACTACAAGTTATAGGACAGTGTCTACAAGGGCCTCGTTCCTCACAACTGCAGGGTTATAGGACAGTGCCTACAAGGGCCTCATTCCTCACAACTGCAGGGTCATAGGACAGTGTCTACAAGGGCCTTATTCCTCACAACTGCAGGGTCATAGGACAGTGTCTACAAGGGCCTCATTCCTCACAACTGCAGGGTCATAGGACAGTGTCTACAAGGGCCTCATTCCTCACAACTGCAGGGTTATAGGGCCGTGTCTACAAGGGCCTCGTTCCTCACAACTGCAGGGTCATAGGACAGTGTCTACAAGGGCCTCGTTCCTCACAACTACAAGTTATAGGACAGTGTCTATAAGGGCCTCGTTCCTCACAACTGCAGGGTCATAGGACAGTGTCTACAAGGGCCTCGTTCCTCACAACTGCAGGGTCATAGGACAGTGTCTACAAGGGCCTCATTCCTCACAACTGCAGGGTTATAGGACAGTGTCTACAAGGGCCTCATTCCTCACAACTGCAGGGTTATAGGACAGTGTCTACAAGGGCCTCATTCCTCACAACTGCAGGGTCATAGGACAGTGTCTACAAGGGCCTCGTTCCTCACAACTACAAGTTATAGGACAGTGTCTACAAGGGCCTCATTCCTCACAACTGCAGGGTTATAGGACAGTGTCTACAAGGGCCTCATTCCTCACAACTGCAGGGTTATAGGACAGTGTCTACAAGGGCCTCATTCCTCACAACTGCAGGGTTATAGGGCAGTGTCTACAAGTTAATATTCTGACCCACCCCTTGGCACCGCCCTGCGTCCTGAATTAAAAGCTTCATTTTTAGGGAAAGGCCCTTCCCCTTCCTCTCTCTCTCCTCTGCTTTTTCTCTCATGAGGTGTGCACCTCTGGACCCGCCTCTCTCTATTCCTCTCTCTTTCTCTCTCTTCTCTCCCTCTTTCCCAGCTTCTCTTTGTCTCTACTATAAAGAACCATTTCAGCAGGGAAGTCCAGGGGAGCCTGGGTGTCAGAGTCTTACCTGCAGACTTACAGCAACATGGCTGTGGCTGGAGGTCCACGTGGCCAGCCCCTCAGCAGGCCAGCAGTGAGCCAGAGGCCCCCTCCCCAAGCCCGGTGAAGTCTCTCAGACCTCCCCCTGTGGACCGGGCTGGCTCACAGCCTCCAGGCAGACAAAGCAAAGCTGCTTCTAGCAGGCCCAATATTCCAAAGGCCTAGACATCATTTCCTGGAAGCCTAGGGCAAAGGGCAGAGATCTCCAAGGTCAGGTTTGAATACATAGACCCCTGTGTTAGGCGACAGTCTGCTTCTCTGTCCTCTCTGCCCTCTCCCAGGAGGCACTTCCACAGTCCTGTCATCTAAGGTGGTGAGAAGGGGAAGAGACATCTCCAGCCCGTCCCACAGGTCCACTTGGCTTGAGCACGCTCCTCGGCTCTGAGCTTCCTCCAGATAGGAGCAGTCTTTCCGTATCGTGTGCTCTCTGTGGCCGCTGCTACGGATGAGGCAAAGCCGGCCTGGGAGGAGCGAAGGGTGACTGGAGTTTACCTTGACGAACAAGAATACCCCTGGGGACATGGGCTGAGTGGCTCTTAGAGAAAATGGGGGGATGGCAGCCTAGTCACATGACCCCAGGAGACTAGCTGTGATTCTTCTACAGCCAATGTACCAGAGAGGCCCAAGGGTGAATACAGGTCTGTTTATATTCTATTGGTATGTATATGTGTTCATGTGTGTTTGGGTATACACGTGTGTGCTGGCGCACATTCACATGTGCGTTTATACAGTTAATCCCACTGATCGAGAATAAGACCACTACCACAGTTTAAAGGCAAATTTGAAGCAAGCTTTAATTAAATATCAGTCAGGTGGATGGGCTCTGGCCAGGTTCAGACCCAGATTTCTGAGAAATGGCCCCAAGTCATGGTTTGCAGCAGCTGAAGAAGGAAAACCCATAATTCATTGCATTTCCCATCACATCCAATCAGGGCAAGCGTACATCCTGACATACCTCCAGCCTGTGAACCTCCCGCCCACATGCAATCAAGCACATCGGTGCAGATGGGTCAAACAGACTTGTTTAGGGTAATGAAAAACACATGCCTTGTTATCTCCCATAAACAACAGCCTCCAGCATTTCAGGAACTGTCTGTCCTTGGTCAGGAGGCCTACAGATCAGAGGCATTTTTGTTTCATGGATCTCTAAGGTATAGTAATTAAAACTTAAAATGTAACTTTGGCTCTCACATTTATATCAGCGGAAGCAAGAGGATAAACTCACCTATTGCTCCTTAGACGTTGCCCATCCTGATTTAGAGACAGAATCTCTCCCTGGCCTGAAATTTACCAAATGTTATAGGCTGGCCACCACATCCCGGGAACCCAGCTGCCTCTTCCTCCCCAGTGCTGGGATTGCAAGCATATGCCACATCACCCTACTTTAAAAACCAAAACAAAAACCAAAACAAAACAAAAAAAGTGAGTTCCGGGGATTGAACTCAAGTTCTTGTACTTTCAAGGCAGGTACTTCACCAATGAGCCTCTTTCTCAGACCCGGTGACTCTGTTTTCATACCAAAACACATGCATGTGACGACCCTCAAAGGTCACCAATGCAATATGGGGCATCTTAGGGGCATTCTGTACCAAAGAGGGTTGAGAACTGAGGTCCTAGAGAGCAAGCCGGTCTGGCCATGGCTGTGAAGTGCCGTAGAGGTGAAATGGTGGCATCTGAAATGCCTGGATCAGCTTTGTATTTTTATAACCCTCTGGACATTTTCATCTGGATGGCTTGCTTGGGTCCTAATTGTAGAGACCTCTTAAACAGAGGTATTAAAGAGGCAGCGCAGGTTTTATGGGCAGGGAGACACTTGTGACTCTAAGAAGTTCAAGGGCTCACATGGCACCAGCAAGTACACAGCTTCCCCTTTGAAACTCGACCGGATGGAGACTCTGGGATAGAAGATGGTCACAAAAGTGATGATGCTTCAGCATCATAAAAATTAAAAACGAATCAGTCTCTGCAGTAAGAAGTCATCCTCTCTAACCATGTTCCTCCTGGTTGGGTACCAGCTCCCTTCCCCAAAGTTCAATGTCCTTACAGGGAAGTCATCTTGGGGCTGGGGAAACAGCTCAGTCTGTACAATGCTTACTCTGCTAGTGTGAGGATCTGTGTTCTAATTCAAAACCCTTGTAAAATAGCCAGGCATCTGGTGGTGTGTGTTTTATCCAGTGCTGGGGAGGAAAAGGAGAATCCCTGGAACTTAGTGACCAACCATCTAACCAACCTATTCAGAGAACCCCAGTCCCATGAGAGACTCTGTCTCAAAACCCAAGGTGGATCACTCCTGAGGAATGACTCCTCAGGTTGTCCTTTGTCCTACACACACACACACACACACACACACACACACACACACACACACACACACACAGTATCTATGTTCTGCCCCTGTGAATGAACAGTCATCCATCTGTATAATTTCTTCTATTTTGCCATCAAACAATCTGCTATTTCCACATTTCCCTGCATCAGCCACACACATGTCAAACACTTGAAATATGTTTACCATTAAGCTAAAATTAGAGCGAGAGGAAAGAGTCACCTGAGCAGAGATCCCATCCCAACCACTGCGTGAGAGCAAGTTTCTGGACTCTACACAACCAGAAAAGAAATGAAAACAAAATAGAAATTAGGGGAACCATTTATAACCAATTTGAACTTCCCTCCATAACTATACAAAATTTCAAAGATTCAGTGCATGGTAAACAGCTGAAATAAAAATATTTTTACATGGGGCTCTATGGGAAACATACCTGAAAAACGGGACCAGGGTTCAAGTTATCAAAATTATTTCCATGAATGCAGGAGACCTCCAGGATGGAAGAAATGTGTTTCAAATCTTGAGTTTTGACCCATCATTTGAAATTCATTCTCTCTGACTTTTCCATAAACCGTGCCAAAGAAAATACGAGAACCAGCCCTCACCCACACATGGCTCCCCCACCTTACCCACCGGGCACACCAGCTTTCTGATACTGCCATGTGGCATCTCACTAAGGAAGATTTTTGGGCCTCCAAAGCGGGTCCTCCTGGCGTCTGGTTTTCATTGAGGAAAGCAGAAAATTAGCGTCCCCATCGGCTGGGATCTGCCTTGTGTCCCAGAATGCATCTGGGGCTCCTCTGTGAGTTCATTTTGTACTTTGGCTTGATAGAACGGCTTCCCTGACCTCACAGGTTGCTCTCAGTCAGAATAGCTCATCCATGCTGGGAGCAGAAGAAAAGGGCCTTTATTCTCCATATGGACTAATGGTACCCTAGCAAACCCCTAAGGGAGGTAAAGGGCTATTAAATGTCCTTCATAGTGGAGAAAAACTTAGAAAGCCTTGATGAGATGTTCAATGTGAGGATGCGACATTGAGTGGGGAAGGCCCAGGTCTGTGGATGATGGCCACGTAGGGGCTCCTTGTCGTACACAGGTCACCGCCAAACCCTGGCATTCAGAGCTGGATGTGAATTTTTACTTCTAAGCCAGGAGGAGCCTCAGTAGAACTCGGCTTTGCAGGGTGTGTTTGTATTTTTCCAGTCTTACACGGATCCTTTATAGTATATTAATATCACGCACAATGTCAACATTTGGAAACTGTTCGTGACTGACGGGCCTGAAAAGCTTATTTCTTCAGCAGCCTGTTTCTATCATTGAAGTCATTCTTCAGCACGCAGCCCACCATATGCTTCCAACCCTCGGCTCCCCCCTCCCAGTTCTCTCCAGGGACCTCTGCATGTTGGTTTCAGTATAAATTTCACATATAATATGACAGATCCAAACACTGAAGCCAGCTAACTCTGGGTGCCTGTACTCAGCCCTCATGAGGACATGTGAGGGCCTACACCGCTCTCAACTGCAGCCAGGGAACACTATGATAATAGGAGTTGAGTGTGAGTTGTATATGTCGGGCTCTGGACTTGATAGGTTATGTGCTAGACAGTACTAAAAACTCCATAAGGGCTAAGCTGGAAACCAGGACACTAACAGACTCAACTATTTGCCCAATGCCCCAGGATTAACATAGCTCAGTGACACCCAATACCCAACTCTACGGCCTTCATTTTCACTGTAGCAACTGTGCTGGCTAGTTTTATGTCATTTTGACACAAGCTAAAATCATCTGAATAATCAATTAAGAAAATGCTTTCCTAACATCAGGCTGTAGGCAAGCCTGTACAGCTTTTTCTCAATTAGTGATTGATGGGGAGGGCCCAGTCCATGGTGGGTGGTGCCATCTGTGGGCAGGTGGTCCTGGGTTCTATGAGAAAGCAGGCTGAGCAAACCATGACGAGCAAGCCTGTAAGCCTCTCCCCTCCATGGCCTCCACATCAGTTCCTGCCTCCGGGTTCCTGCCCTGTTTGGGTTCCTGTCCTGACTTCCTTCCATGGTGAGCAGTCATGTGGAAGCAGAAGCTGAATAAACATGTTCCTCCCCAAGTTGCTTTGGTCATGGTGTTTCATCACAGCCATAATAAACCGTAACTAAGACAGCAACCTCCACCAGCAAGGCAGCATGCACGTCCTCACCACAGCCCTGTGGTGCACAGTCGTGCATGTGCCAGCACCCAAGGCTCTCTTGAGGCCTTGTGGTTGTACAAGCAAGGAAGTAAGTTTACTCTGAGTCCTCACAGTTCGCCAGAGGGTCCCTTCCTGGGGGTGTAGTCCCTCACTGCAACCCACTTCTAATGTCTACCAGGACCAGCCACTTAGGTGACAGAGAAGTCACCTGGGAATATCTGTTAAACATGCGGTGTTTATAAAACATGTATTATTTTGATGGGTGCACGAATGTTCACAGATTCTCATTCTCAAAGCCACCTTTATACTCCCTCCCCAGCCACCTTCTGACACACACTCCTGAGCTTCCGTGGATTGGTCACCATGTAAAGAATATTTGGGAAAAGCCAAAGGAGCGAAGTACTTGATTCTAAAAGACTCCAAACCATTCACAAGAGAGTAGAATCTTTACAACAAAGAGTTCCTCAGAACAAAAATGAACGGAATAGGAGAAATACAAAGGTCACCCTTACAGAAGTGTCTTAGGAAATTCAACTATCTTCCCACAGAGTGTGTACCAGTTTGCTTTCTGTTGCTATAACAAAATGCCTGAAACTGGATACTTATAATGAGAAGATTATTTAGCCACAGTTTGTACAGAAATCCATGATCAGGCAGCCGTATCTGTGCGGTGTCTGGGAGGGGCTTCCTTGACAGAGAAGCAGAAAGGGAAAAAGTTACACCCTGAAGGGCCATGGCCTTATAACAACTCGCTCTCCAGAGAACTTACTCATTCTGTCTTCATCCTTTCCAAGGGTGTTGCCCAGTGACCTAATCATTTCCCACTAGGCCCCGCCTCTTAAAGGCCCCACCACTTCCCCACATCTCCACACTGGGGAACAAACTTCTCATACATGAGTGCTTTGGGGACATACTCAAATCATGTCTAAACCACACAGTGTGACCCTCCCTTCTCTGCCTGTTCCTTCCCTCAGTGGGATGTCACTCATCCATGGTCCCACAGTCTCAGAAGCACAGCTGGGTGGAGTCAGGAGGAAAGTGGACTACATGCTGGGGTCAACATCAGGTGACCTCTGACCTTAGAGGACGTAGAACCTAAAGCACAGCTGAAAGCAAATGCTGAGCAATTATAATGCAGATCAACCCTACCTGTCAGGAGAAGGTTGGGATGACAAAGAAAAAAGCCTATGAGAGAAATCAAAAGTTAGAGATAGCTTCTTTGCCTTTTCTGGAGATGAAGGTGGGATATGTTTTCCTTGGGTGGACAGAGGAGGGTGGCTTCTTTCTGTCTAGGGTGACCTCTTTGTCCACTATCATGGGAACCCCACATCCTGAGCAAACTGAGGCAAGTGGTCCCTTGCTCCCCACTATTCATGACAATCTGAAGGCCTCACCTCTGAAAGTCACTTCCAAACACTTGTGTGTCCCCTCTGCCTCGTTTTCAAGAAGGAGAAATGAAGAGAGGAGAAGGGAGATGATTCTCTCAAGACAAGAAGACTCACGGGGGCTCAGCTCACAGGGGCTCAGCTCACGGGGGCTCCGGCTGGGACCTGAACGCGGGCCCTGCGATTTCCGCGGAGAGGCACCACGTCATCGTACACTATTAGTAATCGAAGCCTTCAGCTCTTTCTTCCTAGGTTAGTTCGCTTCTGTTCCCCACGAGCCGCCCCTCCCAATTCACACCTTCCCCACTCTATCAGCAGAAGTGGGGTAGAGCATTAATCAGTGGGAAGGTCGCCCCACTAATTAGACACGGATCAAATTAAAGTGAATGTTACGTTATGTCTACAGAAGTAAAGAGGTTTGAACATTGATGGAAGAACGTGGATAGGATTAGAGTGTAGGGAAGGGCTGAAGAAGATGAAAAACAATGGCAGATGAAAACATTCTTCAACAGTAAGTACAGAGCTGGGAGACGGCTCTGTGGGGAAAGGCACTAGCTGTATGAGCCTCATGACCTCTATTGGATTCCCGGAACCCATGTAAAAAGCGAACGTATTGTTGGTTCACATCTGTCACCCCACCACTTCTGCAGAGAGAATGGGAGATGGAGACAGAATTGACAAAAGTGTGCTGACCAGCAGGTCAGAGCTATGCAGTGCAGGATCCAAACTAATGAGAGGCCCTGCTTCAACAGGGTGGAGAGCAAGATCCAGTTCTCAGGAGCTGTCCGGCCCTCTGACCTCCACATGCACACCATGGCGTACACAAGCCCGTGGGAGAGTGTCCATGCACACCTGCACACACACACACACACACACACACACACACACTGAATAAACAAGACAGGAATTGTAATATGAGAAATCACTAGTACATTGCATATATCTCTTTAAAAAATTGAAGATTTGTTTTCCAAGGAATTGAAGACAATTATAAAATTTAGAAAATAGCTCTAAACCATTAGATAAACATAAGTAGAAACATCAGCCTGATTTTACTGGTGATCAAGTTGTGTGTGTGTGTGTGTGTGTGTGTGTGTGTGTGTTTGAGAGAGAGAGAGAGAGAGAGAGAGAGAGAGAGAGAGAGAGAGAGAGAGAGAGAGAACATAAAAGATTCGGGATTTGTACCCTTTACTGTCAGTACTAAGTCAAGGTCAAGTATATTTGTCATGAGATTATCTTCCTGTCTGTCTAAATACACACACACACACACACACACACACACACAAAATTAAATACTCCAATACTAGTAATAGTTATGAAGGAATAACGGGCTTAATAGATCAATTGGGAAGATGAATGAGAACATGCTGAATAGGAAGATGGATGGATGGATGGATGGATGGATGGATGGATGGATGGATGGATGGAGAGATGAAAAGGGATGAATGAGCAGATGGAGGGATGGAGAGATGGATGGAGAGATGGATGATGATAGAATCCATCCCTTGTGTGGATAAGACACTATTCTGACAGAGGACTATGATTAGCTGAGCACACTGTGAGATCAGATTAGTTGTTGCTGGGCATAGTCTGCTGATCCACAGACAAGGGACAGCTGCCCGGCCTCTTGCGTGCTAGCATATGTCACTTGGAAGGAAAATACTCAGGGGATATTTTTGTGAATGCGTTCCTCCAACCCCTGTATCCCTTAATGCCTGTGTGAACCACACAAGTAAGCAGGTCTGCTGTGGCCCTGGGAGGAGTGCAGTTAGTAGCAAGTATTCCCAGCTCTGAAGCAGAGCGAAGCACCTTCACCTTCTTGCCTTTTAGTGACAGTCATTGGTTGGTTCCTGCCACGGCCATGATCACTATTGTTAGTAGAAATCCATGGTCTTCCCTCTAGCGCTGGGGCAAAAACCCTTGATTCCATGGCCCCACAGTTCTCTCTGAAGAGGACGGTGTCTCTCCCATTAGTGAGTGGAATGTGAGAATGGCCACCTGTTGCTAGCCTGGTGGACACAGAATGAGGCTGTGGGGGCGGAAGCTCCCCAGTGCCACTTTACAGAGGAGGGGAAGAGCCACCAGCATGTGTTCAGATGGGCTCTCAAAGTCGGCAGGAATTGAGAGATGGCTCAGTGGTTAGAAGCACTGCCTGCTCTTCCAGAAGACCCAGGTTCAATTCTCAGCATTCACATGGCAGCTTACAGCCATCTGTAATTTCAGTCCCAGGGGACTCAATTCCCTATTTTGGCCTCTGTGGACACTAGACATGCATATCATACGCAGACAATACATCAATACATGCAGACACTCATAAACACACACACGGGAGAGAGGGAGGAAGAGACACTGAAAGAGAGGAAAGCACCTGAAGAAGACATCAGACATTGAACCATGACCGCCCGCCCCACACACACAAATGCTGTCACAAACAAAAACACACAGAAATGCATAAAAATAAAATAATGAAATACACAGAAACAGAAAAGAAAAAATGTAGTTCTTTGAGAACCACTCAGTGCAGAACTGGGAAACTTGACGTGAGCTGACAGGAGCACTTTGAAAGCCCTTGGCCAACACAAATCAGGAGTCCTTCTCTGCCGGCCATTGCTGTTTCCCATGGAGGCTGGGGTCACTCCTTCCTGCAGGTGGGGAGAAACCAGGAAAGTGTGTCCTGTCTGGCTCACTACGTGACTAACAGGTGAACTGGACAACTTGTAGCACACACACACAAAAACAAAAATCAGGCATAGGCCAAATTTTGGAGAAACCCAAAGGATTGGGGTTAAACATTAGGTCAGGGATCAAATCACTGCTTGCAAAAGCCTGTTTAACTCCTTGACAGTAGACTTGATAGGAAGAGTTTATAGTAAAATTAAGCTTTGTCTAATTAGACAAAACAGAAGGTTCTGTAACAAGATAAATCTTTCTGAAGTTTCAGAAATGAGACTTCAGCGTCTGTGGCTGCACATTTCCTCTGTCCTCTTAAGATTTATCCCCATATTTTTATTGTCATCGTTAATCTTGACAATCAAAGATTATGTTGTTGGATTAAGGAAAAGAGCGATGAAAAGGCCAATGCGTTTAATGAGGTGCAAAAAGGCAGGGTTTCACTCCCACGGGAAAAGGCAACAGAAAACCAAGCTTTTGCATCAAAGTTATGTTTTGGTTTAAAATGCTGGGTCACGTGATACATTTGTGTCACTTTGATGTGTGAATAGCAACAAGTGGCAGCACAGCCATTGAGATTCTTTCAGCCTGGCCTGGAATCCCTTCCTCAGCTGAGGGAGTCCAGGACACCCTGGGACAGCCACAGAAGGAAACAATTCCAGGATGCTCTCAGGGTTGTCTGGGAGGAAAAACATCTTCAGAGAGTTTTGAAGCTCAGACACACTGTAATTCTGGCTCGGCTCTTGGGGGTGGGGGTTCAATGAGGTGATAAAATGGGTCTTGTTCTGTAGCCCAGGCTGGCCTGGAACTCACTGTGTAGCCCAGGATGGTCTTGAACTTGTGTTATGAATGAGAACTCCTGCAAAGCTGTGTCTGTAGAGACTGACTGACCAATTAGACCTCTACTGTGGAGAGGTTGGAACATTGCTGGTCCAGAGGCTAATAGCTTTCTCTTGCTCCCTGGGACAGCCATTCCTTGTCCACCTCTGTCTCTGTCAGAGGTAACATCCTGTGACTAATAGATAAAAACCTTTGAAATCTATTAGCTCAGCAGACTTCTACCAACCCCAAAGCTGAGAATGTTATCAGATGCCATCTTAGGTGTGTAGAGAAGAGCTCCCTTCTTGCTGTATGCACCTCTCTGATATACTCACCAATGTGTCTTAAACCTGTCTTGGCTTATGACTGTATTTGTTCTGTGAAAACATAAAACCTCATGGAACTGCTCCCACATTGAAACATGGGATTTGGGATCATCTAAATCCATGTGTCCCAGGCCATGATCACTCAAAATGGCTCCAGACTTAACCATCTTGTGTTCCTGTAAGATCAGAGCTGTAGTTTTATGTTGATATAATGATAGCCGTGTCTCATTCTGTTCTGGGATTGTGGACATCGCCCATCATGCCTGGCTTTAATTAGCTTTAACATCCTTAAGATTGCTATGTAGATGCAACTGCATTTCTGTCTTTTGTGTCTGCATATACACAGGTATATTCAATATCTTTTCTTTTTTCCAGAGAAGAGAATTTAAAGAGAAAATTTAAAAGTGTATGTGTGTGTGTGTGTGTGTGTGTGTGTGTGTGTGTGTGTGTGTTCATGTATATCTATGTGAGTCTGGAGGCCATACATGGAGGCCAAAGGAAGGCATCAGGAGTCCTGCTCTGTCACTCACTGCCTCATTTCCTCAAGGCAGGGTCTCTCACAGAACCTGAACTTCACAGTTCTTCTGCACTGGCTGTCCAACAAGATCCCAAAACACCTGTTTCAGTCCTTTCAGCATTGGGGTTAAAGGCACATACCTCTGTGTTTACAGGGTTGCTGGAGATTTGAACCCAAGTCCTCACATTTGCTGCCAAGCACTTCACCTACAGAAACTTGTTTCCCGCTCCACGTGTCCAACACTGTGAAAAAGTATCGTTTACGAAATTCACATAGGGGAACTGCACCATCCAGTTACAAATATGTACATTATGTCTTAGAATGTTCTAAATTAAGTTTAGGATTATGCACTGGGTCACATTCATAGCTGCCCTTGGTAAAACGTGTCCTCACCCAGTCTGTTAGTCTGATGATGAGTCAACAAATCTGGGTTCGGTGAAGATGATTACAGAGACGGTGAGCTGTGTGGACTCCCATGTATAGCTGGGGCTGGGGGGAACCAGAGAATTAGCTCTTGTCCTTTCTCCAAGAGTGAACTGGGAAATGCGATGAGATCTCCCCCTGGGGGTTGTTGAGACTGAAGGGCTGATAGGATGGTGACAGGCGTCTGGAAGAGTTCCCCCAGCTGTGAGCTAAAGCAATATAGGAAATGAAGGCTGGCAGGGCGAACGTGAGGGAGATTTCCATCGCCAGGGCTCCTGGTTTTCAGACCTTACCAGGCGCTGACAACAGTACCCCCACCCCGCCCACCCACCACTCTCCAGCAAATACTTCAGAGCAGATGTCCCTGTAGGAAGGGACCCACCCAGCATAGGGGAAGGGACTCCAACAAGAGAACCAGGAATTTGGGGATCAAGGCTTGCCTCTGACACTAATTGGTTTTGGAAGCTCAAACAAGGACATAATTCAATGTCTCTCAACTCCCTCTAAAACAAGTCCATGTGGGCAATCAGGTCTCTGGCACAGACAGAGCCTTGCAGCACAAATCCCAAAGGAAAACCAAGGGTTGTGACTTAGCTACATTACTCATTACATCAGGACTTTAAAATGAAAGCTTTTCCTCCCAGGACTGTAGGAATGAAAGACGATTATGGGGTCAGGGTATTTTCCTGTCGTGCCCAGATCTATCAGTTGTCAACAAAGCCCCCAAGATCTGTGACTGTCCCGAGCTTTATTTGAGCCTCTTCAGGCAAGAGGAACTTAAATTCAGTTCTCTTAAATTACCCACCTATAGCCCAACCTAGGCACTGGGTCTATGTCTACTTTGTAGGTAGAGTTTGTATCAAGCTAGAATGTAATGTTATCACACATAGTCAACTGCTCAACAGGGTTGCCCTACCTTCTTACTCAAGTCCCGTCAGAAAAGCTTTAATGAGAAATCATCTTAGCCAGAGAATAGCTGAATTTTGCTTCTTCTGGAATGCATTAAACAGTTAGTAAATTGAGTGTGTGATCGTAAGCATATTAAAGACGCCATACTAGGAGCCTCAGACTGCCCACACTGGCCTTTTTAGCATCTTTACTAAATTAAATACCAATGTGATTGTTTTTCTTTATGAGATAAGGTCTCATGTAGCCCAGGGTGGCCTCAAACTCACTATGTAGCCTAGGTTGGCCTTGAACTTCTGATCCTTCTGCTTCTACCTCCTGAGTGCTGGGATGACAGGTATGCACCATCATGCTTAGTTTATGCAGTGGTGAGGATTGGAATCCAGGGCCTGGTGCATGCTGGGCAGACGTTCTACCAAGGTAGCTACATCACAAGACAAGCTGTTGATAAACTGCCCTGCGGTAGGTGGGACCCTCACACAAATACCACCCAAGCTGGTACTTCTCACACCCTCTACTTTGGGGGACAAAATGATTTTATGTCATTTCCCTATGGGTGATATGGGAAGGGAGACTGGACACGAAAAAATATGAGCTAAATGATGTTGACTGGGAGTTGTTGCATCACACCTCTATGGGTCAGAGAAAAATATGTCCTCCTCCAAGACACCGTGCTTGTGAAACATGCTTGACTACCTCTTTTTGCTGTCCCCAGCACAGCAAGCCTAAGTGACTCCACTGTGACATCCCTGGGAATCTGCGGGTAATGAGGTAGGGATGGCCAAGGCAGAGAATCTACCTCTTCCTCTCTGCCCTGGCTCCATTTCAGCACTGACTCTGTTTCAGGAAGTGAAACGTGCCCAGTTCTGAGAAGCCAAGAAACACAGGATTGGGTCTCATTTCTACCAAAACTTATGTCTCTGCAAACGGCACAGGGTGTCACCTTCATCTGTATGAACAGTCACCCACCCACCACTCACCGTGTATGGGAGGAAAATGCTGTTGTGTTGACTCCATGTTAGGGGGGGAACTGAGGCAGAGATGGGATCAGTGGCCCACGGCATGCAGTGAGGTGGCTGGCTGCTGACCCAGGCAGGCTCCCTGGGAAGCGTGGGCTCTTCAATCTGAGAGCCCCATTCTCCTCCAGGATAATTGACATGTGGGGAGGACAGACAGACAGAGGGAAAGTGGAGAACCCCCCAGTGTGCTGCACAGGGACTCCTCAGGGTCCCCCACAGTGTGCTGCACGGGACTCCTCAGGGTCCCCACAGTGTGCTGCACGGGACTCCTCAGGGTCCCCACAGTGTGCTGCACGGGACTCCTCAGGGTCCCCACAGTGTGCTGCACGGGACTCCTCAGGGTCCCCACAGTGTGCTGCATGGGACTCCTCAGGGTCCCCACAGTGTGCTGCATGGGACTCCTCAGGGTCCCCACAGTGTGCTGCACGGGACTCCTCAAGGTCTCCCCCCACAGTGTGCTGCACGGGACTCCTCAGGGTCCACCCCCCAGACAGTGTGCTGCACGGGACTCCTCAGGGTCCCCACAGTGTGCTGCACGGGACTCCTCAGGGTCCCCCCACACACAGTGTGCTGCACGGGACTCCTCAGGGTCCCCACACACAGTGTGCTGCACGGGACTCCTCAGGTTCCCCCCAGTGTGCTGCACGGGACTCCTCAGGGTCCCCCCCCCAAGTGTGCTGCACGGGACTCCTCAGGGTCCCCCCCAGTGTGCTGCACGGGACTCCTCAGGGTCCCCACAGTGTGCTGCACGGGACTCCTCAGGGTCCCCCCCCCACAGTGTGCTGCACGGGACTCCTCAGGGTCCCCCCCACAGTGTCCTGCACGGGACTTCTCAGGGTCCCCCCACAGTGTGCTGCACAGGGACTCCTCAGGGTCCCCACAGTGTGCTGCACGGGACTCCTCAGGGTCCCCACAGTGTGCTGCACAGGACTCCTCAGGGTCCCCACAGTGTGCTGCACAGGACTCCTCAGGGTCCCCACAGTGTGCTGCACGGGACTCCTCAGGGTCCCCCCTCTACAGTGTGCTGCATGGGACTCCTCAGGGTCCCCACAGTGTGCTGCATGGGACTCCTCAGGGTCCCCCCACACACAGTGTGCTGCACGGGACTCCTCAGGGTCCCCCACATACAGTGTGCTGCACGGGACTCCTCAGGGTCCCACACACACAGTGTGCTGCACGGGACTCCTCAGGGTCCCCCCCAGTGTGCCGCACGGGACTCCTCAGGGTCCCCCACACACAGTGTGCTGCACGGGACTCCTCAGGGTCCCCCACACACACAGTGTGCTGCACGGGACTCCTCAGGGTCCTCCCCACCACAATGTGCTGCACGGGACTCCTCAGGGTCCCCCCCCCCAGACAGTGTGCTGCACGGGACTCCTCAGGGTCCCCCCCCCAGTGTGCTGCACGGGACTCCTCAGGGTCCCCCCCCCAGACAGTGTGCTGCACGGGACTCCTCAGGGTCCCCCCCCCCAGACAGTGTGCTGCACGGGACTCCTCAGGGTCCCCCCCCCAGACAGTGTGCTGCACGGGACCCCTCAGGGTCCCCCCTCCTGCTTGTGACTTGTCACCCTCTCATGCTCCCCAGTGAGGCCTGCGCTGCCACCTCCCAGCCCACCTGCATCTCCCCTCCGTGTGGCACCTTCAGCCTCCCTGCGTTCTCCTTTAGAGGAGATACTGCTTGTAAAGAGCAGTATCTAGCTTTTGAGGGGGACCCATTGTCATACCTGTCTTGTGCCTGTCAGCGCTCCTTCTTCTACGTGGAAGGACGCACCTGTGACCCTCATGTCTCCCACATGACTTAGTCTCTTCCCACCTGTTCTCCACATCTGTGCCACACTTCCCTAACCTTTCCTTCAGCATCTGCTTACCCATTCCGGACAGTCAGTTTCCTGTGCTCGCCACTATCGACCTTTGGGCTAGGTTATCCCTGGCTTTAGGGAACCATCTTCTACACTCTAGGATTGGAGCAGCATTATTAGCCTTGACTGAGCAGATGCCAGCAGCTCCCTTTGTGACAGCTACAAATGACAGCCCAGCTGAAGTCCTGAGACTGTGCTTGGCCCTTAGTGCCTTTGCTGGCACAGACGAGCCCTTCCGTGGCTGCCATGGGAGGGACTGCCTTCTGTCTGTCTGACCCATCCGAATAGCCTGTGCCCATACCCTTTTTATATAGCCCGTTTTTGTAGTATATATCCCACACACTTTTTGCATATTATGAGCTCTGCATTTACCTATAGCAACATTTGCTATCATTGCATCTCAGTGAATCCCGAGTCTTCAGTGGCAGCCCAAGCCTGAAGAGTGTCCCACAATCCTTGGCTCTCTTCCTCTGTCCACACTCTCCTCCTATCCGCTGAGGTAGGAGCCTGAGCTGCTTGGGACATTCTCATACATACATTTCCTCATCTTGTACGGGCCTACTTGAATAGAAGTATAAAGCAAAAGGCACAATTGCTTTTGAGACAGATTCTCAAACCACCTTCCAGAAGACCCTAACTTGTGGCACCTTCTCTAGCCTCACATGGGCCCCTCTGTCTCCTCTGACAGAACAACAGACATTTGTGATAATGTGTTTATAGGGGGCGCTCCCAGAGCTGCATGGGACCGTTTTAGAATCTCGTCATGGTACCTCACTCAGAACTTACTTTCTTCTGAGAGACCTCGCCTTAGCTTTTGCATTTGGGCAGCGATGCTCTTCCCAGCCAAAGCAAGCTAAGGAAGCCAGCAAATGAGGACGATGGTCCTTCTGCTTCTCTCTGCTGTGGGTGGTGTCTGCAGAGTGAGCCTCAGCCTTCTCTGTCTGCACAGATGCTCCTGTAAACACCTGTAGGTCTCACTCTGTCTTTGACACCCTATTCTTTAAGTGTATATTTGCTCATTATGGTCAAACATGAGCGCTCACAGATGACAGTGTGATTGAGCGTGACTCTTGGAAGCAGGCCATAAATTTGTGCCCTTACAACATTCCATGATCTTGGTCAAGTTATATGTGAACTTGTCTTTTCCTGTCTTTAAATCAGGGGCTGGCATCTAACCTCCAGGAAATTAGAGAAATTGCTTCTGTCTCCTGTGATGTCATAATTCAATAAGACTGTGCATACATAAACATTTACAAAATTTCTATGAATTATTATTAAAATTGTAATGGTCCGATGTGATCTAAACCACAGGACTTCGCACGTTTGCTAAGATGGCTGTAACCAAGGGGACAGCTCATACAGAGACGCATACTCGGTCCTGTGTCTGTAAATCTGCCATCAAGGTGGCATCCTGAGGCCAGGGAAATGGTTCAATAGGTAAAATGTTTGCTGCACAGCCTGAGGACCCCAGGCCCCTAAACCCACATAAAAGCCAGACACCATAGTTCTCACCTGCAAGCCCAGGCTCCTGTGGTGAGATTAGAGGCAGGAGAATCCCCAGAACTTCTAGAACCAGTTAGCCTGGTATGCTCAGTGGCAAGCCGCAGGAGAGCCTTCCTCAAACAAGATGAAGCCGGGAAGGTGAGAACGGACACCATGGCTGCCATCTGACATCCACACATGTGTCCTGTGGCACATGTGCATCCACTCTCACGTGTAAACAAGCAAGCATACACACACTATGTGTACTTACTAAATTAATGTCTTTTCATAGGGTGTCAAAGTAGAATAGAGCCCACCCTAATGACCTGATTTGACTGTGTGAGTTCTGCAAAGACTGTGTCTTCCAAAAAGAGGTCACATCTGGAATACACCAGTGGATAAAAACAACATTCAACCCCTCAGTAACTCTTTGGCTAAAAGAACACTTAGAGCTCCTATCCCATAATAACCTTTCACCACTGAGGAGACACGACCCACTGAGATGCCCAGGAGATGGGTGGCAGCTGAAAGAATCAGTCTTTGAGGATGAGAAAAGCTCTATTAAAATCTCATTCCTCACTTGACAGTGTCAAGTCATGGATTCCTCACATGCTGGAGTAGATGTGGGCATTTTTAAATGCAGTCGGGAATTTTCTCATTGAGTGAGTACCTGAGGGCTCACATCCTTCCTCTTCCATTGTTTGACAGCCCTCATGGCCCAGCCAAAACATCATCTGTGGTATTATCTGCTTGTGTGCAGCATGTTAGAGCATCTGATTTAAATGTGAATGCAAAACCCATGTTCAGGTCAAGACAGGGGCAGAAGGAAGATGAATGCTTGGTTCGCATTCCATGGGGCAGATACAGCTCTTCATGCTTGTGCATAACTTATCTTGACTCAATAAATGTGCACATTAGATGATTCCAGATTTCAAATTACCTTCCTGGATTCTATGACTGGATATAAGAAAGGAAAGTGTGCTTCTCTGTGGTGGGGGGAGGGGCAGTCAATAACTCCCTTCACTTGACGCCATCTGTAAGTCAACCGAGTGAAGTCTCTGGGCTCCTTTTCCCTTCAGGGTTCCCTTCTGAAAAAGTGACTCTTTGTTCCTTGATCTGAATGAAGAACCGAGGTTGTTAAGGGCTGTGTTTCATTAATAATTCTGACATAAATATGACCAGGTAATGATAGGATTACCTCAGGCTTTTCTTATGGGCCCAGCCCCAGGGAAAGCTTTGCTGAAAGGCTCTTGCAGGGATCAAAGTTTGGATCCAGTATCCATAACAGGTGGTTCAAAACCACCTAGAACTATGACTCCACAGGATCAAGACTCTGAGAACACCAACACTCATGTGCATACACCCTCACTAAGACACAAATAAGCACATACCTATTTACAAGATTTTTTTAAAAAATTTTTAAAGAACTGTATGGGACAAGAATTTGGGTTTTAAAAAAGATGAAGAAAACAGAGGTAAATTATTTGCACAATGCTATTCTGTAAGCTGCAATTTGTTTTTCATGAAAAACTTAGAAAATTTCCTCCTTGAACTTGGTGTTGAGCTGGTGATGGCAATTATGGGTAAAGTAGGCTAGATACTGTGATAGTTTGAATGCAATTGTCCCCCATAAGCTTATAGGGAGTAGCAGTACCAGGAGGTGTGGCCTTATTGCAATAGGTGTGGCCTTGTTGGAGGAAGTGTGTAACTGTGGAGGTAGGCTTTGAGGTCTCATGTACGCTCAAGCCACGCCCAGTATCTCAGTTCACTTCCTGTTGCCTGTGGATCAAGATGTAGAACTCTCAGCTCCTTCTTCAGCACCACATCTGCCTGAACGCTGCCATGCCCCTCCATGATGATAATCGACTGAACCTCTGAAACTGTAAGCCAACCACAATTAAATGTTCTCCTTTTTAAGAGTTGCCATGGTCATGGTGTCTCTTCACAGCAATAGAAACCCTAAAAATGGTACTAATATTCCACACTGAGCTTTGTGGAAGTGCCAGTTCTGAAGATGAAGTATCTCCAACTGGGTCGCCAGCAGCAAAGGGCAACTTCAGCTCCCGGAGGTGTCCTTCAAGCTGACTGCAAGCCTACCACGCCAACAGCAAATAAAAATATTCCTAGTACATACATTAGCACACCCTAGTGACTGGTGTAGTTGGACACAGGATCTTGAACATGAATGAGATGCTCTATGAGTGTCCAAACACAGGCCAGATGACAATGTGCAGTTCTCATTACCACTGCTCAAGGACTGTGGATGCTCATTCTCCAAGTGAAAGACACCTGCACTGTCAGAACAGAAGCACAGGAAGTCGGCACCTAGCCCACCCCACTCCACCCTCCATTGTGGTGGCTCACATGAAGCCAAGGAAAAACTTCCCGTCTTTCCATTTGCAAGTTTCATCCCGGGGTGTCCAGTTTCCACAGTAGATGCTAGTATTGTTCCAAAGAGCTATGCTTTCCAGAGGTTCACTGAGCCTGACTACCTTTCCTTTATAAGCTTGGTGAGGGCGTGAGCTAATGTATGATGCTACAGGCAAGGATGACAATGGAAGCCACACCTCTGAGACACACATACTTCCCCAGAGTTTCCTTGTTGCTCACTTTTCCCATTTCTGTGCTCTGCTTGTCCCTTCATGTCAAGGTCATGGAGATGCTTCGTGACTGGAGTCTGGATGGGATTCACCCTTAGCCACAGACTCCAGGGCTCACATGCAGGCTCCGTATCAAGGGGACGGTGATGAATCTCTGCGAATATTGCAGGTGTCTATTTCGTTTCAGTTTTTAGTTCATCTGCACCTGTGTGTTCACATGCATGTGAACACACACACACACACACTCACTCACTCCTAAGTTTTCTCCCTATGTGGTAGACCTGGTGCCCCACTTAGAAAGCATCCCATACCCCCCCCCTCTTTTTGTTTAACACTTTAATTCTGTCAAGTATGGATCAGAGTGCTCGATGCCCATAGCAGGTGCATCTCAAGCCTTTGGATGAGTGCTGACACAGAACTTGTCCAGATACGAGAGGATACTCACTGCGGAATCCTGGGAACAAGTGTCGGTCCTCAGTTTTTGTGACATAGTTGCTCTCCCTTGGATGCTCAGGTTCCCAACCCCACATGAACTTATGCGGAAATACAGCTTGGGACATGTGAGCCAGTAAGATGCATCAGAGTGGATTTGAATGGATCTTACTTCAATGATCATTTGGTGAGGTGGGATTTACATTTAGAAATGGAGAGAGATGAGAGACAAGAGAGAAGTCCACATGAGGAGAGAGGCAGAAATCAGAGGAATGCATCTCCATGTGAAGGACTACCAGATGTTGTCAACAAACACTGGAA